>NC_143014.1:71684697-71990947 GCF_055824585.1 Amblyomma mixtum | reverse complement strand
TCTATCTGGAGGGTGAGGCGATACTCGCAGCTCAGCCTTGCAAAGCTTTGGCGCCTCAGGGGTGCCGTGTGGGCGCCACCACTCGTTCTAAACAGCAAACCCTATGACGTGGGGAGTTGTGACCAAGACTGCAGGTGCTTTCTTTTCTTTTTATACTCCTTATGAAGCGGGGCACTCGAGTTACCTATCGAAAGTTTGGCTACTCCGCCTCGTCTGACAGAAAATAAATGCGTGTAACCGCTACAAAAAGCGTAATACCCGTAGACGCCGAAGAGAGAAGAACGATAACTTCAACAAGCGTCGTTATTGCCCCCGGAAGTACTCAAGACTGCGTCGCTCTTAGCAGCTACGTTGCCCCATCAGCGCCACAAATCAAGGCACTGACCAAAACTTTGGTAACCTTTCCAGAGGTGCTCATTCGATTAAAAAAAAAAGGTATAAAATGGCTAGCGCGCAGATGTCCAAGCTGGAACTCGGAAAACTCGGAAGCGAGGGGGCGGCCCGGCAACGGTAAATCTGGCACGGAGCGGATGCGCCAGCCCAAATTGAGGGCGGCTGCACGGCTACTTTTGATTGCCGGTCGTCTTTCCGCCGCGGCGTCTCGTAAACGTCCGAGTAACGTTGGCGGATCCCAGCGCGGCCAGTGCGCGGCGGCCCGCCGTGATACTTCCGTCCGTGGGTGGGCGCGCAGGGGGCACGCACGAGCGACGCCCGAGCCTCACGAGGCGCCCGTGCGTGCTCGCCGCTCGTGACGATGCGCGCCACGGCGAATAAATATTGATGCGGGCTGGAGGAAAGGGAGATCGCTGGACGCGGTGCGGTACACGCCTGGGCGCGTGTCTTTGCCGCGGTACGGCGCTGGCGGAGGCGTGTGGCGGCTACGAGTGGGGCTTTATGTGTGGCTCGAGGCAGGCGCCGCGATGATACGCCGCGGCCTTTCCGTCGTGTCCTTTTGAGTAGCGGGCACCTGTTATTCCAGTTGCCAAACACCGAGCGCTCTCTCCTTGGCTGGAAGCGAGGGAGGCGCTTTGCGGTGTACTACATTTTGTTTGCGCCGACTCGGTTCGAGTTCTCTACCATTCGTACGTACGTACGTGCAGGGTTAAATATTTGGTAACCGGGAAAGGAAAGGCGCAGTATCTGTCTCACTGTCGGTGGACACCTAAACCGCGCCGCGGGGAAGAGTGAAGAAGAAGCCGAAAGAAGGGGGAGAAAAAAAAGGCGTCGTATTGGAGGGCTTCGAAATAATTTCGACCGCCTGGGGTGGTCGAAGGCGTGCACTGACATCGCACAGCACACAGGCATCTTTTGCGTTTCGTCTGCGTCGAAGCACGGCCGCCGCGGCCAGAATTGCAGGCTTTGCAGTCGAACGCGCTAACTACTGAGCCACAGCTTTTGCGCGAAAGTTCTTGAAGGAAAGTTATGTAATTTCGGTTCTCGAAAGTGAATATTCATCATTAACTTTGCTTGATGCTCAAGTTCAAACCAGCCGACGAAATTAAGCAGTAACCTAGCATCTGAAATAAAGATAGGGAGAAACGCCATTGTTATGTGTACGACACGTTAAGTGGAGGGGGAATGGGACATTGTCCCATCCTGTCTCGTGATCGCTCAAGGCAGCAAAAGATCATTTGACTTCTTTGCGGCTAAAATGGAAAGTGCACACGATTTTGTTGCGAAAATAAAGTTGATGAAATAACATATGAAAGCAGAACACCTAAGAAGATGTCAGTACCGAATAGAACAGAAGAAAAAAAGGTGGAGTACGTAACAAAACTACTGGAGCTGTGCTTCATATTTAAGATAGGCTTTGGTGCCTACAATGGGAGGTAACAAAAATATTTATATGCATTTTTACCGGCGTTCCAATCCTCCCTTTGTGCGTCCCACTCCTTGAACATGAGCGAGCGGAATGGGCCAAAACTATGTGCGTGGGAAATAATTTTTTAGGGTCTTCTCAAGTTAAGCCAGGATGCTTTTTTAGATATTGTGGAGGAAACAAACGCGGGTTAGTGTCATCCTAGTCAAAACCAAGAAGGAGAAATGCGCTTGGGTAGGCATGTAATGCGAAGGAAAGATGGAAAGACAACCGATAATTGTTGAGAATAACAGAGTGGATTCCAAGGGAAGGCAAGCGCAGCAGGAGGGGGGGCAGGAAGTTTGGTGGGCGGATGAGATTAAGAAGTCTGCGAGCATAGGGTGGCCGCTTCTGGCACACGACAGGGTTAAATGGAGAGATAGGGTAGACGCCTTTGCCCTACAGTGGGTTTAGTCAGGCTGCTTCTGCTGTTTCTGATGATGATAAGCTTTTTCTTATGCGTCAACTAAAAATTTACCGACGATTACGTTACTTCGTAATGCGAAATTTGAGCGCAGCAAAAAGCTGTTTCACCTTTTCGATAGATTGAGGCAAAGAAATCGAGCAACACATGTATGCGCTATCACAGAGTTTTTTTTTATTTTTCACACGTATTCCTTTAACAAAGATTCCACTAACAGTTCTTGACAGTCATGAAGGAAGCTTTGTGGTCGGAGAAATAGACTGATATATGTTCGACTTGGTACACCAATGCTTGATTCTCAAAGACGAGATCTATACAAGTGCCTCGCGAGGTTGTCACAGCCGTAGGACGCGTTACGAGCGAGAGGAACGGGATGTTCTCCCGCATAAGTGTTAGGAAATTGCTGTTTGTCTTTATGTCAACATTAAAGTCCCCCACTACTAACATCGGTGTGGATCGATGGACGGCTAATGCGAGTTGCAGGAAGTGCACGACGTCTTTCGTGAGTGCGGTAGGGGCGAAGTAGGCAGCTACTACCAGCAAGCCGTTGGACAACTTTGCGGCGCACAGTTCGCCAAGTTCATGTGACGTGCCAAACATTTCGACTGGTATTGCAGAGAGACCTGTGCGCAAGTAGATAGCGACTCCCGCCGCTGTGTTGTGGTCTCTGCGAGCACCACAGCAGTATAGGAAATCTATGATTTCGAGAGGCTCTTCGGGATCCATCCAGGTTTCAGCAAAGCAAAGTACAGAGGAATGGCGCAGAATGTGATCGTGGTGTACGTCCTTGGCATGTGCGGCAAGGGAGCGTACGTTAAGAATGTGGTTGTGAATGATGAATCAAGTGCTGCCAGCGAATGACGCGTCCATTGGCTGTCTGCGTGTGTTACTGATGTGTGGTTAACATGTTAAGCTTCGCCTGTAAGAGTGGAACGCGACAGCGTCTTGCAACGCTGCCAGGGAGTCCACAGAACGCCATCGCCAATTCGGCTGTACGCCTTGCTGGACGGTAAATTTATTTTTTGAGGAAAGGAAATGTATCTCTCTCGCATATCTGGGTGGACACCTGCACCTCGCCGTAAGGGGAAGGGGGAAGATGGGAGTGAACGAAGACGCCGTATTAGCTAGACGCGCCTTTGTTCATTCCAAACCATTCAGCTGGCATTACGGAGTGGCTAGCGTGCTCGTATCGCACTCCGGAGACCCTGGTTCGATTCCCCAACTCGACCAATTTCGTTCTCGGTTTTATAGATTTATGCGGTCTAACTAGAAAGGTTAATTAGGCTATTTCATATTTACATTATTGCATTTCTATCCATCGTGTTCTGTCATTAACCTGTCAATTGTTGGAACTGTCTAGGATGTTCGACACAACGTATATGAAACGAGCAACGTCTTACTGAGTGGGGAAGTGCGTGGTGGTGGAGGGAACGCGGCTTCGTACTTATCTGTTTTTTTTTTCAGCAGCGTCTCCTTCCGCAGACGCTGTTGTCGCTGCGGCGCGCGTCTTTCTTTTCTTTTCTTTTCTTCTGACCTCTTCATTCTTCTCTATATTAATTAGGCTAATTGATTAATTAAGCAATTAACTAAACTCAGTCCAACTTAGTTGCAGCATCACTATACGATCCCTTTGATTGGTTGCATGGTTACTAGCCAAAGTACAATTGGCCCCATTTGAAATTCGCGCACTGTGACGTCACGAGCATTTCGACCAATTGAAAAGCATGAAATTGGGGGCGGAGCTGGTTACGAGGCCGACGCCGACGCCGACGACGACGCGAAACCCAGGAACGGACGCCAAAGAGCTGCGCTCTAAAAAACAAATCAATATTATTTAATAGAAATTGCCCTACATATCCCGGATTGATTTTGGAAGGCTGATAAAGCGAGACGTGCTTACGGCATAGCCGAGAGTTTTGTGCAGGCCTGGAAAGGTTCCGCTATCGTCGGCATGAAATGTTTGGTGACGAAATAACCTAATGAGCTCCCTACCACACCGTGGGGGACTACACGAGGTGTCTTGTTCTTTGACAGGATACTTTTTTTTTTCTTTTTCCTTCCGCGACGGATATTCACACGAATGCCCGCAATCACCGCCACTTCGTTCGTACGTAAGGCTTCTTGGCGGAGCAAGCAAGCACAGACGGGTTTCGAAATGCGGTTCAAAAATGAGTGGAGTGGGCTTCGCCGACGTCCGTCAAGCGCCCGCTGGCGGAACTTCGTAAGACGCACGCGGCGCTGTTCACGTGCAGCTGATTCCCTGGGGCCTCCCTGCGCGTTTTCTCTTTTGAGGCCCCCTGCGTCCTAGACCCGTGGGGACCAGTTGCTCAAGCGAGCGCATTCAGGCCACGCGGACGGCTGGGCACCGACTTCTTGGAAATTTCCCCGAGGCGCCGCGACTCGAGGCGGCGCGATTATTGCGCGTCGCCGGTTGCTCCGTGGCAACGTCTCGGCGCGCAAATGGAAGAAATACAGAGCAACGTGATTTTCAGAATGCGGCAATCCGTCCAGACCTGAGACGGCGTTGCGATACGTTACTCGTCTCCAAATGTGGCATGAAATTCGAGGTATTGAAGGGCGCAGGTGCGAAAAAAAAAAAAAATTAGTCTTAATTTGTTTTTCTTTTCTTTCTGCGGGAGGAGATGCGGCGCGTTTTCGTATTTTCGCGTGCATGTGGTGCGGTTCGTGCGTCTTCTCTTCCAGTTCTCCCTTCGAGATTTACAGTATTCTCCTGCTGAGGCCACAGAATGCATTACATCTCTCGGTCAAACTTCTGAGAACTGTCATTCTATGAATTTTTTTAAGTGTCACGTGGCTCGCGGTGCGTTACGTTGCGATAGCTAGTTAAAACCAACATCTGGAAGTGTACTTGTCTCGTCGAATGTTCTCCAATGCCTTTTATTTCTGTTGAGGCTTCGCAGCATTCAATCTAATACAGCGAATGTCGCTAGTGATCTTTCTTGAACATCTCTTTTCATTGTGAGGCAACTGCGGAGTATTGTACGACACTGTTATAAGCATTTCGCATACCCAGAAATCCTGGACAAGCGCTTTTCTTGAACGGGAAGTTGTTTATGAATGCATTTTTTCCGCATATCGTAAGCATTACAACCCATATATCCACAGATCTCTTTTCGGGCCGCTAGTAGTTTTCTGGTATTTATTGTTAAAAACGCACCCCATTGGCTTTCTAAGGCAGCCTTAACTACTCGGGGCGAGCGCAGGACAGAATTTAAAAGCAAGATTTCCCTCCGCATCGGAAGGCTAGACCATTCCCATCAATATGTTCTTAGCAGTTGCTTACAATACTCAACAGTGGCCTCACAATTCGAAGCGATGTCCTATAGAAAGCTGCACTTGGATTGTTCGAACCATGCGATGTGTAGCAAAATCTTGCTTTTAAAGTTGTCCTGGGCTCGCACCAGTTAAGACTGACATAGAAAACCACGGTGGAGTGCGTTTTTGGTAATAAATAGCAGACAACTACAAGAGTCCCGAGGAGGTATCTGCGAATATGTTTATTGTTACGGAGGGGTCTTACGATGCATCAAGAAAATTACTTTCATAAACAACTTGCCGTTGAAAAAACGCACTTGTCCAGAATCTCTGTGGATGGAAACGCGAAAGTTCTATTCCTAAAGTCACGAAGCTTGTAAAATATTTGTTCAGGTTTTTGAATTCCATAGGAAGCCGACAAGTTTTGCTGCATGATGTCCCCAGATAGGTGCTTCATATCAAGGTGCAGGGGAGTATACGGAAGGGGGGGGGGGGGGGGGTGGATGTCAGAGCACTCCCTAAAGTTTTCTGAGCACTGCATCCCCTCTACCTCCGCCACTCCTTTCGGGCATTTTTCCCCCCATGCTATTACAAACCACATTGAAATGTAAAATTATTAAAATGTAAAAACGAAAATAAGAAGGGTGTCGGTTTATCCTTGAAAAGATTGATGTACGTTGTTGCGGCTGTATAACAGGAAGCGGAAGTTATTGCAGAAAAGTAGTCACTCTTCTTCGCCATCGCACGACGTATGAACTCCTTTTTGATTGTACGCGCAGTTTACAAATTTAAACATACCTTTTCACGTCAGCCTACTTTTTCATCCTTTGCATTGTCCTCAAATGGTCATAACTATCGCGAGATTAAAAAGTGTTCTTTTTTCTTAACCGCCTCTGGCCCGGGCGCAGGTTCACAAACATAGTGTAGAATATTTGAAAGTGTCACTCGTTCGCAGTTGCTGATTTTGTTGCAGAGCAGTAGCTTTTATGCTGTATTTATGTTAAATTATTGTAAATAGCCGCGATTTTTTCGTACGCTTGTTTTTTTTTTTTGAGAAAACAAATGTTCTTTACGAATCAAGTCCTCGGAGTCCTGCGTGAACTCGTATTTTTTATGTAGATATTACAGGGAACGAAACATCTAACCCTTCGGCTTTATTAAAGCAGAAAAATACTGTTTGGGCGCAGGCTGTTTCTTTTTACTTTTTTAACTGGTGGTTTATAACAGCCCCTAAAAAATATTTCTGGCTACGCCACTGTCAGGGTACGTATAGGTTTATATCCTGTGTTCGTGGTTTACAGGCAATGTCTGACCTTGCAGTTGATGTGATCATTTGCACCACATTGGATTGCATGCCTGCCTGTAACCCTTGTAACCTCTCCTCGTTGTTTAACTCTGTCCCTTTTATCCTTTCTCCATTCATTATCCATTCTTCCTTCTCACTTCAATGCCATGTGGCATACTGTGGGGGAGGGGGGAGGGGGGGAGCTGTCAACGTGCATGTTAAAGTGGTGCCCACTGCAATCAGATGAAAATTTTTCAACGGTACATTTTTATTTTTTTATTAAATTAAATTCAGCGAACAGCGCTCTGTATTAGGCACGTTTTGAAATTACCTAAAAAATCCACGAGGGCTTTTCTCGAGAGCAAGTCTTTATTCTACAGCTAAATCAGCGCTTTCAGTTGAACTCAAGCCAAGCCAGATATGAAGTTTACGCTTCCCGGCATTCTCTGGGTGAAACAACGATCGCAGCGCGAGTTTTCCCTTTAGGTAACTTTATGAAACTCTGTGGAGGCGTGGTGTCAGATCCGGAGCGTTCAATTTCGTTCTTTTACCGTGACCACTTCGTATTTCATGCCCTTGATTCAGAGCGCGGAAAAAAAGGTTTGTCAATAAAGTTGTGACAATAAGCTATAGCATAACATTTTTTTTGTGTTTCCAGCAGTTTAGAGATAATGGAGGACTTTTTTCTCGGAATGATTCAGATCCAGACACTGAATTTACGTGAAGTTCAGTTCTAAATGTATGATACGCCCATAGATCTTTCCCTTGAAAAATTATCAAAATTTAACAGGCTATATATCTAGCATTTTAAAGCATATCACGCAAGAGCTTCCAATGCATGACTGCAAATAAAAAAACTTCCGTGTTTTCCTCTATGTCTTTCAAGGTGAATTTGGCTCTTTTCGAAGAAAAAAAAATTGAACAAATAATCAATTTTAAGCGCTATACTGTGCTCATATGAATGAAAATATGGCAGTAAATACCTGCTTTATGTCACCGCCAACAAAAGAATTTCATTTTGGCAGAGACCACATGTACGAGTTTTCCTCTTATCATTCTTTTGAGCCTTACGTAATGTAAACATACTATAGTTAGAGCTTCGCTTGTAGCGCACGGTTTTTCGTACAAGACGCTGCGGTCACGGTTATTTCGCTCTGCAAACTGCCTTTCTTACTGACACAGAATGCAGGAAAGTTTGCCTGACCAACGTTTGCGAGCAACGCTGAAAATAAAGGCAACATTGAAAGGCAGACACCCACCAATACGCCGCCACTATAAAGCGCAGAGTCTCTAATGCACTTTCATTCCTTTCGTTTTTTCC
Organism: Amblyomma mixtum; assembly: GCF_055824585.1. Lineage (NCBI taxonomy): Eukaryota > Metazoa > Arthropoda > Arachnida > Ixodida > Ixodidae > Amblyomma > Amblyomma mixtum. The sequence goes on along the minus strand of NC_143014.1, from coordinate 71,982,783 downwards.
TCCGACTTTGTAGCCTCCGCTGGGCATATTTCCTGGGCGAGGCAATTTCGCCACAGCGCGCCCAAGTAGAGGAAGTTTATGCGTGCGGTAACACACGCGGGCGCACGACGCCCCCGCCAAGAATCACAGCCTCGCGCTGTGCGCTTTCCGTGCCCTCAGCGCCGTCGTGTTTTGCGTCCCGTTTGCAACCTCGGTTCCGCGAAACGATCTGGAACCCCGAGGTTTCTCCCTTTTTGTTTCACTCTTCACGCCCGCGTTCTCTGGTCGGTCCTATTCCGCGAATCTCCTGCGGAGAGAATTTCCGCGCAGCCGCGGGGGTCATTCGGCGCCGCCGTGAGAACGGGACGCCGGCGCGCACACTACTAAATGGGCGCCGGTGTCCGGTGGCTCGCGGGTATCTCCGCCGCTTCCGCAGGACGAATGGTCGCCGCTACCGCGTGCTTGGTACGTGGAGGGCGGGTCCCGGGCCGCATCGTGATCAAGGCTGCGAGGTTGGGGAAAAGAATGGGATAAATGGCGATGAATGAAGGATAAATGGGCGCTCCCGGCGTCGACACCGGTTTTATACATTGTAGCGAGATCGGGCCACGCAGCCCATATTACTTCCGGCCCCTCCTAGTGAGGGAGGCAAGACTCCGGAGCGCGCTGTCCTTCCTCTTACTCTCTCACTCCTCCGGGCCTTTTCCTTCTCCACCGGCCGGTTTCTTGGCCAGCGGCGTACGGGCTCCGCGGGTCCGAGAGCCGTGCCAGAGATCCTCCCGCATTGGACGCTGCTCCTCATCTATTTTCCCCGGCCCGACTCCGGCGTGGCTCTCTCCTTCTCCTCAGAAGGACGCTCTTGCGCTCCTCAAGAGCTGCGATGCGGCCGCAGCGCGCTCCTGCGGATGGTGCCCATCTTCCTCTCATCCTCGACTCTTCTTTTCTGCGCTCCCCCGCCTCCTCTCCTCTGACATTTTTCTCGCGATTCGCTCCTGTTCCTCACAGATTATCTCCGCCGAGAGAGGCGCACCCTTCACGCCGCCAAGAGACTTTTGTGGTCGTGGCACGTGCCTATAAAGGTCGGGCCGCTTTAAAACCCGTTACGTTCTCGCGTTTGGGTTTTCTTCTCGCGGGAGCGAAGTTTGTCCCGGGCGCTTGTTGCCTCGGCAGGGCGAAGGCTTTATCCATTTATCTCGCACAGGTCGGAGTGGCTCTAAAGGGGAAGTGCTGCGCGCGAGGCGTGCGCTGGAACTCTTAATCATCGTAACCTTCTTATTGGTTTTTTACGTAAGCAGATTTCGCATGGATCGGCTGAGTTCTTAACGCATGCGCGTCTTCGTAAACGAGGTGATAACAACAGAAGCAAGGCATTGAAGGGGGCTCACTGTTTATTTATTACTTTTTTCCCTAGCTCTAATGCTGACAATTCGGGAGGTTGTTACGCAAGTTCCGTGCCCGTCAAGGGTAAAGCTGCAAGCAAGTATATGCAAAATAACGCGGGAACAGAGACATCTGTCGCGCACGTTGGCCCAAGCGTTAAACAGAGTGTTTATATCTGCCAAGCCACTCAGTTACGAAATACTTCACGGTAAACGTTAAAAGTTATTCAACGCTAATGGCTGTCCACAGTGATTTACATTTCGCAATGGCCTCGTTGATTTAGCCACTGGACGCAGAAGCTTTTAAATATCGTTGTGTCGAGCAAACCAGAGGAGCAAAATATATCCCGTCAGCCATCGAAAGACAAATTAACTTTTCATTTAATGCTACTTACTTGACCATTTTAGAAGACATCCATTGAATGAATGAAAAAAAAAGCTCTCAGCATTTGTGGCTATACCTGGTTATTTTGCATTCCACTTCTGTTTGAGTCGGAATGACCTAGTGTCTTGTGACGTAAGTAAACAAAAGGTACAGGCCAGTCATTCTGTCACAAGGGATGTTGTGAAGGGTACTTTCCGCCCCTAACTAAATTTTAAAGAAAGCGAAATACCGGGAGTTGGTTAAGTCTTCGTGGCCGTATTTCTGGCAGCGAGAACTTCCTATATGAAGACGCTTAGCCATGACATTGTCCGCTTCCAGAAGTAAAAGTTTAGAATGCGGCATTTGATTTAATATCTGATATAGTCGGATACAACTTGAGATTGAAGTGGCTTTTCCCCGCCAAAGGACCCCCCCCCCCCCCCCCCCTCCAGCCAATGGCGTCGGCCAATTCTCGTGACCCTGCTAGTGTGACAGTGCAGGGAGTGGCAGGTGAAAGGGGATAGTCCCTTTCCTCTATGGTCTGGGCTAGACCCCTCTCTCCATTGTGACGCCGCTCCCTGCATTGTCAGGCTAGCAGGGTCATGAGAATCGGCGGACGCCATTGGCTGGAATGGGTCCTTCGACGAGGAAAAGTCGCTGCGTTTTTTTAGTTGTATCCGACAGTCTGTCGAGTGACTTTTTACTGACCGCACTTGTTTGTAAGCGTTTAAAATATCGTTGAGAGAAAGGACGTCGTCATTGCGTACTTCCCTGCCTGTGCTTTATCGAGCGGAACACGAACTCCACACTGATGACTGTTGAGGCGAACTTATCAGGAGAAAAAAAAAGCACTTCCTTTTGATAAGTGCAAAATTCAGTTCCTGGCTTAATTATATTGCTGGACTGAAATTAGGTTCTCCCAATTTGCCCACCCGCGAAGAACTTCCGGGCCTATAACATATTCAGGGCAAGCTCTTTGCATAAGCTTGCACAAAGCCACGAACATTAATGAACTTTGACAGGAAGAAAAACAGATGATCTGTTTTTTTTTTTTTTTGGCTTTCTTGTGGAACCTTCCGGCTCTGATAATAACTCGCACGACTGCCAGCAACGTGCAGCCATCTTATTAAGCGACTCTTATAAAAAGATATAAAGTGGAGTGTTGGGGGGGGGGGAGGGGGGGAGGAGAGAGAAATTAAACAAGGTTACTCGCGCTTATCAAAGAGACATAGCGAGGCGGCAGAAGTCCATTCTAATATTCTACAGTTTTTAAGGTGTATTCCACTAGGTACAAAAAAGTAAACAGAAGAAACGAAGGAAAACCGGTGATGGAAGTGCGTTATGAATAAAATTATCCTAATCTAATCCTGGTGCAATTCTTGGCCGAAGTAAGATGGCCCCGTTTTGGATCTCGTTAAGCCGCGCTCTGAGGCAATTTGGTAAAACTCAATTTTCGTCACTAAATTGCCGAAAATGAAGAAAATACACATTTGCAATGGTTACATTGGGCCTTCAGCAAAGCTGGAAGATAGCTTTAGCTTGCGCAGCTGTTCCAAAGCAGCCATTCGTTGTCGTTTCTTTTGCTTGCCATTCCAAATGCTGCCGTCTCTCTTCGTTAGAGAAATAGCTGCCGCAATAAATAATTGATTTCGAGGAGCCAAATGTCTGGCAAACTGTCTTTGGCAATGGCAGCCCCGTTCAGTCCAGGTGAGTAGTGCGCTTCAAACAGCTTGCACAAAAACTAGAAAGCCAGTGAAGTGGGCTTCGCCGCAACACAGATGTAGCGAAACATGCTTTGAAATTTAGAGAAACAAATGAATGCTTCCTGTACTGTGCACAGAGTAATTTATGACCGCCGCTTAAAACATGTCTTAAACCGTTCAAGTTCTTGTTTGACAGGACAGCTAGTGAGCAGCAACAGATGCCGCTAGCGGGGAGATGTCCAGAAAGTACGGGACGGTATAATATAGCAGTGCTTTTCGCTCGAATCCATTGTTAGCATCCACGCAGCCGAATGAATGATCACAGCAGTAAGAGGGGTGCGGCAGCGTCTCAGCCAGAGATGAATAGCGAAAAGGAATAGAACTGAAATGGAATCGTTAAAAATTTCCGGCTCAGGTTCTATTCGTGACGGACAAGCCCGCGAAATAGGATCTGGCATATTTTGGGATGGGCGCAAGCCACGGGCAGAAGGACCCGCCGTGGTCGCTCCGTAGCTTTTGGCGTTCGGCTGCTGGTTCCACGCGGGATCGAATCCCGGTCGCCGCGGTCACATGGATATGGTGGTGAGATGCTTAAATGCTCGGGCGCTGAGCGATGTCAGCGCACGTTAAAGAACCCCAGGTGTCTAAATTAATCCCGAGCACTCCGCTACGGCGTCCCGCATATCCATGTGTTGCTTGACGACGTTAAACCAAACATGCCGCGTATACCACTTGCACAAGCAGAGAAAAACACAGCCGTGGGGGTCGTTTCCAGTGGGCCAGAATTTTGATTTTGAAAACTCATCTGCTAGCACATTCTTCAAACTTTCTGTGCGTGAATTCACAAATTGCATTTTGCTTTTTTTATGTATACAAAGCGGACAGTTGTCTTCGAACTTGCGTCGTTCCCTGCTGACTGCGACGTACTCTATCATCGAATAATCACGCTTCCATGCACTGCTTCTGTTTCACAATCTACGCCAATGAACAAACACCAGTCATCGCTTGTGCTATCAGGGAAAAAGTCTCCAGGACGCGTGAGCGGCAACGCCGATGGCTCGAGACCACACTTGTGAAGGTTAATGTTGGACTCACATTAGCTAACAAGTGCTAGTGAAACAAGGGGTTCGCTGGCATGCAGATGTGGCCTCTATCAATACCTCCTAGAAATGGAGGTATTGCCTCTATGCGCTCAGAGCGCGTCCTGGAAACTTTTGTCCCCGACCCATCCCATAACGGCATTTTATTGTTCTTTTACGCAACCTGAGGCAACAGGAGGAAATTATTAATAAAGTCAAGCGATTGAAATAATCACAGCAATGAGACAAATGATGCTACAGGGCTCTTTTTTTTTTCTTCACTGTGACCGCTCTGTGGGTTTACACGCTTTCGTCAGAGCACTATCGGTAAATGCATACACCGTTTCATATTTCCTTCTCTCCCCCTGGCTGGCAGGCCAGGATCAGAGAATTGGAATTGGACGCGCAGAGAATTGGATCGGCTACAGATTCTTCGCGCACAGTTTGTTTTCTTTTTTGGGGCGTCACTTTATCGGGAATGTAAACGCGACAGTCGGCTGCCAGCGTCCAGCGGGCAGGTCGTTGCCGCGTATTCGGTGTGCGGCCAGAAACGTAATCTCGTTCTTTACTCGGTCGTTAATAACAGAAGCTGCGCACAGCCGCTGACCTTGCCCCCCCCCCCCTTCCTCTCTTCTTCCTGCGCGCCTCGCGTATCTGCTGAAGGCGTCGCGTCAGCGCGCAGTGTTTGCGCGCCCAACCTCGCGCACGCGTGCATATTTTAGAGGCAGGGATTTGGAGGCGCCCCTCGCTGTCTATAATAAACGAGACCTACGAGCACCTCGGCCTGCCGGCGCTCTCCAATGCACACCGTACATGCACGCCGTCTGCGAAAGGTGGTGTTGTCGGGCACCGACGACCCTTCCATCCTGGATTCACGGTCGCCGACTCCGCGCGTCTGCAGCGTGTTATTCTGCCTCTTTAGCGGCTGCCGCTGTTCTCTCGTTGCGCAAACATATTCTGGCCGCGCACTCAGGAGCGGGTTTCGTTCCGGGGTTGCGTCTTGCTTTGGTTTCGCGGCTGTTGTTCAGTTTGCAGTTTCTTACTGGGGCTTACACACCTTTACACACCTTTATGCAGCAAACCTATAGTGGTTATGCAGTGGCTACGGCGCTCGGCTGCTCGCCCGAAGGACGCAGGTTCGATCCCGGCCGCGGCGGCTGAATTTCGGTGGAGGCGAAATTCTAGAGGCTCGTGTACAGTGCGATGTCAGTGCGCGTTAAAGAACCGCAGGTGGTTGAAATTTCCGCAGCCCTTCACTACGGCGTCCCTCGTAGCCTGAGTCGCTTTGGGACGTTAAACCCCAATCAATGAATAGTGCGAGATGTGGCAAGAACGACCCCAGTTCGAATACTTTGCTTTTTTTTTTTTACTGGTTGATGTAATACAGCAACCGTCGGCAGCTTGCCCGTCCTCCGAATAAATGAAAAGCTACTGGAACATGAACAGCGGCTAAATTAGTGCCAGAGACGTACACTGCTGAAAATTAGGAATAGTTCGTTTAACCTAATGATAAGAATGTGAGCTCGCTTCCTCGCAAAATTTAATTTTCCGTGTTTCGCCAATTTTTTTTGTTATTTTTTTTTCAGGGCGCACTTCTGCAAGTTATTTATTTGCGGAGTTTGGCCAGAATGGCATAAGTGTCTCTACTTACGGGCACACGACACGCAAACTCCACGCATATATTCCTCGAATGATGCCACCGGAATAAATCTGCGAGATTCCGAGAGGAGTTGTGCAGCTTCAGGGTGATTGAATTACCCAGTGCCTGTACAATCGACAAATGTGTACAAGACAAAGCTTAAATGCCCGCTTCCAGTAAAGTTAATAGGCAGCAATTCCCGTTATCCCTGGCTGACTATAATGTTAATAACATACCTCGTACGTTAATGCTGGCCGCCGCATTTAAAGAAAAAATTGCCAAATATTGCGTCATAGTTTTACGACGAGCGTGTCTGGACTATTGAGATGCCCCGCCGATGCAACATTGTTAGGCTGCTTGTAATCGGAACGTGAGACAGACCGATTACCGACAATGAAAATACCGCGAGTCCGAATAAGTGCAGCCTCTGCCGTAGACCTTTTTGGCATACGTATCTGTTTTGAGCTGAAGTGTCAGTTTAGGCTGCTGCTATGTTCTTTGGCAAACGCGTCTGACCCTGCAGACGTTATCAAGTCAACGCTCAGTTCGACCAAGTAATCATCGTGTTACAAGTAGAAACTACGGAAAGCACAGTAAAGCAGGAGATTTCTGTTCGACGCTTTCGACAGAGAATCGAAAGCATTATTTACTGTTCTGACCGTCGTGATCCTGCTGCATTTATATTATCAACCCTTACCAGGAGAGAATGAACAGGGCTGATAGTATGCTAAAACATAGCTGCCGGACCCAAAGGCAACCAAGATTACGAAATCGCTGGGGCAGAAGGCGCCGGCTGGACGTCGCATTCATGGTCGAGGAGAAGACGGGCGGCGTCGTGGCCCGGACTGCTGATTCGCGTCCAGCCGAGTAGCGTGGTTCGCGGCCGGGGTCGGGAGGAAGTGCGACATTCGGCGGCGGGGTCATCCGCGCGCGCCCCGCGTTGGCGTCCCGCTTCCCAATTTTCCACTCGGCGGATCGCGGGCTGCCAAGTGGGCTGCGCGGATTCTTTGTTGGCTCCTGGGAAGGAGGCGCATTTCGGCGGCCGAAGGTGAGCGCGGGGGGCGCGCCTAAGCAGGCCGCCCGGGCGGCCCACGCGCCGTCGGCTGGGGCCCCCGCCGCTATTTCGGGCCCGGCCTGGAGCCAAAGCAGCAGGCTGCATAGCGAGGACGCCGCTCTCCTTTCGACCCCCTTCTCATCCGCTTGTTCCTGGGTCCTTCGAGCGTCCGGGCGCGAAGGCTCGATCTCCTCTCGCTGGGCGCGCTTATTTTCAAAGCTTCTCTTGGCCGCTCGCTTGGTAACCGGGCGATACATCACGCTCCGCCGTGGCACAACTCGAGCCCGCGTCTGTCCGGACCGTCAGGTGGGCCGCCGGCCACGGCGAGGAGACGGTGGCCGACAGCCTCTCCTCCTGCGCGACCCTCGACTCCGCCCGCGTGAGAGTCCGTTTGCATTGTGGCCGAAACCGGCTGCTTCCCCTTCTGTCGCTTTTGCCGCTTTCGGGGCTGTTCGAGAGAGACCAGGCGTGAGCACGGCTTGCGCAAGTGGGCAAGTGTTTCTTTCGGAAGCGCTGTTCAATTTACTAGGGTGTTTAGGTTTTGCGGACGTAATTACTGCGCTCCGACGCGAACTGAAGCGAGGACAATAGATGGTTTCGTGCCAAGAGGTAATTAGCCAAAAGTTCACTGACACGTAAGGAACGCTAGGACATCGCCTTCTCTGTATAGGAAGGCTGGAGGCGGTGCTACTAATGGGAAGCGCGCTTCAGAATCGTGTTCGAGAAATCTGATTGCTTCTCCGCAGTAAATAAGCGGCTAATCATTCACAACTGACGCAAACAGAGGCCTCAAGACAATGACGGTAACCGTAAATGCGAATGTGGTTTCTCTTCATGAGTAATTTGATACTACGAGTGTTCCTATTCCTTCGAGTATTTACAGCTTTTTTTTTCATGTAATTTTTTTTCCACAACACACAAGTTCCATTCCTCGAACTAGCAGGGTTTCTTGTCTTATAGTAAGCTGCGAACCTCGCCTGTTCAGCGACGTTCGCGAAAGAAGGGCGGTAAACTTGCTTGCCATACTTCTTTTGCTTTAGCTGAAGTCCCGCCCGCCCCAGCCAAGATAAATATACGCGTCATAAACACAGCATCGCTGTCTGGATACTGGCTGCCCAGCTATGTTTTACTTGGGAATCTTCGGAGCAGACTACAGTCAGCGCCTTTGTTTCCTGGCTGCCTGCTTAACGGAGGTGATGCGAGGTTTCGCTTTTCGGCATTGGCTTTTAGTGCTTTTTCAGCTTTAGTGAGGCAAAAGACGCGCAGAAGTAATTACTGAGCGTCTCCACGGACTGTTTCGCATATAGAAATTATAGTTTGTCCGTTGAACATGCTACCAACTATTTCTTGTTTCTCACTTCCCTGCAGGCCCGCGTATGCTAGCTACCCGCGAACTGCTAGCCTCCCTGCACTCTGAGCAGAAAGGAGTAAAAAGAGAGTAAGATAACCTCTAAAGCACTCCCTTTTATTAAAAGGAGGACGGTTTACTCCCTCTTTACTTCCACAGAGTCCTATTTGTGTTTAGAGTGTATTTCTGTCATTCCTCCTTCCCCTTTCCTGGTGAGCAGCAGAAGGCCAGAGACATGTTGCTCCAGCCGACCTTCCACGTTCGAAAGCTGGCTGTATGTAGCACCAAACAGGCTCTCCCCTCCCCCCTCTGCCACTCCCGTTAGTTTTGGGGGAGAGTGATGAACAGGCCAAAAGGTCCAGCGTCCTGTGGGCAGTAGTGGGTGGCGTCTGAGACGGAGTGGTGGCCAGGGAACGGCGACTGTAGAGAGGACAACGAGCTTGAGTCTCGCTCATTCAAGGGTTGCCTCGAATCAATGGTTTAATTGAAGGGAGGTTGAGTCGAAGATTAAATATTTGGAGGCGAAAGGTGGGGGAGGGGGCTGTCTGACCCGCCGAAGCGACTGACTGGCCGCGACCATGGTAGCTGCGTGACTCCTGAAAGAATGTAACCAATAGCCACCTCTGAACAGAAATACGCAGGGGGGGGGGGGGGGGGGGGGGAGTCTGAGGCGCGCGCGCATGAAAGAGTCGTGGGAAAGGGCTCGCCAACTTTCGCGCGCGATTGTGGTTTCTCTGCTGTGTATATAAGTATATTACAATAGAACCTGGATATATCGAGTTTGAAGGGAATCGTGAAATAGTTCGATGTATAGATAATACGATGTATAAAAATAGAAATGTAAAAGCTTTTGCGTAATCTAGTAGCAAGAATACATGAAGCCACGCTTGACGCCTTCTTACAGCGACGTGCTGCCCGCCTAACCTGCTTCACATCGAATCTGCAGCGGAAGATGGTTTGGAGCTAGCCACTAAGATGTTTGATCCTGCGACCGGCAAACTCTAAATGCAGTAATCTGATTAAAACTAAGGTACAGTTGGTTTCAGCAGCGACTTCGGCAGCGAAGCATGCCAGGAAAGAACCGTCGCAAGAGCTTAGTTCGGTTGGCTTCACCGCATGACAGCGATGTGGTGTGGAAAATTAGTACAGAAAACCGCAGGTTACCCTCAAATACTGACATTCATCTCGTCGCGCGGTTTCACAGCGCCAGCAACGTCTGCAGTTGCCCAAGGCTGCGCAGTCGATCTATCTCCGCCTGTGAAAAGGTTTCGAAGAACGCCGTTAGAAGAAGCGGCACTTGAGGGTCGCGGCACACAGTTCGATATATCGAATGCTTTGCTGAACGTGAGTTCGATGTACGCGAACAATAGTGCTATACTTTTACATGGAATTTTCTAGGGGGTGTTCTGACTGTTCGATATAAACAATAATTCGGTATATCCGGGCTGTGCGGCTTTTGTCTCATTGTTTATGGTTTATGGGGGTTTAACGTTCCAAATCGATTCAGGCTATGTGGGATGCCGTAGTGAAGAGCTCCGGAAATATCGGCCACCTGGGGTTCTTTAGCGTGCACTGACATCACGCAGTACACGGGCCTGCAGAATTTCGCTTCCATATAAATTCGACCGCCGCGACTGGGATCAAACCCGCGTCTTTTGATCCCAGCCACGGTGGTCGAATTTCGATCAGGTGTTCATGACAACAGTGATGAGCGAGCTAATGTACACTCCTCAGAAGCTGTTCAGAGCCCCTTTAAAATCTGCATTTTGAACAAGGGTGGATGATTCCGTCCACTGAGCAACTCTTCTCAATATTTATTAGAAGGCCGCAAGGGGGGGTGAGCTTCTGCACACTCGTGTCACTTCGTCATGAAAGATTTCCCTTCCTAAATGTCAGGTCAGTTGAGATACTGCTTGTTTTTTAGATGTATGTATTTATTTATCTGCTGTTTGTACTGCAGCCACTATATTGTAAATTTCGCTTGGCAGTACAAATGTAACTGTTAATACAATGGGAGCTACAATAAATAGCGTATTTCTAATTCTGGTGTATTGTGTTTGATGTGTTCGATTCTGGTGAATTTCTGGTTCTTGCTTCGGCAGCGCAGTGGAGAGAATATCACAAGAAAACAATTTCTAGTGACTTTTTTGTTTTCTTCATTGTTCTTGGACGAGCTCACAAATGCCCATTTAGGCGTCCTGCGGTTCGAGGTTATCAGGCGCCCATTCAGACCGAGCCTTGCCGCTACGAAGCATGCTTTGGCTGAGCTCGGTGGGCTCGCCGACTGCAGGTCATCCGTGCGCTGCAGATTGCGCATACAGCAGTGGATAAGGGATAGATTGACCGCGCTGACCTGCGGCTGACCGTACATGTCCGATCGCCGCCTTACGCAATTCAATATGTGCTCCATCACTTACGAAACCCCGGATTTTTCATTTCACTCGCATCCTTGTCCAGTAAGTTTAGGAGAATCGCTCGTGGGGAATAATGTTTATAGACGTCAACCTGAGCGGCACTGTACTGCTGTCAAAGGAAAGCGATACAGGTTTCACAAACCACTGCGGGGAAAAAATCAAGTGGCTTTAGCCCCGGACAAAGGGGAACTAGCTTTCCAGCACACAGATTTCTGAAGGCCGTCGAGGGAAGACGCATGGCTGCGCTCAGGCGAATGACGGTTCCCATCTCCTCTTTGTTCACTTGCATTTTCAGCAGACGAAGAGACCTTAAACTCGGAACACAAAGCATGGGTCATTTTTTTGGCGTGGCTATCGTGATAATTAATTACTGCATTTTACTTAGGAGGGTAGATGTGTAGGCCAGTTGGTGAGACATGAAGGAGCTAGACACCGCAGCGGACACGGGACAGAGAAAGAAGACGACACAGGGCGGTACTTGCAACTAAAATTTTATTTGAAACTTCAGGCTTTATAAAGACCGAGGCACGTGTGATCTTACAATCGGGTAAAAAAGGATGAATGAAAAGCAACAGATAACAACACCTAACTGACAACAATGCACAGGAAAGATATGCGAGTCACAATGTACAGAAATCAGACTTTAAAACGTTATGCAATGCTCATCATGCGAGTAACAATCTACATATACCAGAAGTGTTAAAAACCGTCGACCGCATGTGGAAGCATGAAAACCACAAGACAAAGGAAGAAAAAGAACGTCAAAGCGCAGCTAAGTGCGCTTCTGCTAAAAATCATGGCTTAAGAAAAACATGTTCAGAGCAAGCTGTTATTGAGGGTTATGTTTGGTTGCGCAGAGGAGAAGACGTAACGTATCAGGCATGCAACTTGGTTGAGAGGATAATCTTCAAACATGGCGTCGCGCAAGCCGTAATTCTGGACACCGGCCCGGCTGCCGCTCAGTTGCGACTTCTGCGTAACTATAAGGAAACCCGTATATTTGATCATGAATAGCACGGAAGTTCTTGTTTTATTAATTTGTCCTCATCTAGAAACATATGGTTTATTGTTGTTGCCGCAGGTTGGTGTGTGCAAAATACAAAAGCCATTTATTAGAGCGTATAGGCTCTGGAAAATGTTTTTAGACAGCTGCGCTCAGGCTGAGCAGAGCGCATTTCACTGAGTCTGCCTTACTTTGTTGTTCACTCTTACGGTTAATTTCGTGTAAAGGACGGTAGTTGTTTTTCTGGATGACTTTACTTAAAACATAAGTCCTCCAAGTAACTTTCAGCACATTGTAGTAGAATTCTATAGTCATACATGAGACGATTGCTGTTACAGATGACTTGTGATTGACAGATATGAAAGCTTTCCTAAAATATTGCTGCTTAAAGCGGCCATGCATTTTTGACAACGCTTGATTGTTCAGACGCATGCTTGAATGCGAGGAAGGGCGCGTCTTTTCATGTGTGTGTGTGTGTGTGCGTGTGCGTGCGTGCGTGTGTGCGTGCGCGTGTGTGTGCGCGCGCGTGCGTGCGTGCTTGCGTGCGTGAAAGAGAGAGAGAGGTTAATAACTTATTGCACCTGAAATCTGAGCATGCTGTGTTGTAGAAGCGATTAATTAAGCAAGTTTTCCCGCCAACTATTGCTCCTGCGCTAATGCAGGTCACCTCCTAATGTTCGCAGATGTTAGCATTCCCTCACTCCTGGTTTCCCTGGCTTACAGCTCTAGCTGTTAATGTGGAGATTCTCGGGCAACGCGTGTTTGTCAGCATCATCGTCGTCGTCGTCGTAATAGCAGTAGTAGTCAAAAAGCTTGCGTGCAACCGAGCGTGACCAGAGGGAAGGGGGCAAGGGGGCATACACGGGAGCGCGATTACGTGACCACCGCTTGCACATAGCCCATGCCTTGCACCTCGCGCTAATTTTTCAAAACAAACAGAGCGAAGGTTCCCGGGAAAAGAATGCTATACTCCGTTTCATACATAGCAGTCAACGCAGCCAAGGCTGCGGCGCCTGTTCGCGCTCCTCGTCCGCATCGTAATGTAGTGCGTCAAAAGTAAAAATCGTAATGAACTTAAAGTAAATGTTGGTTTATATTGTAGTATAATAATAACGGTGTTTTATTTTGCAAAAAGATTGCTTTTTCTTTTATGTTCTATAAAACAAAGTGCCTTAGTTTTTTGGGGGTTTTTTCCGGTCCCTCCTGTATCAGGTTTTCGCAGCTAGGCCGGCCGCGCAGGCCGGCCGGTCATGTCGTCTGCTTGAGTGGTTCACCTGAAGCATTTCCTTCCTCCGAGACCTGGTGCGCTGTTTTCTTTCCTGTAAAAATCACCGACCGTACAACCGCTGTAGGCCACTCACTTGATACGCGTAGCAAATGTTCTATATACCATTCCATAACCTTCAGCACCAGTTTCTACACTCTTGTGAGTTGTGACAGCAGTGAAAAACAACGATAGTAGATTACGATCGAGCAAATGGACAACTTTAGTTACAAAGATGATATTTACAAAGATTAAAAACATGAGAGCGGATGTCAACAATTAAATGCCAGCCACAACGTTCACTCACGCTGCGCTTACATCTCATTGGTGTGTAAGAGGCCCGAATTTCGATCGTTTATATTGTTACCGGGAGAGGACGATGACGAGCTACTGTGTGGAGAACGAACTGCGAGCTTCGTCAACCTCTTTGTGCGCCCTAATCAGGAACCACGGAACCTCGTCGTCGGCTTCTTACAATAACAATGTCAACTGCAGCGGCAAGTGCGCTAATATACGACACCACTTGTTGCGTTCGATGACCTGCGCAGCGGAATCTCTGCTCACGGCCCAAATACGCAGCTTTCAACAATCCCCATCTCACCGCACTAGCTCACACCCATAACACACCGAATCCGACATCTAATACAAAACATTACTACGAACGGAAGCACTTCAAAGAATTTTCCTTGTGACAACAGCTCAAAAGTATAGACTTCCCGAATCAGATGCCGTTCACTTTAAAACCGCTGAGTACGCCGATCAATGCCGGGTTGCCGCTAGCCGAGGCTGCTCGGAATAATCGACGCCGCACTGAATTCTATCACCCCACAATTAATGATTCATTGTGTGCCGCATGCAAAAGAGTCACTGAACGCCCGAGAACAGCACTTCGCAATCACGTCCGTCGCCAATGCATTACACTGCTTTTTCCCTTCGAAACAAGTAAGCAGCGCAAGTAAATAGCGCAGTGTTTTTCAAAGTAGGCATTAGAGTTTGACAGTTGCGACTTTGTACCTAATGATAATTATAAGAAAAATAAAAAATAAATAAAAAAACCAGCCAAGCCAGGAGTCGAACCTAGGCCCTTTGTAAACTGAACACACAGGCGCGCGCTTCGTACCACTCAGCCACGACGCGAGGCGGACGGATACATTTTGCTTGTTTTTTGCAGCGGACTACTTTCGTACCTTTGGCAGCGTTGACAGCTATGTATGAAACGGAGTATAGTGTTCGCCACCATGTCGCGTCCGTACAATCGAGCGTAACTGGGGGAAAGGGGCAGGGACCCCAGACGAGCTACATATTTCTTTGCGCAACCATTACTGCATCCCAGCTAGCGCTGATTTTCCGCACTGCCAGTTGTGTAATCCCCATTCAATTTTATTTTTCTGTCGAGATGGTCTTGAACAGCACATCTGATTTGTGTCAGTCGCTCTCTTTTCGACTCATATCACAGGACACAAAAGAGTAGCCTCATTCGTGTGGATACTACATAACCCGTAGATCGTGCATTGCCCACGTCCCAATTGAAATGAAAATTGTGAGAACACCAGCGCGTGGATGAATGCTGTAGAGCGCTTTTGGTCGGCAGTGGGCCTCCTTGGAAGATTCTTTGGAGGTTGGCCTCGTCGCGTACTTTTCTGATTTTCAGGCCACTCTTCTGAGGAATATCCCTCTGCTGCTTCTCTGGTTGGCGTTGTGGCAGCGCCTTTAGGCGGCCAGACTTTTTCCTTTTTTTTTTCTTCTGCCGTCTCCTGTTGTATTTCGACTGCTTCGTGATCCACTTGCAGTGCCTCCCCTGTGGTGGCGGCTCCTTTCGGCCCTTCTTGGCAATCGCCACTCAGAGCAGAGCTGGCGACGCTCCTTCTTGGTTCCTTCGCTGCGTGCCGGGCAAGGTCATTAGTCATGTGACGTCGGAACACGCTGGTGAACGCGCGTGTAAGACAAATGCTCGGACAGGGGAACGGAAACAAACTTTTCCGACAGGCCGAGCTCCATTAGCGCCGCGCTCTGGAAAAGAAAAATCCGTGCCGAATGCATTCGATTTCCCCACACGGCACCCCCGCCTAACGATCGAGTGTGCGCTGTGCTCGAGCCACTTTCTCTCTGCCCGTTTGTTTTGGCAGAGTGACTTTGGCGATAGTACAAGCCTTTTGCGTTTCGTGCACCCGTCTGCGTTTGCGCGTAGGTGCGTTTGTGCGCTCGAGTTTTCATTCGCTGTATGAATAACAAGAGTAGAGAGATAGGAATGGCCAGGGGTGAGCTCGGCATGATGCCCGGTTGGCGATACTCTACCCACGTGGAGGCGGCAGATGAGTGAAAGAGAAGAGAGAGAAGAAAAGGTTAGCCTTTCGAGTCATAGGACATGACCATGGTCATGGGTTCATCGTAGCCAACAACACACTCTCGTCTGCAGCGTTCAGATAGTGCAGTGACGCTTTGGTGACCTTCTGTACCGATAAAAGCTGAGACCTTACCCTAGGGTCCTGACCTTCGTGAGGGGATAAGAGTCCAACCGCCGAAGTGATTCATCGAGAAACATTATGTGGGTTTCTAACCAGGGACAGTGACAGAGCCGGCGTGCAATGGTTTCTTCGCTCCTACAGTGGTATCGATGGGAAGTTAGCCATCCCAAGTGAATAAAAATGCGCGTTCGTAAAGGCCACTCCCACAAGTTGCTTCGTAACGGGGAGAATCCGGCTGGCAGCAAGAAAAGGCCAAGTAGGGTTTAAAGCTAGCGGCCCGAGTTTCCCGGAACGTTCTATGCGAAGTGAATTTAGTGTTGCGGGCAAGTGTACGATGTCTCCCTGCAGCGTCTCATACATGACAGTGTAGCCAAGAGGATAGACAAGTCATCCATGCTTTCCAGGCGAGCGTGGATGAATAGGGAGATGGGGGAGAAAGAAGTCGTATAGATGAAGAAGAAAATGGCCTCGATATACAGGGGCTTCTCCTTGAGCAATAGGCGGGGATGCATTTCCGCAGCACTTGCTCCCAGAATCTTACCTGTGCATCAATCAGAATTTATTCTCCCTTTTTTGTTATTTTACTGGCAGCTTTGCTTGGCACACGTGTTATGCAGGGGGAGCTCTTGTTTTAGCGCTCGAGTACGTGTGGCATCAACGATAAACGAACTTCACTGTGGAAAAAGCCGGTAGTTATTTCTTCATTCCCTCAATTGCTTTACTAAGCGAAGATATATATTGGCGCTGATAATGCAGGCTCCTTGCCTGTTGTGGATTAACTTCGCCATGTGTTAACCAAGAACTAAAGTACCACAGATCCATGCTGAAAACACTGCGAAGCGAACAGAGAAGAAGAAGAAAGACACGACACGACTTTTCTGTCGTTGCATCGTTTTGTGCTGCGAGTACACTGCCTAACATGGCTGCTCAAAACGCTCAACTCTTCGGGCTCCTGCTGAGCTCTTTGAGAGTTGCAGTGAAAAGTTAAACTTGCTCTGTAGCTCTCGTCAGGGGCCGAATTCGCAGAATTAACCTATGCTCTGCCTGTCAATCATGACTGCCAATGGGAAAGACCCCGGTAAAACTAAAGCCGCACTTGAGTACAAGAAGTCGTGTGAACATGGCCTCATAATTTAGGTACGCGACGGCGGACATTGTGGTGGACTAGTTGGTTCTTCATCTAGAGACAAGCAGCGCAAATCTACAGGACAGCCGAGAGACGACACACACGCCGCGCTGTGTAGTCTCTTTGCTGTCCTGTGGGTTCGAGCTGCTATTCCCCAGGCGTCGCTGGTGCCAGAGTTTCGACCATGCCATCGTCGAAACCCGTCAGTGCATTTTAACCTTGAATGGCCGCATCTAATCACACCTTCGTGTAAATGTAAAATGCGTCCACGGCACACTTCGATGTCGTTCGCGTATACAGTGCAAGAATATATAAGACCATTGTATTATTTACAGACTTGTGCTAGATACTGGCCGGCTATAATTACATTCTTGTGTCGGTAATTTTTGTAAGAAAAAGCGGCGTTACAAATTTTATTAAACTCCGCTTGACATCACAACAACAGCTCCGGGGATCACGTTCTGTTTTGAAGTCGTTCGCACTCTGCAAATGATTTTAATGCGCAGAGTGGTTTGGAAACTGACTCAATTTTTTACTACTTGCACTTTCAGCCTTTGCCGTGGCACGGCGGTGCCACCATTGACCTTTAGTTGACCTCTGTGTGACGTCATGTGTGACATCACGCCGAAGAGAAGGGCGACCGACTCGCGCCGTCGCAAGCCGCGGCGGTGCCACCACCGGCGCCTAACTCCTGCGCTCTCCGCTAGGAGCGCGATTGTGGCGTTACGCTGAAGAGATTAGGCCCGACTCACGTCGCTAGAAAGCAGTAGCTGTGCCAACCACCAGCGGCTTAACATTGCTTCGCGATCTCGCGCCGTCCGTGTGCGACGGCGGTGCACATGAACGGTGGCTTGACTCAACGTTAATGGAACTAAACTAAGTTGCCAAACTCTCCGCCTTCTCCACGCGACTGAAGCGGCCCGCAAATTTTAGCGCGAGGGGGCGCTGCCGTCGAAACAGGCTCCCGCTGGCCGCCGCTAGCAGACGCCGCAGGCCCGGCCGCCCAGCGTCGTAGCGTGCAGCCTTCGGGAATGTTGAGTGACTGGCGTCCCAAATATCGCACTTACCGATGTTTTTCGTAAAGACACCAAACAGTTACGAACCCTGTGCGGCGAGTATGCCACAAATCTTTGCTGCAGCAACTCGAGTGATAGATCATCGCTGCCTAGCCAATGCCACCGTGGGCCGAAATTGCGGGCGGTCATGATTTTTGAAAGGAGCGTGGTTATAAGAGTTTCTTCACCAAAGTAGCATATTAGACATCTACTTTAAAGGTGAAGATCAGATCATCGCAAGGCTCATCGTAAGTTCACTTACCAGCTTATCTAAACGCGAATGTCTGCCTGCTACTGTGCGCGCATGTCTCGCAACGCGATTGCTGCTGTGATCGTTGTCTTTGGGCTACGTGCGCTTGCATGCAGAGTTTCAAGTGCTGTATCTGCCATGCCGACGTGCTGTGTGCCGGGCTGCACGAGCGGTTACAGAAACAATAAGACTGCGAGGCATTTTTTCGCGGCTCCTCGTGACGCGGATCTCCGTGCGGCATGGGATCGAGCCATTCCCCGTGTTGACAGAAAACTCTCCGACAAATCACATGTGTGCGACCTTCATTTTCACGAAGAAGACATGCTAAAGGCGTACACCCATGTTATTAATGGGAAAGAAGCAAAAATCGAGAGGAGTAAGTGGAGCCTCGTCGAGGGATGCGTGCGCGAAATGTGTTGAGAATAAAATGTAAAAGTATCTCTGTGTTTGTGTCCAGCTGTAGTGCACTGCGTGAAGGATCGAAAAATATTGTTGGAACGGTTGCGCACGCTATAGGAACAATACAGGGAGAGCGATAAACTCAAAATACTGAAATTTCTTGTCTGGAGTTGGCGTCAGGCATCCTCGCTGTTGCAGGGAAAGAGAAACTGACGACTCAGGAACCCGAGGAAGTTCACTGCCTTCGCAGCTCGGGTTGTGAGCAGCGGCGGAGTCATTCACGAAGTGAACGCTGTGCGTAAAATCTGCTTATTTCGGAAAACTGCACCACAGAAATGAAATCGTAGGTACTTGTGGTCTGCTTTCGAGTGCCATAAATGCGGGACTTCGCGCTCTGAAGGTATTGCTAATTTATGTTTAAAACACACTGCACCAGTGCCTGTCAGACATTCGCGTTTAGATAAGCTGGTAAGTGAACTTACGATGAGCCTTGCGATGATCTGATCTCCACCTTTAAAGTAGGTGTCTAATATGCTACTTTGGTGAATAAGCTCTTATAACCACGCTCCTTTCAAAACGGAAATGAAGATCGCACGCACGTGATTTGTGCGAGAGTTTTCTGTCAACACGGGGAATGGCTCGATCCAATGCCGCACGGAGATCCGCGCCACGAGGAGCCGCGAAAAAATGCCTCGCAGCCTTGTTGTTTCTGTAACCGCTCGTGCAGCCCGGCACACAGCACGTCGGCATGGCAGCTACAGCACCTGAAACTCTGCATTCAAGCGCACGTAGCCCAAAGACAACGATCACAGCAGCAATCGCGTCGCGAAAGCACTCTACGACATGCGTGCACAGTACTAGGAGTACAGCAACTGGCCGGACCGGCTGAAGCCTGGTACGACTGCAGCGCCACTCAAAGCAGCCAGTGGTGGCGGCGCCGCGAAACCGCTCTCGGTTTGGCAACTGAGTTTAGTTCCATGAACGTTGGCTTGACTGGACTGGATTGTACTGGACTGGATTGGATTAGAATAGATTAGATTAGATTACATTAGATTACATTGGATTGGATTAGATTGTATAACAGATGCATCGCCACAAGTCTAACCACCAGCTACACTACCAGCTGAACCATGGCGTAGGTATACGGATATTGCTTTCGCAATTACCGGGCTTAACCAAGCTAAGCCACAGCGAATTTTTGTTTACCACGCAAGTGGCCACCAATGGAAGAAAAAGAAAAGAATCAGCACCAGTTAAAGGAACAACAGCGCGCACTTAGAAACTATCAGTCAAACCGCTCCAGTGCGGAAAGCATTCTGGATTTCTTGTACGATCACCCATGTCATCGTACTCTGGTATGTGTGATACTACACAGATGCGGGATTCTTGCGAAGCCTTTGTTCCCTCCTTGTATAGACCGCAGCATCTCTTTCTTTCCTTCGCCTATGCCTCTTTTCGGAGTAGGCAGATGGTGTCTGCACTTTCTCAAAGCGTCTGGCGCTCACGCCGTGCCAGACTGGCATGCCGCATAAGTCGTCATGAGATCGCCGTACGCGAAGTCATTACTTCCTTACATGATACTTTAAACCCACCTATTTTCTCTTTCCTCCCGCTTTACACCTTGCTTCTCTTTTCTCCAGTGCAAGGTAGCAAACCGGAACCTTCTTCCGGTTAACCTACGCTTCTTAGGTTCTCCACTCTGTCTCTCTCTCTCTCATATGACTGTCATCTAGTTATGATCTTTCCATTTTTGGGGGAAGACAGTGATTTCTCCCTGCGCTTTTTAGCTTCCTCTTGATAATGGGCTTGAAAATTGCTGGACCTAAGTGTTCGTGTTCATACCTCAGCACTTGACGAGACAAGTGGCTACACCGCTACAACGCGGCGTGCCATTCCTTAGAGGAAGGTATATAAGTCACGGTGAGCGAGTCGCGCACAGTTTCTTATCTCTACGAAGCCGTAGTATTTTTGAGCTACTCTTCATTTAACTTACTAACAAGGATTCGCTTTTAAAACCTCGCCTTCATGCTAGGAATGTGTACCTAGCATAACGAAGTGTACCTAATTCTTGAAGACCACAGCGCAGATATAGAAATTCATTGTATATTGATCATTCTAAGCAAGTTCCTGCATACACCGCAACTGTCCAGCTAAAACACAATGAAATTACTTGTAAGTGGTACGTACCTCGCCATTCCGATTCTTCGCATCCATCGTCGAAGCTTTTGCAGTGGTGTACGGAAAAAAAAGGTCCTTCGACAGAGACGCCGAAAACAAAATGACGGCCATTTTCGTCTCAACGAAGTACTCACAGCCGTCTTGTGTGCCAGAATTCATTATCGTTCGAGTCGTGGCCTTGGTGTACTGACGCAAAACGCCTTCTGGCCTGTTCAGGACTGTGCGCTTGGAGAAAAAAAAGCACATAAAGCTACCGAACGACTTCACCACTCTGCTTCGCCAGCTGTTTCGAACAGTGAGGCTTACGTGAAGTGGCGCCTCGGGGACAACAGGCTGTCTCCGTCGTTGCACAGGCAGCCCCGTGAGTTTGTCAGAGACACGAGACGGCGAGGTAACGGCGTCTAATTTATGACATGTTTTCCTTGCAGGGTTTCGCGACGAGCCCTAGCTCGCGGTCTTTTCAGCCTTTCTCCGGACAAAGCAGCTGAGGCGTCCGCTTTTCTCATGAGAAGAATAAACCCGGGGCTAAATTTAGGCCGCACCACAGGCGGCAGGGGCTGAGCCAAGCTCGCCTCTTCACTTCATCTTGCGCGCGCTACGCAGCCGGCGCGCCCGCCGTTGTCGTCGCCCAGGGCTCGCAGCCTCGCCGCACTTTGACGCTTGTCTCTCATGCGAGTGTCCTTGATTGCGCGGCGCGCGCAACGGCGTCCCTAATGCACTCATCGGGACGATAGCACCTTTCTTAGCCTGCTGTTGACACATAATTCCTTCATACTTAAAACAACGCAAACCAGACAAGGGACAGGACGAGACTTGCACACGAGCGCTTGTGTGTACGTCTCTTCACGCGTTCCTTGTCTGCATGGTTTGTGCTGCTTTAAGTATTAACAACCACCCAAGCTTCCACACTATAAATCCTTTCGTTAGTGAAAAAAAAAGGCGTAAAGATGTGTATGGGCTACGCACGTACCAAGCAGGTCAAAAAAGCCGGTTGTAGAAATGTACACAAAGCTTAACGAAAACAAGAGGGGGCGACAGAAGGTCATGTGGTCGGAGGAGATAAGGAAGTTTGCGGGGACATATAGTGGGCGTGGCTGGCTGAGGACGGGGTTAATTGTAGAAAATTGGAGTGGACATAGCTGGGCTTATGATGATGATGATGATGAATGGAAGCAAGATGATGCAGCTGTACGAAGAGAGGTTAACCGGTGTGCTAGCCATCCGTAGACTCTACCAGCCACCTGTCTGGGCCAATTTCGATTCGTCGAGCCTTATTTCTTTTTTCGCATTCTGTCAGAGTTCTTTTTAAATCCTGCGGTACTAGCGAGTTCGGTGCCAAGCGACTTGGTTTTCCGCATTTGGCTGTAGGACGGAGACAGCAGGACAGGTCCACTAAGGCTATTCGAAACATCGTGACGCGAACACAGTATGTGGCATTATCCAGTTTTGTGCCCCTTAGGTTCTCTTTTGTTTATACGTGAGTCGTTTTTGCGCCTACAGTGGCCCTATACGCTTTGTCTCGCTTAGAAGCCACAGCTGACTTCAGCACATAAGGGGCTCAGCTGTCGAAGCTGCGTGCACGCGGGAACGGTTGATGGCTGGTTCACACCCGTGGCCTCGCTAATCGCGACTGCCTCTTTTAAAATGGCCAATGCGCCACCTAGTCAGGTGCTAGTGATTTCAAAAATTTAGGTCCGCTGCAACATTTTAACGTGTACAGTTACATCCGCATGACGCACAGCTATGAGTGGGGCACGTGCAGGCTCACGCCTGTTGTATCCTTCCCGTTCGGCGTTGCTGTGTCTGTGCCCTCTGACAGTAGTGACGTAGCGCATAACAGAGGAGGTCGGAGTGGAGAGGGAGACAACAAGCGCTGAAGCCAGCCCGGGCTGATGTTTAAGGGTAGGGATTGGGAGTGACGCCAAGGGAGTTACGCGACGGGAGTGACGCCAACTTCCGGGAATAAGCAGGCTGTGTAGTGCTCCCTCTCACGGACGTGCTGAGAAAGCCGACGATAACACACCCTGCTGCTGCACAAGCGACACAAGCGTGATGATTCCGACCGTCATCGATTTTTTTGTCTTATATTGCCGTAAGCATGGTAGAGAGAGGACAGGGAAGATGGGATGCATGGCAACAGAAATGAGCAAGTGGTGGGAGGGAAGCCTAAGACCGCTGTCCGATGTTTAGACACGGAGACTTGTCGTAGTCCTTTTGTCGAAACGTTGGACAGCGGTCTGAGGCTTTCCTTCCAACCTTTGCTCAATATGGCATCAATTTTTGTTTCGGAATCATTTTGGCATCAACGACATACATTTTTTTCTCTTAATTGCAGCTAAAACTCCAGTTTGTTCTATAATCTATATTGACTACATTCTACTTATTGACGTTACATGAATAAATTTTTTTCGGCGTTCGCTGCAGCCGTAAGTCGTAACTTAAATCCCACTTTCCCCTCTTGTCCCCATCCCATCCCTACGCCCCCCTTACCTACTTTTATTCCAGCCCAGGATTGTGTTAGGGAAAAACGAATACTTAAATACATTAATGCGGCATTGATAACTATTAATCTTTTTCATTTATTTATTGAAAATACCTACAGCGCCCATGAGGCATTATTGTAGGGGGGTTATCACTATATACAATAACACATGCAAAGAAGATATTGGAAAACATGTCAGCAAGGATAACATAACATATTAAAAGAAATGAGTTTACAACTAGTATGAGTGATGGCACAGTGCTGGTAAACACACGAGACCTGGAAAAACAAAATACATCAGACTATCGCTTCAACAGCACTTTCGAAATCAGGTGCACAAACCACATCATTCGGAAGCTTATTCTACTCTGCATTTCGGGACGGCAACTGAAGCAAAGCAGTGACAAACAGTGCCATACCTTCGCCTTCGGGGTGCCATTGTTTGGCACAGCGGGGTGTCATTGTTTGGTACAGGGCACAGGGTCGTGGCATGTGCCTAGTCAGGCGGGCCCATCGATTACAAAGGGCTAGATGTGTTCTCCTTTACACTCCTCTCTCTCTCAAGGCTGATAAAATGTTAGTTAAGAGTTAGGAGAGGAGAGGCTTTTCCTTGCAAAAATTATGAGGCGGTAATAGGCGACTACGGCGCCCTTTTTATGATGTCCAGAATCAGGCCGATTCACAAACTAGGTCAGCTTTGTTATGACCCATCAGTGGTTTAACATGCAATCTTTTTCCTACCTTAAGTGAGAAGGCGTCGTTCAGAAAAGCCTTAAAATCACAAACAGCAGTACTAGCGAAGGCGGTACTAAAATATTACCTTAATATCTATTTCTTTTCGCATACAATAAAACCTTTCATTGATATTAATCGCCTCTGATTGCTTCATATATTATAAATGCTGGGCATTGTACGCATTGGTATTGCAGCCACAAAGGGCGAATTAAGCATTGGAATTACGAAAAAAACTTGAAGGCTTGGACGTGGCGTAAATCTTATTGCACGGGCTTTTTTGCCAATCATCGACATGCATCCAAACATTTAACTCGGTAAATCGTTAAGTACTTTCCACATACAGTTATTGAACGGACTTTGAGGACAAAGTAAATTAGCATATATAGATTAAATACCGCGTTTTAATAAAAAAAAGAGACTACTTCCATTGAATACGGAGTTTGTATTAACTAGAAAACATAAGGATGTGAAAGACGGGTATCGTCGTAACAAACTAACTCTGATAACATCTAGTACAGTTCCTTTTGCAAATCCCTGCGGCTATTCTCTACAGCGAGCCCCTTACTATCGGCGGTCACAGAGTACCCTACGCACTCGATGCCATCATTAATGCCACGAGTTTGAATCAGTATGGTAAAAAAAAAAAAAAGCTTAGAACTGCTTAGCAATGAATGCGTTTTCTTTTTTTTTTCTGCCGGTCAAACAGAAAACGCAGCCACAAAATATCAGACTACAGAATTTTACTAAAAGCAGAACTCGATGGAATTTTATTCTGAGTCCCATAGGTGCACTTTATGCGCATTATTCGTACCTAAGTCGCTCTAGAGGCAAAGTATTACTATGCTTATGTTTTACCTGCCCCTTCCGCGGCAAAACAAAACGGTTCCGACGCTACACCAGACTCGAAACGCTGAGCGTAACAAGTCCATTTGGCATCCGGAAGCTCAAGAGAAGAAGGGAACAAAAAGCACTTAATTTTACTTATTGACTAGAACTGGTATGAGCTATAAATGGCATGTACTGCTACTACTGAAAATCCGCATCTTAATGCAGGTTTCTGTTCTGCGCGCAGATGGTCGCGACTAATAAATCAACATTTCCTGCGATATTGGCGGCGGCATAAAATCTGCAATATGGACTCTTCGATCGTGACTCCCGAGGCGCGGCTACACGTTTCCATTATTGTAACAGGTTGAGCGAAGAGGGACACGTCTTTCTTTTTCCTCTGCTTCGGTGAAAGATACCATTGTTTGTGGGCTCATTTTCATAACTGTAACGATCCTTTGCAAGGCACAATGTCCAACATGCTGGGACAAAAATTTGCAATATTGAAATATTGTGAGGTATTGTTATGGAAATATTGCGAGTAATGGTCCATTCTTGTGATATGTAGCAAAATATTTGTTTTAAAGTGTTTCAATCGATCGCATCGAAGAGTTAAGACTGCCATAGAAAACCAGTGGGGAACGCTTTTGACGTTCGTAAAAACGTTAATAGAAAAAAAAATGCAAGAATGCCGTCGAGTGATCTATGAATATATTGATTGCTATAGTTAAATCTTACATTATATGAAATAATTGCGTTCATAAACAGTTTTCCCCTAAAAAATGCTTTATCCAGAAATATTGAGTAGGCTTTTGAAACAATTACTGAGCGACGGCAGTTCTATCCACCGCGGCCTCGTATAATCGAAAGTCGACACCCCGCTGCATTCCGGTGATAGAAATGTATTCGGAGACCTCTGCAGCGGCGTTCCTCGCATTTAAGAGCACTTCACTGACCCTTTGTAAAATGCTCGTGCTAAATTTACACCTGCCCGACTCCCCCTTTTCTGACCACCTCCTGTCCCAGGTGTACGCTGATTTCTATGCAAATCAAGAAAACTTTTTTCCTCCCCCGTCGCTCTGTCCACTCTCGTCGTTCCTCTCCCATCACCACTCTCCATTAATGTTGCCGGCGGGCGAAGCTGGACGACCAACTCGTCTTGGTCAGCCAGGGGAAAGATCGTGAAATTATTCCCTCTGTCAACCAGGCACACATGACAACAATCACTCGGAAGTGGGGGACCAATGCTGACGCGCAGGGAAATCGGCCTACAATCTGGATATTTTCCCTTCTAGTTTCGCTTCCCGTGACCTCGCAGCGTCGCCGCCGCCCTGAGGCCGGGCGCGCGTTGGGCGTCCCGTGGCGCGGCGTTGTCGTGTCGCCCGGCGCGTACACGCGGAAATGGGGCAGCGCGTTGTGAACGGCGTGCTTCCGCTCGCACCATTCAGCCGGCGTCTGCTCCCTGGGAGGCGAATCGATCGCGCTCTGGGCCGGGCATCACGCGGGAGCCCCGCTGGTCCTTGCCTCGACTGCTCCACATTGGCGGCAGCCCCCCCTTTCCTCTGGGCCGTCCCGTCGCCCGAGCCTGCGGTCGTCGTCGTTGTCGTGCTCCCTCGGGCGTTCGCTCGACCCCCAAAGAAGCACATCCTCGCGAAACGGGTCGAAAGAAAAACGGCCCAAAGAAAATGCGAGGCCCGTTTCGAGGGGCAGCATTATGGAAAGTGGCCAAGAAGAATGGACTCGGGCAGCCAGTGTAGCGTGCGGGGCCTAGGCGACTCCTCGTGCTGTGATCGTTTCCCCAGTGACGTCATAGAGACTTCGGCTTGCTCGGCCTACTGGCCCGGATCACCAGATTACCGAATGAACTTTTTTCTTCCCTCCCCCGCCCATATCCCCTTTTCCTATGCATATGCAATGCACATGTGGACTCCCCATCCCCGCTCACGTACACTTCAGCAAACACGCAAACGACTCATTTCTGTTTCCTTCTTCCGCACGATAAGGAGCGACGTCGAGTGGAAGCCCCGTGTCCCACACCGCGCATCCGTCGCTGACAAACGGGGCAGCGAACATGACGTGACTAGCTGTCAGCGCAAGCGACGTCGCAAGTAGGCAGACGTACACACTCAAGGAGGGCGGAAAAGTCTATATACGGCGGCGGCGGGGCTGCGCTGTCCGTGCTCTCTCTGCGCGGCGAAGGGGCCCCGCCGGGAAGGCGCCCTCACAACGCACACACCCCTTCCCCGCAACCGCGCTTTCGCATGGGCTGCCGCCGGCCAGCTCTCAAGAGGTGACGCTGATCGGACAGTTCTCTGCTATAGGCTGGCACCGTGTAGGCTGGCTGTGCGCTCTTCGGCCCGGGTTCTATTCTGGTCCGTGCCCAGCGGCACTTGGGGATGATGTGTCCGACGAACGCCGGAGAATCTGTTGACTCTCTCACCGACCGATTCAATTGGGGTTTCCGGATGAAACCAAGATTCGCTTCCTGCGCACCGCGTCGATCCTCCTCCGCGCGCTTCTTGTGCCGGCGAGCACGCTCTTTCATTCTTTGACCTTCTTTGCGACGAGCACTTCCCGTTCTTTCTTTTTTGCCTAATTAGTCTTTTCACCTTGTACCGCTGTTTCAATTGTCAGAACTGAAGGGACGCGCTAGCCTCATCTGTCTATTTTTAAAGCACCTATTGAAAAGGGCTGTTCTTTGTAGCGCTGGGAACGCTGGCGTTCATATTTCGTTTCACAGTGAAGGTCAGCGCGTTGCAACATTTGTATGATTACGTTTTTTTTTTAATTCTCACAACAGTGATTGCTAACGGTAGGACCTGTGCATTTTCGAGCCAAGAAGTTGTCTATTGGCCCTTCTCATAAAGCTAGAAGCTTCGTCCTTGCCTTACTCTTCGGTTCCACGTTGGTCTAAGGAGTACTTTCCCTTGCACGTTACCGCCTTGTACGAATGGTCAGAAAATTAATCTAAAGTTAATTAAAGCGCTAACTCTTTATGAATACAAACTCAAAAGTGAAGAAACATTTTAAAATTCATTGATAATGGCAGCTTGCTCGGTAAATTAAGTTCTCCAAGTTTTCAAGCTCCATTCACGAGGCAGTATTAGCAGTACGGGCATTCCTGCCTTTCAGAAAATTATTGTGAAGTATTTTGTATTCTTGCGCAGTAGCAATGCTGCTGAACGTAACCGACATTGATAGTTCTTTCTTGTGCTTACACGCGCTCTCCCTTTTGATCCTACTGTTCCATTCCCTTCATCATCGGTAATGCATCGCTTCGCACGGCCTGTTCGTTTGTGTTTACGGCTATTATATCGGCGGGAAGCGAGGCACGACGAATAGCCTGGAGCCTGCATTTAACAGCGCTACTATGTTTGTTACGCGCAGTCACACTCATAAGCAGTGACATAACTTTTTGAACATAGCCCACAGGTTAATACACTTTTTAGCAGCACCGTCGGGAATGAAATTATCGTACCGACGATCAGTTTACGGCATCGCTTGACGCCATGACGCTCACAGTGAATGTTTTGGCAGAGTGCAAGTGATCTCAACGCTTACTCTGATAAGTGGAAGAAAAAAAAAATGGCAGTGGTTTAGTTCGGCTATACCAGGATATACGTAGCGAAAGCGAGCGCAACGACGAGGCAAGCGGTGTGACGTCATACCAAACGGCGGCGGCGGCGGCTCCGCGGCGAGACGCGCGGTGTGACGTCATGCCAGATGGCGCGGCGAGCACGCGGCGTCCGCCAGCTGCGGCGGTTGCTAAGCAACGACTCAAGGTCGGTCTCTGTGCCTCCTCGGAGCACCGCCACAGCGAAATCGCAAGTTCGTGGCCAATGTAGCTTTCTCTACAAAAGTTGTGTCATGTACCTTACCGGCTAGGAGACAAATACGAATTTTTTGGTATTCCTATGGCTTACATCTTCATATTAGTCTCCGTTGATCACACACTGTCCTCTTGAGCATGCTGTCTGTTGGAATGCAGGCACCTACCAGGGCCAGTGGCTGCGCGGCACGCGGCATGGCTACGGCGTCCGGTCGAGCGCCCCCTTCGGGCTGGCGGCGCACAACCGGAACCCAAGCTCCGGCGGCAAAGTCGAGGTTCGCACCTCGCAGACGTCGCTGGACAGCAGCAGCCACCCCGTGGACCCGGCCTCCGAGAGGGACCGCAAGATCGACGACTGCCGCGGCGGCTTCGTGCTCAAGGCGCGAAGCGACGAGCCGCCGCAGCGTCGCCGCTCTTTGGTCGAAAAGTCGTCCAACTTCAAGAAGTCCATCCTCCAGGTACGCCTCGCCTCTGTGGGGATCCTCCTTCTTAGAGTACGAGGAAAACATGGGGCGGCAACTGGCAGAGCGGGGGCGCTCTCTCTTGCATCTCATCATTTCCGCACTGCCTTACAACTGCTGTTATTTCTATTACGTTCTTTTTTTTTATCTGTCTACCTCTGCGAGAGCGAGCCCATGGCGACGACCCAGATTCAGGAGCGCCTTCACAGCGCTCGCAGCCTCATCTATTAATTTCGTGTGTTTTGTCTGCAAGAACCAGTGAAAGTGAACAGGAGACCAGTATAGGGATCTCGTCTGAAATATGGGCAAATAAAAAAAATACCGTTCAGGAAAGGACAGTGCTGCCGCATTAGGCCACCTTCAACATCCGCTTGTAGGCAAGCGCTGTTAGTGCAGGCAGTTCACGCGGCATCGAGTTGAGTTGGCTAGTTGTAACGGTTCTCCCACTGACTGGCACGCAAACCACGTATGTCAGACATCAAACTTATCTCTTGCACATGAATAAAGCCGAAAGAGTTATGAGGGCCAGAGGACTAGGTGCATTCCGTGTGTACTGGCGCTGGAGAAGACTTCCTTTCTAACTCACTCGTGCTGCGCGTACGTGTGAGTAAACAAACTTAGAAAATTAATTGCAACGCGCTTCAGTGCGTTCTTCCTCTTCGTTACGGTTTCGCGGACAGCTGGAGCAAGACGCGCTTTCCGCAAGACGACGGTAAGAATAATGCAAAAAGATGCCACCCAAAATCACAGTAAAATGTAGCCATGCCTTCCAGAGTGTCTTCAGACCTCAGCAAAAACTAAGGGCCATTTGGTAAGCAAATTTAGCATACATATGTTCTGTGCATTAAGGCGCTAAAAGCGGCCGAACATTAGCGCTCGTATTTTGACCGACGTTATTGACCGAGGAAAAGATCGCAGGGGCCTTTGATTAAGCCAGTGGGTAAAACTTAGTGCAGGAAGATCATTATGGAAAAAAAAAAACATATTAAAAGATGCGCAAGAAAAGGGTCCGCATGCATTGCGCATAAGCGGATTGTGAAAATTTATACTTGTTTTCTAATACGCACGTGCACAGCATACAAAAGTTGAATAACTTTTTTTAATTTGCTTGAGCACGGGTCATTTTCTTTACTTTGTTTTTTTTTTCAAACACCGCAGCAAACTTACTGCACAGGCAAAATAGCTTTCACATTTATTAAAACTAATAACAAAGATGCAAAAGGTGCACGGCTCTCCGACTGGTACATAGATCAACGTAAGCTGGGAAATTTATTCCAAAATTATTCCAAATTTTTAGGTAGGCTCCGCGGCATAGTGCCTATTTCCTCCCTACTTTTTCCACATTCAGCTTTATTCGTGCAGCAAGCAGCTTCCGTCAAATCAGGATCACTTGTACGGTGTTAAATTTAGACCAAATTTTCTGGATTCTTTAGTTTCCAGAACGCGTCCAAACAGGCGGCGCATTTTGCAACGATCATTCTTTCCCCGATTCATTCTTCTTCCATCCTACTATTGGTGGTTTCGGTTTGTGACGTCATGGGTGGCAGCTAAACAAGTATAGTCATTCGCTTCTTCGGAGTCGAAGGCGGGGCCGACCAATGAGAAGAAAGGAAATGAAAGAATAGCGAGAAGAATCCTTGCGAAATATCGCCCCAGAGAGACCTATGCAGCTTTGCTAGATTTCTGCTTCACATATATCGCGGAAAAATTGCCCGAGACATTTCTCAATGATTGGAAGCAGAACGTCAGACAATCTTTCATACCTCGCTACTCTTCGTAAAGCTCTGATGGACGAGCAGGCGAGGTTAGTGAGTGGACAGAAAGCAAATCTAGCAGAAAGATTGCGCAAGACGCCGTCAATGTTTTGACGCCATCAACGTGTTATATATAGCTGCCTGTTATGTTCTGGGCCTCGCTGCTGTATTTTTACCTGTAACGCTGCAGCAGCATGAGCATTAACTGGTAAACACGAAAGACCCAAGAGAAAAATGACCATAGCACAGTACGAGAGTATTCAAGAAGGAAAAAGAGGATTCCGGCAGTAATTACGGGCCCAGTACCGCTAGCACCCAACAACAACCTTAACCTTCCAAAATTAGCAGTTAAGATCAGTTTTTGCAACAAAAAAAAAACTCGGGCAGGTACCCAGGGGAGACCGTGTAGATGCGATGATTTGCCACCCAGAAACAAGGGGTCATCGATTGAAGCCCGTGCTGAGGAAAGCAGATCAAATTCGTCTGACCGCGCCTAGGAAGGCGCAGCGGTAAATCACTGTAATAGCTGCACGCGTTGTACAGTCGTGGATAAATGTTTACGAGATGCGGGTCCACAGAGAAAAATTTGTTTCCACGCAATGCAATCGGACAAAGTAAGTCAGTGATAAGATATAAGCACGAGCGTACATGCGTGCTCCATCCTCTGGAAGTTGTGGGGTTTAAATGGGGAGATAAACACGTATTCCCCGTTTAAGCGCGGCTGACACAGTTCAAAGCCGCGCGGACCCCACCCCGTGGTTGCGAACGCTACCGAGCGCTCGCCGACCACGGCGGGCCTTGCTCTGCGGGAACAAAGGAACGACACACTGGCTGACACAAACAAGGCATTTATTGCTATAACAACAATAACGCCAGCTAGCAACAAAATACACTGAGGAATCGGGGATGCCCGACTCACCAGCACGGTTACGAGCGAACGTTCGCCCACGCTAGGGCAAGGGATAAACTCCGAGGCCAAGCGGGACGGGCTTGGCGGGAGCAAGTTCCAACCAAGAGGCGCCCGTCGACGAAGAGCGGAGCGGCGCGCGGAAACGTCCGCTTGCGATCCCGATCCCAAGGAGAAGAGAGCCAGCTATCCCTCGCGCGCGCGCAGCAAAACACCATCCGTGGCGCTGGTGTCGCTACGACGCAAGCGCCCTCCCCTGTTAGTTAAAGTAACCAAAACTGAGAAGAGCGCGTTTCGGAGGAGCTAACTACAGTAGGGGGTGCAATGCGGGAAAGTGAACGCAGGGGACGAAGGCGTCCCCACATCGTATACCAGCTGGCTGGCTATCGAGGCAACGGACACATAAATTCTTTTCCGCGAACCGACATCCCGCAAACTTTTGTCCATTACTGTACGCCTGAAAGATCCCACGCTTATCGCAGTTTATGCACCCGAGGGCGGGAAGTGGGGCGAAGGAACAGTGTGGATGGGAGACGTTCTAATTCGGTGCTGAAGAGGTGTACTATGTTCTGTGGCTGGTCCGTGAAAAGCACTACGGCAGAAACGAAGTCACTTTCTTCGGTACCTAAAGCGGGCTGCACCGCGTACCCAATCTTAATGAGGTGAAGCATCAGCAGTTTTTGCTCGAAAGCTGAGAGCAGAGGCCAAGCGGAGTGTGCTGATGACGGCATAATTCCGGCAGTTTACCTGCACGCAACGCGTTCTCATATGAGGCTAAAACAATATCTTTGACTTAATTTAGAACTATTTTGTGTCGAAGCACGTAATGAGTAATAATTTTCGCATGTTGTAGTACAAGGGAAATCAACGCACGTAAAGGAAGACGCGATAACCGCGATATAGCAGCGTACAGGGTAAGATTAATGTATTGTAGTCTATCATGATGAGATTTGGAGGAGAAAAGGTAGAGTCAAGTTAGTGTAGTATAATCTAGTATTGTACTGCATGAAATGAAGAGCATCTGTTACGTTAGGGAGCTATAATTATTTAACTTAAAACACCAATTCGCTCGTCAAAACACATCTATAGTAGAAAAGAGAAGGAAGCGCTAGACTTGAATCAATTGTATTAATTGAAACCCAGCCCCTGTGGTCAAAGGAAACTCAAAACATATAAGACAAGATGCAATGAGTCCTGCCTCCAGAGACTGTCTTTTGCAACTGGCAAGCGTCTACACTACGGCAGACAGCGGGATGCGAAAACAGACTGAAGGTTCTTCGGCAACATTCTCTCTCTGTCTGGATGACAGCACACATAAAACTTCACTTAGGGACTTCCCCAGCGGACACATCTCAGACAGATTCCTCGAAGCAACTCGCATCGCAGCGTGAAGCGTGTTTCGAAGTACCAGCCGCAAGTTTTTTCTTCTTTCTTTTTTCTGCTAGAAGGCGCCGCAGTTGCGCTATATCGTGGTTTCTTATTGCGCACCGCAGTAGTAGCAGCCCGTGTCGTAAACCGAGCGAATAGCTTCCGATGTGAGTTCCGTTGCGACATCTGCAACGAGCGAGCATCAAATAGTGTCCTTTTTTTTCTACTGGCTCGTTTCTTCTTGTTCTTATTTATTGTGTGCAACACAAACAACATTACCGCGATATTGAAGGCCTCGGTCGCATGGCGTGCTTGCAAGCTTGTTTCACGCATTCAGTAATCGTTTGATAGGAAGACTTCTCCACTTTCTTTTGTGGGACGAGTAGGATTGTGAGAGACGTCTCAACAAAATGCCAAATGTTTTTTCAAGGATCTCTCTGGCGTTTACATACTGGCCTTTCTTTTTTGTTTTCAATGTGCTCGGTGCAATAAATATGTGTGCATATAAAATGAATGCATTAATTTTTTTTCTTTCATCTTCTTTTGCGCAGGCGCCCACTGAAATATATAAAAAAATTAGATTAACAAGGAGAAGTTCAGGTCTTCCCTTCTATCCATTTACTTCTTCCTAGCATCTCTGTGTGCGTAATTGACTACCGCGCGTCTCATCTCCTTTCTTACATTTTGTTTCCAGCGCTAGCCAGCTTCACGAATGCATTAGCATCTAACGCTAAGGGAAACTGATCGGGGAGAAGAGCAACAATTTAATGCAGTCGCGGCGCATGCTGCAGTTAACGTGAGTCGCGTATGCGCCAGTCTATGCGGATGCATACACCGGGCTGACGAAAGCATGCAGGGCCTCCCAGTTGCACAAGGCTCGGCGCAGCAATTTCCATCACTGGCATGCGTGTCAGGGGGTGTTTGCCGCGGCTTGGGCGCGGCTCGGGCGTCGCAGCGCCGGCAACTCACTGTGAGAGCACTTTGCTTCCAGGGCCTCCGAATCAAGAAGCAGCACAGCACAGGCGACATCGATAAGCGGGGTGTGAGCTCGGGCTCGTCGCTGCGTTCGTCGGGCTCGAATATGAGCTCGGCCAGCTCTGAGTCTGCCCAGTCTGGGCTCACAGAAGCGCACACCGATTCAAACGCCTCCTTCGTGTCACAAGTTTGTGCCTTTTCATTGTTTTTCCATTACTCTGCATGCTTCTTTTCGCGCGTGCGCAGCTACGCACGAGAGTCGAAACCCGGTCTAACGAGCGCAGCCTTCCGGGCTGAATGGCGTCGCCACGGCTGCTAGGGAACAAAAAAAAAAAAGGAAAAGAGGCGCTGATTGCAGTGGCTGCTTACTGCCTGCTCGAGAGAGGCTTACGCGCTGGCCTGCAGATGCTGCTAGCATGTACTCCTTTTATTTTCCTGTTTGTTTATTTTCTTTGCCTTCTGTTAAGTATACGCTGAAGCTATTTTTGTTTTCATTCCTTTTTTTCGCTCCGCTACGGCACTTCTTTCTCTCTTTCTTCTTTCACTCCCACTTCCTCCCTTCCCTTACGGCGCGGTTCGGATGTCCACCGAGATATGTGAGACAATTACTGCGCCATTTCCTTTCCTCAAAAAACCAATTTTTCAATTTTTCAAAATTTTTTCCCCTCATGACAAGACCGTCGTTTGTTCCTTTTATGTGCGCTTCCTTCGTTTACTCTAACCCGCTTCAGATGGCGCCACGCGGGCGACTCGCGTTCGCCAGCGTTTGCCAGCGTTTGCGGCACGCTGGCGCCATCTCGCGAAAGTGCAGTGAAACACGCTGCTGCGAGGGCTGGGCGCAGAGCTGCATTATAGTGTTCTACAGCTGCATGACGGCCAGCGCCGGCGGAATGTGCAATGCTTCCATGTACAATGAGCTCCGCAGGAAAATATAATAATAATAATGGAAACGTGAAATGCTACTAGTTATAGTGAGCCTTTTTGGGAATGCGTGCGAACTCCAAATGCTGTAATCAATCAAGCAAGGTTATGTCGCAGCCGAATTTTCGTTAATAAATTTGATTTCTAATTGTGACTTATGTCGATTTGTACAGCAGTTTCAACCCATCCAATTTTATGCCTCATACCACGCCAACTACTTCGGTGCAGCAGACACATCAACGAAAACATAAACATATTAACCAACAGATGTGTTAACGCGTCATTTTACTATATTGCGGTTCGGTGGCACTGTGATTTTCGTAAGTCACATGTAAGTGTTATTATCCGACCCTGTGGTGCACTGAAGACTGAGCGAGACTACTATTCCGGTTTGCTTGGGGTGCGAATTTCTGCAATACGACTTAGGTGCCAAACGGCAGAGAAGCGCGTCTTTCACAACAGTAATTGCGTATTGCATTTTAAACAAGACGGCAATACACGGACAAAGTAACACTGCTTGCCTGTTTTTCTGTTTGTGTGTTTGTTTGCCTGTTTGTGTTCGTTTTGTTGTTCGCTTGTCTTGAGCACGTTTTGTTCCTTACCCGTGTAGAAGGTTACGCCGTATGCTCGTTTCCTCTTCTGTATTTTACAGCGCCTTCATTTCTACATTAGTCGATATACTTATTGGCTATATCGATAACAAACGCTCAGCACAAATATCAGCTCAAAATGAGTGAACGTTCTTTTTCTTTTCGTTAAACCGGGTATTGACTGCACTGTTGGTGTTGTGCCGCCTAATTTTTACCTGAAGGCATGTTAATCAAATATGCCAAAATATGATCATTCGATGTAAAGTTTGGTTATGGTTAGCGTTTGCTTTTGACATTATTGTGGTTTGTATGACTAACATGTGCTTTTATCTGTGCTTGTTGGAAAATACTTTGATTTTTAGAAATAACCCAGCAATCACACGAAACATCTTACGTTTCGTAAGATATAGTCCACACCTTAACAGCAAACACCGTTTAACTGTTGTGCGGTTCTCTATTTTATTTTTTAGCAAGTAGTCCCAACTTAACCCTTTAACGCCCAAATGATGAAAAAATCAAAAAAGAAACCATTACACCCACAGTAGTGTACCTACATTCAAAAGCCAGTATCAAGGTTTGAGAAATGTGTATGTACGGAATTCGAAACAATGCACCTGCATTAGATCTATTTAGTGCAGCTAGTTTTAGTCGTGAATAAGGAACTCGAAGGCCTCGAACCAATTCGAAGTCCCAGGGACAGTAGAAAATTTGTTATCCAACAAATGTTTTCCCTTTTTTTTTTTCGCAAAAGCTGTCAGAAAATGAGAGATGAAGAGTTGTTGAACACTGGCCCGAAGTCGCGCATTTGCGCCCTCTTTTTACGACGCACAGCTTCTTCACAGTGGCACCAAACGTTTTGATCAGAAAGAGCTGGTTACTGAGAACATTTCGACATCAGTCTTTGCATGTGAACTCAAAACAGTAATGTGTACACGGCGTGCAAACTGTATGTCGCGAATTCGCCACACTGGGCATTAAAGAGTTAGTGGGGACATCCAACACCTCGTCGTAATGCAGCGTCTCGTCGTAACGCAGAACTGCAAAGAACAAACTGGTTTTTGTCAACGACAGAAAAGCTAACTTATCTTGTTATCCTGACCCTAGTTAATGTGGCTGTCAAAAATTCAGATGAGGTCTGCATTTCGTGGTAGTTGGCAGAGAAAGAAAAAAGCCAATAAAAACATCTGAATAAAACTGAGGTCCGTATCCTAAAAGGCCTGCGCGGCATTCGTTTTATAGTGCCTTAATTTTGAGAGTACCTCATCGACGATTGTTTTTTTTTTTAGTTTTTGGTAGCATTTATGTCTTCTCAATCCCAGTTTTCACGAGCTTTACGGAAATCTCTGTGGAGAGTCTTCGCGTTCTCACGGGCTGCCCAGTCGAGTCGTGCACACTGAGTATCGGACGACCGACTCTTTCGTTATGCGAGGTCTGTCCGGGAAGTGTCTGGTCGTACTTTATTCTTCCGAAATCTATCTCTCAGCTTGCCTCTCATTTAGCTGCTTGTTAGAAGGACTCACACTGCGCACGCGCGAGTCATCACTCCCATTTCCGTCAGCGCGATCGGCAGTTGGAACACCATCGAGTGATGTGTTCTGTAGTGACAGCATCGCATTCAAGTGGCGGAGAGGGCAGCGATTCCATCAGCGCATTTTGATAAAGTTTTGTTTCACTTGGACTTTCCCTGTCGAAAAGCGGTCAGATGGTTCATAAAGCTTTCTGAGACGACTGCAAGGGTGAAACGCAGATAGCAGCCTATATCAAGGATGGCAGCAGAGCCGCGGAAAATGACGGTCTCAGTTGGAGCTATCTAACTGCCAAAACGCCTGAAAATGCAGACCGAATGGGGACCGCGATCAGCGGGAATTACTGGTTAGCGGTAAGCGGGCAAGATACCTCGGCATCCCATGGACTACCGGTTCTGAGAAAAAAAGAAGAAAGAAAAGCGCTCACGATGCTCGGTTAGCTACCCTACACGTGAGGAGGGAGATAAAGACAGCGAATGGAATAAGGTGAGAAGAAAAGTTCGAGTCCATCGTATCTATACTTTCGATTCGTGACGGATTAGACGAAGAGCTGTGAAAATTAATGGCAGCTCCATCTCGACAGTGCAGCCACCCATTCATAACATCCTGTGCAAGGTTTCTTTTGAACGAAAAATAGCATGAGCAGCCTGAAGATGCTGCTCTTGCTATCTTTTTTCCTTCCTCATCATCCCGTCACCATATCCCTCATCATTCCAGATACACCTCCGTGGGACGTCCGAATATCCAAAGGCCGAACTTTCGTTCCAGAGGCTTTAGTTTTGAGACCAGGGAAGGAACTAGAAGACAACTCAACACGCACTTGATAGCCATCCCAAGCTATTACTTTGCAGTATGCTTCAGGAGAAAAAAAGAATGGAGAAGGAAAGGCTGGACCGAGGACGAGGCGCGAGTGTGTGCGAGGCGTCATTGTCCTAGGCTGCCGAATTTTCATGCAACAAAAAACCAAGGTCGGGCACTGCACGGACAGACCTCGTAAATTTACATACAGTGATACATTTTAATTATTATTTCACGAGCGTGTGTGATTTGGGGCATGAGTTTTCGGCATGTCCTGTGTGAAACCTGCAAATGATACAAGTTCCGCTCTTGGTGAACAGAGAAAAATTAGTTGTCTTTTTCTGGAGCGTAAACGCCACTTGGAATGTTTGTCTTTATGGTTGTATTATAACGCTATTTACGTACAAACACAACCGAGATGAAATCTCAAATGTGAAACTAATTTTATGTAAGGAAAGGAGGAGCGAGATGAAATCTCAAGAGGATAAATGTGGATTGCGCCTTGTAGCTCTTGTCGCTAAAGTTTCACTCGGTTAGCGGAACTCTCCGTGTACTCAGACACAGCAAGAGTAGGAAAGGGCCACCACCGATGCATCTTCTCGTTGTAACTTGAGGAGTGTGGGAAGCTCTACAGCTGGAATGATTGATGGGGTGTGCCAAAGCATACACCCGTGCATTAACATGATGTCAGCCGCCTGAAAGGTTAAGAATTCTTGCATAGCTCGGTGACGTCTTACAAGAGAACAGCGGCTAGCACGGAAAGAAAACCGAAGTGTCCAGGTCGTGACAAAAGGCGACGCATTTTTACTTTTTGTCTTCGGCAAAATAAACAGAAGAGTCCTTAGTTTGATATTTTAGACCCTCCTAAATTGCCCCGTTCGATCTTTTGAATCTTCTTACTACCCTCGTCGGCGTCGTGCGCAGTGCTTTCTATTTCAGTGAATGAATCTTCATGACTACACAGCCACGATCGATATGGGGACCTGATTAACTTTCAAAATCGCCAATTACGGCTACTCCTTTAAAGGGGCTCTGAAAACCTTCCGAAGAGAGTAAATAAACTCACTCAATGACTGCACTGTGTTGTCATGAATACCTGAGCAAAATAATGCACTTCTACACGCAGCAGAGAACCCATAATCACGCGCGAAAGTTGGTGAGCCCTTTCTGGCGACTTTTTCAAGCTCACGCCCTCGTCCGTTCCATGTTCCTGCGTATGCCGATTAGAACTGCATTTTAACATTTCCTAGTGTACTCCAGTTCTTTTTGTTTTTCTTTTGTTTTTTATTCTTCTTGCATTGCATTGTGTTGTATTTTACTGTATTAACATTGTTATTCTCTTTACTTTGTATTTCAACTGTTCCCCCCCCCCCCTTATGTAATGCCCGAAAAGGGCCTTTAAGGGTACAATAAATGAATGAATGAATGAATGAATGAATGAATGAATGAATGAATGAATGAATGAATGAATGAATGAAAGAGATGGCTATTGGTTTGATCATTAGACGTCAGGCAGCTATCGTGGCCGCCGCCAAGTCAGCCGCGTCGCTCCGGCGACTCAGGAATCCCCCACCCCCTCTCTCCCTCCCCTCCCCCCGCGGTTGGGCCGCCGACCTTCGAGCGTGCAAAAAGAAACGGGAGGAAAGGGAAAGGCGCGAAGAAGCTGAAATTCAAAATCTGACTTCAGGTAATTCAGCTTCTACAAAGCGCATATAAATTCTTATTGGAGGATATCCCTGGAGTGACCACGTTTACCATACCAGGCATACAGTAACTGTATTGAGAGCCTCTTTCAGAGCTCCTTTAAAGGTAAACCATTCCCGGAGTTGCGCGGTACGTAGAGAGGTCCCGGTAGTTCTCAGTTGGCCGCGAAAGAGATTGCAGGGAGTGGAGACGTTGCCGCAGCCTGCGCCGTCAGGGTTCGGGCTGGGTGCTTCGCAGGAGGACATGACTGACCAGAATGTCATGGAGACGTACATGGGCGAGTGGAAGAACGACCGGCGCTCGGGTTACGGCATCGCCGAGCGCTCGGATGGCCTCAAGTACGAGGGCGAGTGGTACAACAACAAGAAGTACGGCTACGGCGTCACCACCTTCAAGGACGGCGCCAAGGAAGAGGGCAAGTACAAGAACAACCTGCTGGTCACGTCTGGCAAGAAGAAGCACCTCTTCTTGCTGCGCTCGGCCAAGTTCCGCGAGCGAGTCGAGGCCGCCGTCGCCGCTGCCCTGCGGGCCTCGCAGATCGCGCTGCAAAAGGCCGACATCGCCATCTCCAGGTGCGTATGGGTGTGCGTGCGACAGTGCCACAGGTTGCACTCGCCGGGTCACATGCGTGACAGGCGGGGGATCAAAACGCTTGCTTGGACCGAGAAATCCAGGAAAGAAAAAATTACAGCCGATTTGCGAAGTTTATCAAATGAGGAGTAGGTGCGCTAGCACTGCTTACCCCTGCTATACTTTTCTATGCATTTTTGCTCTTTTTGCTATGCTTTGTTTTGCTTTGGTATTAAAGGTGGTTTATAAGAGGGAGATAGAATGAGTAAAGTGTGGACAGAAAGAGAGACATGTGAGGAGAATGCAAGGCATGAGCAAAGCCGATGCTCTAGATTTTCGGCATCGCCCCATCTAGAGCGGTGAAAGAAGGTCCCCAGGGAGAACAAAGGTAATCGAAGAGTTAGGAAGTGCGCTTGAAGACGAGCACTCGTTAAGGCGCGGAGGTGAGCACAAGCTGCTTCGCGATGTGGCGAGCGGTGCGGAGCCATGGTCTAGGAAGCACCGCGCATACACGTCTGCTGTCCGCTGACACGAGGGGAGAGAG
Source organism: Amblyomma mixtum (assembly GCF_055824585.1). Lineage (NCBI taxonomy): Eukaryota > Metazoa > Arthropoda > Arachnida > Ixodida > Ixodidae > Amblyomma > Amblyomma mixtum. Next base: position 71,942,095 of record NC_143014.1, on the reverse strand, counting down.
GGCGAAGTTGAGGGCACGCGAGCGACTAGCTCAGTCTGGATAACATGCGCATGTACAACAGCGCCCGGTGACGGTCGCAACTGCGATACGCGCCACTCTCTCGCTGTCTGCAGCTGTGCGGCCGCTCCGTCTCCTCATTGCACCGCGTGATGCACGCGTCGCCACCTTCTCTTTTGCGCTTCAAGTTCGCGGAGAAAGAGAGCGAGAGAGCGGCCTCGGACAGACACCGGCGAAATCCGTGATTGCGGCTACAAGTGCTACGCACTAAAAAGGCGCGCAGTCTAAATACTACGAACCTTGCACGCTTAGGCCTAAAAGTACTGGCAATAGCAGCTAGAAGGAGCAAGACACTGAAGTGCGCTTAATACTTGCCACTTTGCGTAGAAATGTTACGTAAGCGTGTCGTCGCTATCATTTCACTTGGTCACTTACTAGCCTCCTTATTTTTGCTGCATTACGCAGCGTGGTTAACAACTGTAAACTGTCGTATTTGAGGCGTTGTAGTATGACATTGATTCAATGACTTCTAAAAGATCTCCAAAGCCATTCAAGGCACAAGCATGTTTCTTCTTAGTTCCCACATTTCAATGCATGCTTTTACGTCCATCATTTTTTCCTTTGCGTCTAAGGCATTCTGCCGTTTACATTCTCGAGGCAGCAGCCACTACTCCGATGCCTTAGACGAAAATAAGATGCACCCGCTGTAAGAAAAAGTCAAAGAAACAAAACACCATCGTTCATATTTTTTTTCCGGTTGCCGCCCAAGTGTTGAACAGCAAACGTTCGTCCATGCCATCAATATTCATCGTCTCACGACTCTACGCGATACAATACCAAACTTGAGCAGCCCGATAGCTGATGCTAACTGGTTTAACGCCTGCTCGTTAACGCCTACTGGCTAGCGCAGTTAAGGCAGAAGCCGTCCGTATAGCGCATCGGTTGACAAGGACCGGTGTTGCTGCCTCAGCGTGGCTTTCGCGCACCCATTTTCTCGTGCCTTGCGGCGACGGATAATCTTGGTGGCGAACCGCACTGTTCGTCCCAGAGCTGCTCTCCTGCCATGCGCAGCGTGACTGGGTGTCTTCCCTCGCAGGACGGCAACGGCAAGGGGCAAGGCTGAGCAGGCAGATGTTGCAGCCCTGCATGCCAAGGACGATGCAGAGGTGGCGCGCAGCGTTTCCAAGCAGTACGCTCCGGAGCTCTACACACCAGGTGCGCAGAGGTTGCTTGGCGTTCTTCCCTTACGCGCAGCATGAGCCATGACTGTGGTGCGCGCTTCGAGTCTCTGCCGCTAGGGGGAGAACGACAGCTACGCGAGACTTCCGCCCTCTCCATAGCGAGGAACTAACAGCGGTAGCTGTAGATGCTTGATATTGTTTACTACGGTGCATTCATGCGCGCGGCTGCAGTTACATCCTAAGGAGAGCGAAATAACACCTTGTACGCGAGCATAATGCGGGTGAGGTGGGAGGTGTCGGTATCTCTTCCAAGAAGAGAAAGGCTTTTTGTCATGCTTACTGCCGCAGAGCGGCGACTGAATTTATGTCTAAATGAATGGACACGATATAAAAGCAAGCGGCTGGGGCCGCTGTCTTCGTGAGTGATAAAAGCTCAAAGGAAACGGGAAGGAAAACGTTCTCGTATCTTAATTGGAACAAATAGGAATAGGAATCGAATACTAGTGGTGCTCTCGTGCTATAGTCGTGGGCTGGGCAATTTGAACGCGCACATAGTGGACTAGTATTAAAGCGAAAGCATTGCTAGTGCCATTACCAGAAAAGCCGGCGGCGTGTGTTTGTGTGTGTGTATGTGTGTACTCGCAGATATGGTGCAGAAAATCCCAGCGATGGCAAGAAAAGTAGGGTGACGTCAACAAGCGGCCGTATGACGCACACAGCAAGCCGAGCAACGCCACTTCAGACAATACCAAACATGTCGTTAGTCTATACACATATACTTGCCACTGGCCGACCTCCATGTGGGGCCAGTGTTCCCGACATTCGTACCAAAATTGTGACACAACCGTTTGTCGTACAGGGCGATGTCATGATTTGATTTCTCGTTGCACATAGCTCACATGAGCTAGTCGTGATAGAAGCTAGCTTGCGACAGGGATTTGAACCGACGACATATGCACCTTCAATTGTATGCCTTCCCAGACTTTCGTAACAAAACTGTGAGAGGCAACCGTTCGTCGTACAGCGTTCCGGGTGGTGTCATACATATCGCCACCGGAAACGGCACCGACAGTGGAGCGCACTGCATGCGGCGCGCAATTTCGTCCCCGGATTTCATTGCAGCCGGGTTGTGTGTGCGTGCGCTCGTGCAATGAACAGTGAACCATCAACGCTTTCGCATTTCCACACGTAAGCAGTCTTAAGTGTCCCTGTCGAATTTTTGTTTTTCTTATAATAATAGTATGTAAGTATTTAATGTAATATTAACACTCAGCGGTGTCCACAATCGTCGCTGCAGTGCTGCACCGGCAAAATGCACAAACAGAGCGTACTTTGTGGGTATACTCCCTTATCGGTGCAAGTTCTACGGTGTAGATTTGGTGAGGGGAGAAAACTGGAATAGTTAGGTCATTTAGCCACAGCATCAGTAGGAGAATCTTCCTCTTCGTTTTCCTGGTTTTTTTTTTTAGGGGGGGGGGGGGGGGTGCTATTTGAATAATGACTTTTCGTTTTTCTGAAGGGTTTGAACGCTTATATAGTTGGCTACAGCTCACTTCATTAAATAAGCGACAGTGCGGCAAAACTGTCACCACAAGAAAATGTTTCTGTAGTCGACTAATTTCGTTTGGTTCGCTTACAGAGCGGACTATAAGTGTCGGGCGGTGCTTCGTTCCATTTTATCTTTTTTTTTGTATGTCTAATTTCCTACAATTTGCTGAAGTTGCTCATTTCGTATGAAGAATTTGGCACGTACGGCTTTATTTTCTGCGAGCATTTCTTTCCAAGCCGTTCTCATTATGTGACCTAAATATTTTCCATTACTACTAATAATGAATAAAGGTGAATAAGAATTAATAGTGAGTAAGGGTTGAGGAGGAGCCTTTGTCCGCTGGCCAAAGACTTGTCTTCGTCTGCTAATAGTTACCGGCAGAAAAGAAAACCTGAAAAAAAAAAGATGGCACAAAGGGAGAGGACAGGACAGGAAAGTTACGTCACGATCCGTGTAACTCGCGGTAAGAGTGACGTCTCGGCGTCGCGCTACACAGTCGTCCGCTTCGGGCCACTTCCCAAAGTGTACACGCGCCGTCCGGCCCGCGCATCATGACGTCACGAGCTCCGTTTTGCCTGAAAGAGGAGCCGCTCCTGGCTGGGCCTCCCCCAGCGGCACCACCGCCGGAGGAACGCCGCAGTCCCACCGTGTGACGCAAGCTGTTTGCTCGCGGCGGCTGGGCGCCACTGGTTCTGTCGATGTTGCCAACAGCGCGTCGCTTAGCGGCGCTGTGCAGTGGAGAGAGTGCGCCGGGGCGCGCTTCTTCTGCAAAGTTTGCCCCGTCAGGCGGAGGTGAAATATCGAATGTTTGTCGCGGCGGCAGGGTGGGCCCCGCGCTGCGCTCTCTTGAGACCGCGAGGCCAGAATCTTTATTACGATGATCATAAATCCGGACAAGAGCTCTCCCTTGTCGTACGTTTCGGCCTCCTTGTCTCCAACTGCGCCGCCTCCTCAGTCCCGTGGAATGGGGGGGGGGGGGGGGGGGTATTTCTGTGGGGACTTCTCGGTTATATCGAGGTTATATGCACGGCGGGCAACGACTTTTGTTCGAAAGTTTGCTAGAGTGCTACCGCACACACGCGCGCAAACACGCCGCGGCAGCCATGAGCGGCGACTCTCCGCCTATCCGCAAATTCCGCCGCGACACCTCGCGGCACGCTCTTGTGGTTAGTTGTTTGCTCGTCGATTCTGTCACGTCAAGTTCCGCAGCGGACGCTCTGTGCTGCAGGAGTCACTTCCGTCGTTTCGCTTGACTTGGCGTGGCTGTGCTGTTGACTGCTACGTTAAGGGTGATCTCCGATTTCGCTGCCACTTTGCGAGAGATGCGTTTGATCGCTTAAACCTGGTATGATGAGCCTCTGTGAACCAGCCTGGAGTTGCAGTCATCCGTAGTTGAAGATACGCCTATTTTTGTTTTTCTCTCCTTTCTGAAGCAGCGAGTATATTATAACGTCCAAAACGTCTGCAAATTGCAGATGTGCCTGCCTTATGAGATTGCGCGAAGACAGAGAAAAAAATAAACACAGGAACGACTAATGCCTCACTCGCAGCTGGTTTACTACTTTCGCATTCACACTGCTCTCTGTGGTAGCAGTATTGTCATTATAGTATTACCGAACCTGCCTTGCACGGACAGAACAGTCACCGGACGCTGGACACGGCGCGTTTTTGCAGTGCTGCACTGGGCGTCTCCAGTAGGTTGCTTTGAGTGGTACTAGACAGCTCACTTGCCATCAGCGTTTCCCTAAATTATTCAGATCGAGAAACTGTGTGTCGACACACACGGGCACATTGGGGCTGGACAGAGATTCTCTTTCACGGTCGGCGCACAGCGGGTTCAGCTGTCAGGATCGGCGCGTTCGCGAGTTGTTTGGCATTGCGTCACAGCGCATCGACGCTATCAGCCCCGGCGAGGCGCATCTGTGTGCGCGCGATCGGCTCCCGACTTGCCTGCGACGTCCCGGCTGCGCCCTCGGTGTCTGCGCTGCACGCGACCAGCGCCAGCTCCGCGCGTCGCCTGAAGTGGCCGCCCGCGGGGGGAATGTTGGCACGCGTTCTCTCGGGCCGGAATGGCTCCCCTTTCTTTCGGGACGCGCCGCGCGCGCCTTTGGCCGCGCCACCTTGCTCCACAGCTAAATCGAGAGTGGCCCAAAGCGGTCGGCCCGCGCGCGACACTCGGAATCGAGGTGACTCTTCACCGGCGCTGGGTGAGTTTTCTCTGCACTTGACCGCATTTTGCGGCAGCGTGCTCGGCAGCCAGCCCCCCGCCGGGGATGATCGGAAGATCGACCCCTCGGCCCCTTGCGGGCAATGGGATAGCGGGCTCCGCAATCTATACGGCGCCTTGGCCGCGACCCTCGGAGAGCACGCTTCGCCTGCTCGCCCTGGCCGCCGGCTGTGCGCTCGACTCCGCGTAGCCCGCCGCTGTGTGCAGCTAGGCCGCCCAGTGCCAGCCGTGCTTGCTCGCATGCGCGCAGTTCTCGCTTTGTGGCGTGGCGCGAGTTGGCCGCCATTTGCTCGACGTATCGGCGGTTGCGTCATTTCTGCGGATCAGTGTCGGCTACGCGAGTTCGCGTTCGGAATAGGTGCTCTGTCATTTTAAATGTTTCGTGAGTGTTTTGCATTAAGCTGTGTCTCGAAGTTGGCACAAACTAATCTCCCCTTCATGCACATAAATGCTGAAAAGAACGAAGGAGATGCAGGTTAAAGTCTCAGTTGACTGTTTACGTCTGCAATTCAATGATGTTAAGGAAAGGTTGATTGATAGTCTTATGCATGAATTGGTTGGTATGCTCCTTGGAGCCGGGCTTTATTCTCTTTTTCCATGAACTTGTACATCCGTAATAGCCACCCGGCCTCACCGTGGTTGCGCCATAATAGCAGCACCCTTAACAGGGCGATAAAGAGGGAAATAACAGTACTTTTCCCCCTGGGCGCCGATCGTCCGTTCTTGCATGTTTTTATTTTGTACGCATACTTTGCGTTAGTTTTAGGCCCTGACGTGTTGATCTTAGGCGTGCAAAAAAAAGGAAAAATAGAAAGAAAACGACTTTCGCGAAATCGAACTTCAGAAGAACTTTTGACACATTTGTTTGTTCTCAAAAGGTGCACCCTCTGTTTTCTTTCGCAATTACGGTGTGTCCGCTTCACGTGCACTGTCAGCGTTCCACCTTGTGACTGGCACACTTCTTTCAGCGTTAAACACCAGTCAATACACCCCGCGCGGTCATCGATGCCGAGCGTCGAAGGCGTTGCAACAAATGAACGGAAAGTTTTCACAAAGAAACAATGTTTTTTCTTCCTCCGCAGTCGAGCGTTTTTTTCTGTCAGCGCCTGGAGTCTCAGGACAGGCGGCGCGGCTGTTTGCGGCGAACACCGAGGTTGCTTGGCAGAGCGCCTATTCCGATTTGGAGAGGCTGCCAACATTATTTTGCCGTCCACCTCCGAGCGAACAAAATGGAAGGAAAGCGTGCATGCCTAATGCGTCCTGGCGTCACACGTTTCTGAGCACTCGACACTATAGGAACTGGCTGGAAACTCTTGTGTCTTCGCTCCAGAGCAGGGCTAGGAGCAACACGAGTTCAAGGTGCTTCAAACTATTCAATACAGATTTTTCTTTTAAAATCCCTATGCAGGTTGATCATACGGCATGGCGGACATTATTTACCTAATAGAGCGCAACGAAAAGAGGAGTAATTAAATGAAGTAAACCGATCAACTTTTTTAATTTTTGGTTTTAGGGCACAAGGTTATATTGAGAAACTGAAGACCTTCGACATGCAATGCGAACCCAGTTTATAAAATTTCTGAATCAGCATCGTGCTTCTAGATATGGAGCGTAAACAATGCGCGTTTGGCAGCTCGCTAAGCTGGTTTTTCCGTGTTACAAGTCGGCAAAATGGCGCCTCTGCGCATGTTGTCGTTATGGGAGTCACGGCAACATCATCTAGGACCTAAAAGACGAAAATAGCGTCTGCGTTTATCCAGGGAACGCCAGTTTCACCAATACGCAACGTGGGAAAACCAACTTGTAGAGAACACGAAAGGGTTTTATTCACGTTCGATATCTCGAAGCCCGGTGCCGGTTCTGGAATTTCGGAAACCGTGCTCGTGTTTGATTTTGATGGCCTTCAGTTTTGCAATTTAACCTCGCGCCCTACAACTAAAACTCAAAATCTAATGAGTTAATTTTAGTTTATTATTATTCTTTTCATTGCACTCTATCAGAAAAATAATGTCCGCCTTCGAGTAAAATAAAGCTACAGACACCGCACCGAAGTATCTTTCATGGCTTTTAAAAGGAAAATCTGCATTGTATAATTTGAAACACCCTGTAAAGCAAACGGGCATAAACACAAGAACTATATCGCACTGAGTTAACGGAATCTGAGTAACGTGTACTGAGCTTGAGACGTCTGAAATCGGCAAATCTATGTCACTTACTTAGAGGTCAGGCTCGGTATGGTAATCTCTTGCGGCCGTCAGCCTGCACGGCAATTAAATTCTTTCCTGCTGAGGTTTAACATCAATCTTTCATTCACGCCTCCATCCTTTTCCGCTTCGGATTTTCGTGAAATCGCCTTGTGGAAGGCGAATCACTAAGGCCGTGGACGTAAAGAGCATAACTTGTCGCTAATGTGAAGGACAGATGTGATTTCGGGGAAAAATGAAGAGAAGGGGCTGTGGTACTCCTTTTACGAATACAGAATAAGGTGCAGAAAACTGAGTCAGACGGGTGACGCGTCGAATGAATAAATATGGCGGTGAAATTGCCTATCATCAGAGTTCCCAAGACAGGCTGGAGAACTTGCGCAATTCTTGATCACTTGGGAGCTTTGGTTATTTTTTCAGCAAGAATGACTTGACCTGAGTCGGCAAAAGTACTCGCACAGTGGGCTAAGCGACATGTAGGCACAGGAAAAAGAGAGAGAGTAAGCCGCATTCATAAAAGCTTCGATTAGAAGCTAAACTATGGAAGGACAGAGAATGCCAACTGCAGGTATTCATATGGATGGCAATATGAACACCGTGGACAGAGTAGCGTTTTGTAAACAAATGTGCAGTAATTTGCAACTTACTTAGGTAAACATAGTTTTACTAAATAATCTACAGTGTGTAAGTCAGTGCATGGTTCTTTTCATGCGCCTGGAGGTACGTAAATAAGGGCAACCAGACACAACACAAAAACGGAGCGGCAAACACCCCTATAATGAGGCCTTGCAGCCAATGACACCTACCGATTGTTATGACGTCGCGGTTAATCTCATTTCACGGAGGCACCTGCCAGCCACCTGCGATGTCATGCCAGGGGATTGACTGCGAGCGACTACACGACAAAAGGTCTACGCCATTGGCTGAAGGGCTTGTTTTGAAAAATGTTTGCCGCTTCTTTCTTGAGTTGTCATCGACTATAGTTGGTTTATTTGATAAGTGCAATTACCACGAGTTCAACTGCCACGATGTGTGGCGCCTCTTCCTCTGAAAAGAGAGCAGATTGGGAATTTCGCATAACTGGCAGTCCAGTAGGGTCGAATCACGGTGGGTCGAATGGGCTCCCATAGAGCGCGTGCCTGGGAGGGGTGGCCTCTGAGCAGCCTCGCTCTCTCTTCGCAGTGGACCTGCTGAAGAAGCTCGCCGAGGTCCCTGACTTGGCCAAGCTCCGCGTGGCTGCGGGCGGGGCGACGCCGCAGCGCAGGCGCTCGCTGTTCCAGCCGACCCGCGCGCAGGAGCTCACGGCGCCGCAGCTGGACGCGGCTCAGCAGCAGCTGCTCAACGCGCTCACCAAGGCGCACCAGCAGAGCAAACCGGGCGGCTCGCGCCAGGGCACGCCGCCCGTGGCCAACGCTAAGCCGGCGCCGCCGCTGCAACCGCCGCCGCAGCAGGCGCCCGTGCAGCACGTGCAAGCCGTGTCGCTGCCACAGCAGTTGCCGCAGCGCATCGACGAGGGCATGCCGCAGGTTCCGGGCGCGCCAGAGCCCCCTCCTCGCACGCCGCACGGCTCGCTGCACGGGCGGCAGACCCAGCGCGACGGCTACTCCTTCCAGCAGGCGATGAACGACCACTTCGAGCAGTACCGGCGCGAGCGGCCGCCGTCGCGCACGCCGCCGCACAAGGCCGACCAGCAGCTGCCGCCGCTGACGGCCATCTACGGCGGCGCCGACTGCACGCCGGACTCTGGCGTCTCCGAGTCCATGGACGGCGACTCGTCGCCCACGCGACTGCCGGGGGGCGGCGGCGGCAGCGGCGGCGGCCGGCGTTCGACGCTGCCCAACATGCCAGCGGACGAGGGCAGCCACCACCGCGCGGCCAGCCTGTACGTGGCAGCGCCCCGGCGCCGGCTGGCCGCGCCGGCGCCCGCCGAGGCGCTGACGCGCAAGAAGAGTCTTCCCAACATCGCCGACGCCGCGGCCGCCGCTGCTGCGCCGGCCTTCATGTCGCGCGAAGAGGTGTCCGTCCTCAGCTCCCAGCGTAGGGACGAGCTGCGCAGGATGCAGGAGCAGGCGCACAGGCTGCGCACCAACCCGCTGCTCTACCTCTTCAATTCCGACGTCAAGGTGCGCAGCCGCTCTTCGCACGAGGTTCACGGGATAGCCGAGGCCGTCTACCTCGCTTTACTCGCCAGCTGTCATGAAGGTCGCTACTTTCCGAATTAGTCGTGAATGCCTCGGATATATGGACAGCTCACTGTACACTCTGAGTGTGACTTGGCAGCCGTGCCCGGATCTTGCTCCGCGCACAAGGACATGGCCGCCTGTGCCACAACAATGTACGCCGTCGCACGTACTACAGCGTCTGACACCTGGTTAACAGGCGGCCATGTCCTGCTACCTCGTTACGCCGTGCGGCGTCTGACGTGCGCGAGTTATTTATCGCGTCGCCTACTCTCCCTGTCGTCAAGGTGCGTCCCAGTCTGCGCAGGGGCCGGGGCTGCCTCCTAATGTGGAACCTTTCTCAAGACCCCCTCCCCCTTTGCATGCTCTCTCTCTCTCTCCGAGAGCGGCCTTGGGCCGCTATGCCCAGGTGAGCGGTTAGCGGGCCCACTTTCAGTTAACTGTCACGCTAAAAAAAAAAAAAAAAAAAAAACGCGCATTTGGTTTTAAACGGGATGGCACTTCAGCTTTCTCCTTAACATCGAAAATAACAGACGCCGTGCGTGACAGTCTCCCATCGGCTAATGCTGCTCTGATTAATTTATCTCAGATGGCTTCTCTATTCATTTCTGTTATTAGTTATTGCTCCTGCGAATGGACAAACTTGATGGCATGGACAAAAATGCCTGTAGCGTCGGAATTCTGTAATGAAAGCACCATTTAACACTCTTCGTGGAGTCACATAAGCGAATTTCTTCGAGAAAGCTCTCCTGCTAGCGTACTATGCTATGATATATCCCTTTTGTTTTTTAAGCTTTGGGCAGTATGCCCGAGTACGTCGTTCGGTATCTTTTCTGTGTAGGTTGCGCCTGCGTATGCAGAAGTAAAAAATAAGGTACTACGATTTTTTTTTCAGACATCGCTTCGATAACATACACCTGGGGATAAGTTTATTGGACGCCGTTATCGCTGATATACGCGTGCGCATGGGAAATCATTTAGCCTTAATGTCCATTTCATGGTTTTATAATCTTCCTACAGCTTCATACAAACAGCGCAGTTAATATTTGAAACGAATCTCAGGGTAAAGGATCTGAGGTGGCAAAACCATCATTTTACTGGATCAAAGACATTGGCCACAGTTTAACGTAAGCTCATAGACGTTCGAGAGGCCTTTTTTTTTTTCTATAAACTAGTGAAATAAACGTAATTTAGGATGCCCTCTTAGACCCGATGTATTTTGAGCTATGCATGGCGTGTGCATCACCGAGCGCCGTTGCTTTTCCAGGATTGGTTCTCGAGGCAGCAGCTGGTGATGCTCGTGCTGTTCATAAACATCAGCCTCGCCATCATGTTCTTCAAGCTGCTGACGTAGCCGTCCCTTGGGAGCAGCTGGACTCGGACCCCCAAGTGTGTCTCCGGCGCGCCGGTCGCGTGGCCCGTGTGCCGGCGCCCGTCAGTCCCCCTGCCCCGGACTCCTGCTCCGTGACCTGCACCGGGTGCATGGACTTCGCCTTGTCAGCCGAGGCACGGGCCTGCGACGGCCGGCAGTGTGCGGGTGGTTGTTCATGTTGCTGGCTGGTTGACGACGACACATAATCTTTCCCTCTCTGCGATGTACCTCACTGTCATGCACCTGTCAGCTTTCTGCTCAATTTCCGAGTTTCGCCAGAGCCGTGCACGGCAACGAGTTCTACGCGCGCCGGCTCCTACACGCGTCCGACGAAGCCCAGCTGGAGACCGAGCACCGGTCGCGTGCATGGCCGGCGCCGGAGAATTATAATCGTCGAGAGGCGAGGGCGAAGAGAAAAGAAAGAGATTCCCACTTCTTCCGGCCGAGCCGTCAGGTTGTATACAAGTGCATCAAGCGGCTTGTTGCCACGTTCTTTCCAGATTTCGCCTCGTAGCTCCATGCGCGGCGCTTGCCCCCATCCGCTCTCTCAGGTGGCCAACGGCTGCTGCGTACTGTTCCCACTCGGCACCGTGGGCCCAGCATCAGCTGGCGCAGTGGACGAAAGACGGAGACAGGTCGCACAACTGCAAAATCAATGACAGCCCCTAGCCTCAGCATGCGCCAACTGGAGCGACCGCGTTCCTCTCTTCCCGTTGACGTGCATTTTTCGCTCCCTTTCCTTACAACGCGTGGTACAGCGTCTTAATGCACAATCGCACCTTCACTGTACCCTGCAGCAGGCACCGATATCATATTTTTACAGCAGGATAGCCGTGTCGAGCTGTTTTCCGCTCTTTGCTGACACTGTTGGAGAATACTGCATTTGGTGTTTCGTACCGCTTTGCTTGCACCGCACCAGCGGTCGGGCATGTTCCATCGTCACCTCTCAGAGATCCCTCCTACGAAGTTGACGTGAACCATACCTTTATTTTCTTTCTCTTCGTACACATACACACCTGCCTGAGCGGAGAAACCGGCTAGTGGCTTCTGTTCGTGCTGTGCACTATATTTATCTTAGAAGTACATATTTCTGGTGATCACGTGTCAAGCGAGTGAATGAGAAGCGTACCTTTAGAAGGTCACGAGCATACGAACACGAGGTGATGTTGTGCCCCGGGTGATACGCATTTTTAAACCGTGCAATCAGGAGTGCACGCAAAACGTAGACGTAGCATTGATAAAAAAAGAAGAAACAGTCTTAGTTGTGCTGTGCGCTCTTTCTACGGGCCTCCCTCTCCGTTATATTTTTCTTTCGGGCTAGACTTTTGCATGTTATAGCTCAAATAAAGCGCATTCACACACATTGTGATGGTTTCGGACAGGCACACTCGTGCCCTATACCGCAGTGTTAGCGTTAGCGCATCGCCATAGGATGCACAGCATGGCGGGCCGTGTTTCACAGAACCGAACGCGTTGGTTCGGGAGCACGCCGCTTTTACGCGCTTCCATCTAGGTGCTCGTTTTATCTCCAGAAGCACGCACGCGAAACGCGTCTTTCCTGTTTCCTTTTTGTGGTGCGTCGTTCAATGGAAAGCTGTCGTTCATTCTTGCCGCGTTCGACTCACCGGGCTCGCGCTCTTCGGAAAGCGTCGTTGGGGTTCTCTGTTCGCATCAGGTGTGCTGTATTCAGGCGATAGGGATTACAGGGCGAAGAAAGGCAACCGAATCTTAGTCTCGCGCCTTCGCAGCATGGGCTCATCCTCGAAGGACTCTCTCGTGCTGCTGGGTGCATCGGCAGGCGAGGCATCTGCAAAAAAAAAAAAGAGGGCCGCAGCGACCAGACGGCCGCGTACACTTCGTTGTGTAGCCTGGAGGATAGGCGTGTTGTCTGCGTTTAACAGGTCGCAGGTTTTCCTTGTGACGTGCCACAGTTGTGGCGACATATCTGTTCTACGCGGCCGCCGTTATCTCAGTCGCTTGTCCAGAAGTAATCAGGAAGGCGGGCAGTAAAGTGGGGTGCTTCGTTTGGCTTGAAGAGCACGTCAGGAGTCGTTAAACGCCCTGCCAAGAGTGAATCTGATCAAGAGAAATATTTTTGGTGTACGGAGGTTGCTCTTTTTTTTGTCGTTTTTTTTTTTCGTCCTCTACGTCCGGTAAAATTGCTAAACCTTGTACGCGTACACCAAAAAAGCACGACGTTAGCGGTCTTCTTTCTTTGGGAACCTCGACAAACGCTACAGTGCTACGTGGCGGCGCTGTGCAGAGCAGGTTTTCAGGACAGCATGTACTGCAGCACCATTAGTGCCTCAATTTCTAGTGGTAGCGATACTGTAGCGTTAGCTCGATTTCGGACCTGTCTCTCTTTGAGCCACCTTCGTTTTTTTTGTGTGTTTAGTGGGTCTACTTTCCAGCTTAAACACAATTCCACACCTAATGAGCGTTCTCGCTCTATTTCTCTTTTCCTTTTTCACCGTTTAATTTTTTTTTATATTTTGTAACGGTGACATACGCTTACAGTTTCTTTTATGGCCTATGTTTCTTTTCGCTTGCTCTGGGAATCAATACTATCCACTGCCGTGGATTGACAGGACACATATGTCACGGTTTGTTTGTAACTGCTTTTTTTATCTTGAAATTTCGCTTTCTTTTGGGATAAGTTTATTTTCACCGCATACATGCGGTTTGGTTTTGTCCTACAGGAAGTTGTGTATTTTTTTTATTGGTAGGAAGAAATTTGCTAGAGTGTATTGAACAATAATGCGGTTTCGTGTCGCACAGATTCTTAATAGGCGCCGAGGAAACTTGTCTAGTCTTATTTATTTTTCTGTTGGTTACTGTAGGATTCAATGAGCACACGTTCTTGTGCTGGCAATCTAGTCATCGGGCTGCGCGTTTACAGTTCAATTGTGTAAAATGTTGACTGCAGCCTGGGGCAGCAAACGTGACTCAAATGCCGGCGTCTTTTCGCGAGGTTCCTGAGAGCTAAATGATAACGGCGCCACCAGATCACGCGCAGTTGTTTCAGGAAGTTTTGCCGCGTGTATCAGAATGATTTTTCAAAGGCCATCTATATTGCCAATGAGCACTCATCATCACCGCCAAGGTTCTGAAGCTGCCAAAAAATAACACGAATAAATTTTTTCACATTATCGGGAAAGTATATTCGAAACTGGCGCTAAGCTGTCGACAGTGAGTAGTGAAATAATCGCGAAACACTCATCGCGTACTCTGTTGACTGATTGATAACACTCACCGATGTATTGGGACAATTTTGCTCAGACTCCACATACAATGTTTCCAGCGCAATACTCGCTGTTATTGGGCGTTAAACCAAACGATTACGAGTACAAGTACTTACGGGTGCCAACCGTAGGCACCTTATCACGGCAAGAGAAATTATAAGTGCTGCCTCACAAACAACATGTTTCTTGTTACACGTTGACGTTTCAAGTTATTGCTGCGAGGCTTTCCACGTAACTGTTACTGTCAATCGCTGACTTGGGCTGTTGCAAGAAATTTATGCATTAGAAGCTTAGATGCTTTTACAAGCGGGTGGTATTAACGCCAACTTCTCATATACACACCACGAAGAAGAGTAGCCACTGTTGTCTAATTATGATTTTTAAAGACGTTGTTATACAGCTGCTTTTAAGTATTTCTAATGATTTAATCATATCGTTTGTTCTTTACATGAAACTGCCTTTTTATTTGCTCCAACCTGAACACTCTACGGCTACCGCAACTGATGAGGTTCGACGGACGCACAAAAGTAGGGCGCGTACGCGCTAATTTCTTTAGCCAGAACAAAGCGTTGCAGGCGGTCCCCGCAGCGTGGCGCTGCACGACCGGCGGCATCGCAACATGTCCCGCCAACGCTTGATTACACGCCGTTGTTTTCTTGGCGTCGTCGCAGATACTTCGCGCGCACATATTTTGAGCAGGTGTCGTACTTTTTCACCACTTACTCGTAACGACGTAAAGCAGCGGGGGAGCGGCGCGGCGAAAACGCAAGCTCTGCCTGGCGGGATCGCGCGCAGCCGTTCCCATATGCGTGTGCACGTACGTTGTTTCAGCCCGGTCACCCTTGCACTGTAAATGGCACGGACGTTGCTGACTATCTACGTGGCAGTTTCCCGTTTTTATGCACTTGCAAGCTCTCGCCCAGGAGACGTCTTACAGGCCGCGGGTCCCGCTTGGCTTTTTGTACGCCAGCTGTGTCTGGTGGCGGCGACCCGAGGCAGAGAACTGCCACGGGGTGGGCAGCCGTTCTGTGTCCTGCGCACAAGCATTTCCTCTTTTTTCTCTCTTGTTGCTCCGCGTGGGCGGTGACGTGAGGTTTCCTTAATGAAATAAATGGTCCTACGGCGCAGTGATATCTCTGTGCTTCGCGTTTCGTGTCTGCTGCATGGGCAACCAGTTTTTTGGGCGGGCGACTATGAGCGTGTCACTTCAGGCCGGACGTACCCAAGCCTTTTGACGTATAGACTTCGGTGGCCGCTGAGTGGCACTTCGGTTAGACTGCTCACCTCAGCGGCAGCGTGGGTACGTGTCTGGAATGACGGGCTTGTGGAATTCGGTTGTGTTCTCTGTTCCTCAGTCTGTATTACTCTGCTCTTCTTGAAGATCTAGAGCCTCCAGAATAAAAAGAAAGAAAAAAAAGCCCTCGTTTTCTATCACGCAGCCTATTTAAATTCCCCAGTCTTTCGTTCTTCTTCCGTGTTTTTTTTTTTTTTGTTCTTGGTGCTAACTATTCATAAAAGTTGGACAACGTTGTTTCCTTTATTTATAATGTTGTGTTCTAATATTTTTTGCGAGCAGCGGTTGTACCTATGCCTCTTGCAGTTTCTCTTTGTTGCCGTTCGTGACCATCCGTTCTTTGCCTTCAAGACACAGAGATGTGACATGAACACATTCTGAAATAAATTCTTTTATAGTGATCTATTACTTTCATGTGTTGATATTTACGCTATTAAGATAGCATTTCTGCAAATTCATCGATGTCTGCAAGTGAAGAAGAGTTGCTTTTATGTATCCTGTCAGTGGCTGGCGTCATGTAAGGCTCGTGAAAACACTGAGCTTCATTTCTTCTTTGGTCTTGGGCAGTTTTCACCATCTCACTGACAGGGTGCATAAAAGTAGCTCTTCTTGTTAAGTACTGTACAGAAGATCCACCATAGGAGGGGCTGCCATCGGGTTGGCAAAGAAATTTTGTTCATGTGGAACCTTTGGGCCGTGGCGAAACATGATAATGCTGAAATTACTTGCCGCCATGTCCATGAGGATGGACGCAGCTTTCATGTTTTCTAAGAAAAATAAAAATATATATATATAAATGACAGTCGATTTGCGTAGTTAGGCCGAGTGCGAATTAGATGCGCGAGCACTTCGGTTTTAACGCGATAGCTCTAAGGCTCCCGTTGTTGCAGAAAATCTGGCGTCGTCGGCTTTGTGAGCGATAAATAGGGTGGCCCAGGCGCTTAACCGCATCGCTTAACCGCTGCACCACTGCACCAGGAGTGTTATGAGGGCTCCCACGTATCTGTGAATGTAAAGTAGCGAATGACCTTCTGCATATAAGGGAATTGACCCATCACATACGCTATCGCGACATACCCTTAAGGCGGAGCTTAAAGGGCAACTGCAGCACTTTTTTGAGAATTTCGCGATATTCAAGGATTCAAATCCATATAGGCTGTAGGTAAAGCATGCCAAGTTTTTTTGCACTAGCATTTAAAATAGTGACGTAATCGACGATTGAATTTTCGCTTCTCCTCAATGCACCAAAAGAGTGCAGGGAAATTCAGCGTGACGTCAAAGAAGGTGCGATTTTAAATTACCGCTGTCGTCAGCCACACCCTGCCCTGACTCGTTAGACGCTGCCAAACAACTCTCGACAGAGTTTGCCTTCGGTGGCGTTGTTTTTTTTTTTTTTTCCATCAAAGCAGGCGTTTGTGCGTTGGAAATGTGCCGATACCTTCGATGACGTCATCATGCGCCCCCACTTGGCATTGTGCGCTGCGGAGAAACTTGAATGGAATCCGGATTTTAATCGGCGATTACTTCACTTTTTCAAGTGCTACCCCAAAAAGACTTCGCATTTTTACCTGCAAGTTTCACACATGCGACCGTCTTAAGCTCACTGATTTCTAAAACCCATGCAGTTTCCCTTTAAGTGTCCCCTCAATTTTTTTCATTATGTAATGGAATTGAAAGACGTTACGAGCAAATAAAAATCTGGTATTGCCTCTTTACCAGGGGCTTATTACCTTTCGGCACTGTCCCCCTAGCGGCGACATACTGACTTCCTCCTCCTACTGGTGCATGCCGCCGTAGAAGAATCAGGGCGGCTGTTGTTTTTCCTGGCCCATCTTACAGCGGGGACCTCACGCCTTCGAATTTCCGGTTGCTTCTCAAAAGTGATGGACCAGCTAAAGAGTACGGCAACGCGCCTGACGCCATAGATCTCTGAGGCTGACAAGTGTGCATATTAAAGTATATAAGTTTTGTTTCGAAACCGCCAGTGCCATTTTATCACAGGGGGAAGACGGAAAAAAAGACCGCATGTACGTTGGAACTCAAAGAAAACCTGCAATTGGCGGCGAAACAAGCGGGCAGCTGAGTTTCGGTATCATGCATTCTGCGTGCCCGCATGGTTTCGTTATGCGCCTCGATTTACAAGGGCGGAGCAGCAGAGGACCTCCAAGTGCCTAAGTGCTCCTCGGACGAAATTCGTGCGACGACACGCAACTGCGACCAGGAAAAAATTGGCAGTGGCTTAGCTGTGCTATGCCAGGATATACGTAACGTGAGGTGAGGGCAAGGTATCCACATCACGGTGGACACCTAAACCAGAAGGAAGGCGCATAACTGCCCTCTTGGAACAGTGGGCACCTCAACCGTGCTTTAAGGTAAGTGGCGGTAGTGACAGGTGTGCGTTGCATGCTTTGGCATTGACAACGTTTCGCCAGAAACGCGGCGCTGAAGCCATAGGCCGTCGGCGTTCGTTGTGTTCATTGGCGTTGGCGTTGACAACGTTTTACACTGCGATCATTTCAAGGAAAGGAAGTGCTCATAATGGCTCCCTGGGTCAGTGGACGCCTGAATCGTGGTTATATGTACGTGGGGTGATGAGAGAGAGATGTGAGCTGCAGGCATTGACAAAGTTGTGCCAGAAACGCGGCGCTGAAGCCGTTGGCCGTCGGCGTTCATTGTGTTCATTGGCGTTGGCGTTGTCAACGTTTTACACTCCGATCATTTTAAGGAAAGGAAGGCGAGCGCGCGCGGCGAGGCACGCCACCTGTGCGTAGTGACGTCACTTGCTCCTCGCGCATGCGCAGTACGGCTCTCCAGGAACCACGCGAAACTGCTCAGCCTCGTCCAGTGTAGCTCACGCTACAAAATAGCTGTGTATAGCTAACGTTCAACGTGCCTTCACGTTAGCAAACGCACCGCTCGGCGTGTTCAGTTCGTCAACGTAACAAGACGCTGGGCTGCATAACCAGCCCTACGAGGACTATTGTTACAGAATTTAAATAAGCCCGCACGTACTAGTCGCTACACATCAGTCGTGACGGTGGCCCGGCGGTGGCCCGGCGGTGACAGCGACGCTGCCCACTCCTCGGCGCTAGGACTTTTTTTGCCAGACTCGCCGCCTCAGCCCTCACAAGCGACGCACGCTGTGGGGGGTGAAGTCGCTGAATGCAGGCCACAGTTCTTTGCGAGAACTTCGTTGTCGGAATCGGGAACGGGATCTATCGTAACGTTGGTGCAAACGTAAACGAAGCGACGACGGCTGATAGAGGCCTTCAAAGTCAAGCCGGCAGTGGTTTGCCTTTCGGCTGCTGCTATATAGGCGGAAACGCAGCGCTCGCCGTCAGCATTCACGGAGTCCTCGTTTCCGTTTCCACCGCTCAACGTCACTCTTGTCCTACTACGTCATCAGAGAGTCTCGAGTTTGAATCGTAGCGGGGGGAAAAAGTTTTCAACTTCGAATCCGAATCTCTTAGCAATAAATGCATCTTTCGCTTCCCTATAATGGCAACAAAACCACAAAATGCCGAACTATCGGATTTTACTAACAATAAAAAATTTTTACAGCGTTGTCCTTAGTGTCCCCTTTAAAGCTGAAGGCGTATCACTCCCATGCAATAAATAAGCAACAAAGAACTATACTGAATTCATCCAAAGCCGTAGCAGCTTCGTGTCATTAAGCAGAATGGACTCTCCCTGCCTTTTCAGAAGAAGTTTTCTTCACAAGTGCACGTGGGTTAAGGATTGCATTGCGCATCGTCCAGGAAAGGAAGTCTCATAAGGATATGAACACAGTGAATAATGCCACAAGACTTCTCACAACAGTGTACTTCTCCTTGCTTGTAACCGCAGCCAGACGGACGCAAGCACAAGCAAAGTTGCTCGTGGAAAACATTCGTTCTTACGTATAGCAGTGTTTCGAGCCTAACCGCATAATTTTGAAGAACAGATTAAGTCCCACTCACACGAATCAGGCAGAGTTTTGTAGCAGCATGACGAAAGACAGTTGAAAACACGTCGTCAACATTTGTGCGTAGCAAGAATGTCTGGACTCGCCTGTTGAAGTAGCTAGTGAATCTCAGCAGCCGCCATAAGCATTTTGGCAAATCGCTGAAAAGGTTGGTTTGGTTTATGGGGTTTAACGTCCCAAAGCGACTAAGGCTATGAGAGACGCCGTAGTGGAGGGCTCCGAAAATATCGACCACCTGGGGTTCTTTAACCCTTTGAGGGTCGAATTATTTTGAAGAAAACTTTCCCAGGTGGTCAAATTACTTTAATGCGGATCTTGAATCTACAAAATGTATATAATCGAGAATAAATAGTAAAAAAAAAAAAATTAGGAACAGTACTTTGGTGACAGCATCACTCACAACTGGAAAATGTTCAATAGAATAGAATAGCAACGGTGATAAGCAAGCTAAGAGCAGCACCAATAAAGATAGAAATCAACTTTCGCCGCCTCTGCAAAACAGTGCCCACAAAGAGAAAACACGTTTCGCGCGACTCCGTTGCGATCCCGCGGCGGAATCGAAACCGCGTAGGCGCGTTGCCACAGAGGGCGAGAATACCTCGCGAGCAACGGTGATAAGCAAGCTAAGAGCAGCGCCAATAAAGATAGAAATCAACTTCGGCAGCCCCTGCAAGATAGTGCTGACAAAAAGAAACTCAAATTTCGCGCGACTCCGTTGCGATCACGCGGCGAAACCAAAACTACAAAAGGGGTGTTGCCGCCATGGTTGCCGCAGTCTGTGCCGCCGCGCTAAAGCTAGACATAAGTTCTGCTTATCTCCGTAAGAAGACAGCACAAAATTCAAACACTTCTTGTAAGTCCTAATAGGTGGCAGCACCCCCCAGTGAGCACGCATTGTTCTTTTGGCGAAAAATTTCAAACGGAAGATCGAAACCGTACCCGTACGGCAAAGACCTTGCGGGAGAGAAAACCGCCGCCGTACATATACGGCAAAAACCTTCAAAGGGTTAACGCCAGGTGGTCGAAATTTCCGGAGCCCTCCACTACGGCGTCTCTCATAGCCTTAGTCGCTTTGGGACGTTAAACCCCATAAACCAAACCAACCTTTTCAGCGATTTGCCAAAATGCTTATGGCGGCTGCTGAGATTCACTAGCTGCTTCAACAGGCGAATCCAGAAATTCTTCACCAGATGCTGCCGTATATCTTTATTTACAGTTATCGCAATGGACAACGATAGAGCACTTTCCAGTCGTTTCAATCACAATACACTAGACGCAGTTACTTCGTCTCCAGTCGCTGCAAATGGCACAGTCTTAACTGAAACGAATCGCAATGGCAGTGCATGGCGCTATGGAAGTAGGCGGCCAGTGAACGGTGTGTATTTTATTGCTTACGGGAGCGCCAAACCTCTCTCGTGGGCTTCGGGAAACATGCCACCTCATGTGACGTGCAGCGAACTAGCATCGAGCTCTTTTAAAGCCTGTGCGCACGTCCATCGTACAAAGCGTGTCCTACGAGATCGTGGAAGATCAAACTGCAAGACAGTCCATCTCATGACTTACAGCACTGTGGAACTTGCAGACCTCCCAAACAATTGGGAGAATAAGCAGGTCTTAAAGTGTTCTTGCATTCATAATTCTTGCAATTCTTGTCGGCTGCCCGCGGCGTATTCTGACACGGTCGTCTTGTAAAAAGTTTTAGCGCAGACAGACACAGTCTACGAGAAAGACGACACACACGGGAAAATAAGATGCGGTCGGGAAAATAAATAAAACAACGCTGTTTTCAATAATAAGGAACATTAGCGCGAATGTTGCGGTTTTTCATCAAGGGCACCGACGCACACTGCACAACATGGTGGGCGCGGTAATAGCAGCGTTAGAAATCTGCGTTAGTACCAAAGCAGCGATGCCACGTGAGAGCGCGTTTGTTGTTAACCATCCTTGTTGCGTGCCTTGATGCAATGGAGATAAGTGTTCACTGCATATCAAAGCGACCCTAAGGAACGAGTCCCCTGTGGTTCTACTCGTATTTAGTGAACGCCATTACTGCGAAAACCGCCGCAGCTCCGTCCCACAGTCTTCCTTAGGAATACAGTTATGTCCGCAAAAATTCCTCCTAATGATGCCGAAGCATTAGTCTGAAACATATATAAACACTGTCGCTAGTAAGAAACTATTTTACATTGTTATAATTCTTGAACAAAAACAGTCTTGAAATATTAAAGTCAAGTCACTTAAATTTTCCCTTTATTTCCACACACAGAAGCCTAGCAACGTCTCTATAATCCGACTGCGCTTGTCATGGTGCTACAATCAAGAATACTTTCAAACTGGCGCAATATTGTCAGTGACGTCAACGCAAAGACGTCTCCTCTGCACGCTTCATAACCTTGGCAACGCTGCGAGAACTACTGAGATGGAGTATATAGTGGCACATAGCCACCGCCGACCACAGGCGTTGACCCCTCGTCGGAAATATGAACCGTTCGGTTTCAGCAGGCACGCTAAAAGAAGTATAACAGACGCAAAACAAAAAAGTACAAGGATGATAAAAACAAACCGCTACAGGAAGCTCCCTCCGACATTTTATTTTTCTCGTGGCCTCACTGAAGTTTTGTGCTGCTGCATGTAACTATTTATCCTCAACCTAACTACTGTACATAAACTAATGTACAGCATAATGTACAACACCAGTTACATGTACTGATTGGTGGCAGTGCAACAAACAGATGACAGTCGACCAGGTGGTATGCAGAGATGTTTCTTGTCGTCATTCTTTTCTGCCCCAGTGAGGCGAAAACACGGAGAAAAATTTACGCTCATGGTTTACTCATTATTTCTAGGTTAAACAAATACTGCTCGATCGCGGAAAATGAAAATTTACGGCAAAGCATTGAAAGAGCAAATAGCGGTAACTGATTACGCGACGATAAAAAGCTAGGCAATTCCTACTTTAACGTTAACAAAAAAGCAAAAATATCTTTTAACGTTGATTCTCACGCTTTTTTTTTCCTGAATATTGAACCACGGAAACTTCAAATTTTTTTAGGAAAGTGTTGTAGTAAATGACCTGTTGAATGATTTAAGCAGATCACCATGACCATCTGCGAAGCCAGTGTACTTGAAGTGCGCAGGCAGGGTTATGTGATAGACGGAAAATTTGCACCGCAAGAGACTCCTCATCGCAAGACGTGCAGCACACGGCGTAGTTCTCGTTCAGTGTAGCGGCTAATGGCGCGGTTTTACGAAAAGGAGGAAGAAAAGAAGAGACAGAAAGTTTTTACATTACACTGAACATTCATAGAGAAGTGATAGGGAGAGTTATACCACCCCCACCCAGAGGCTTAGATGGGCCATGCCCACTTTGGTAACGTAACGACACAGGGAACCCCGTAAAGTGCCCCCATATATTCCCCGGCTCATCTGGAGAGCACTGTCTTCTGCCAGCAAGTCAACGTCGGAGCTGGCAGTTAGAAAGTACCTGACACCGCGATCCCAGTGAAAAAAAAAAAAGTAAAGCAAGGGCGTATCTACCCAATATCTACCAATATACAAATACACCCATACCCATATCTACCTAGTTCTCTACCCTGCACAGTACACTGGTACAGGAAAAGGCAGTATGCTCAAGGCACACAAGGAAATCAAACGTGGAAAAAAAATGCGTTGAAATGTGGTGCGAAAGGGGATGAGATAATACAGTCGGTCTAAGAAAGCGTGGCAACGCTTCGTCGTCTTTCCCTGCAATGACGGACATCGCCAGCGAGGCAGCAAACCTCCACGATGCTGCCGCGCAGCGAAAGGAAGACGAAGGTTCGAAGGTGCCACGGACGATGTGTGCGAACACTGTCACCGCGCGCGCGCCCCTCGAGGCTATGCAGGTGCAACATAGCAGGAACGAGGCTTTCAGAAGCCGCGTGTGTCCACAGTCATGGTGCGGAAGAAGCAACTGGACCGTGTAAAGAAGCGGTCGCGCTGGAAGGCCGACGATGAGGAACCGAAGTGGGACTCGACCCTCTGCCACGCCCTGGACGCCCTGCAGACCATCGTGCAGAGCGCCAACGACCGCGCCAAGGCAGCCTTACTCAAGGAACTGGTGCGTGGTCTTTGTGTTGTGCTGGGCTTCTTTCTTTCTTTTTTTTTGGCACAGCAGGGAATCTAGGAGGAGAAATCGTAGGTTGAAATTTTACTTTTGTTGTGTCGTATGGAATCTGGCAATAGTTTCCCAAGACGCAGGCCTCATCACATTTGCCTATAATGCATAGAAAGGTACCCAGGGGCTCACGAGAAGAAATGAAACATAGGCGAGAATGCGCACTTGAAGGCCATGCATACTGCAGCAAATAGCTAACTCCATATTTTGTGTGCGTGTGTGTGCTAGCTTGCGAATATACAAAGGAAATGGCGAAAGGTATATTCCAGGCAGGCGTTAGAGATACTAGCATAGCGTGCATGATGCACAATTTGTCTCGTATTTGAGGCGTACTTAGTAGTTCCCACCCGGTACTGTAGCGATTCTGACTGGCAGAAGCGTCCCCCGGTTCGGTACCTGGCTCTAAACGGCGAGAAACGCTTGGATAAAGTGCCACCTGCTCTGACAGACAACAGATTTCTGTGTCGAGAAGCCAGAATTATGTTTCCAGTAGCACTGCAGTCTGGTGGGCTGTCGTTCTCCTCAGAGCGGAATCGAAATGTCGTAGAACAGTTCAGACGTACAGACGTACAGGCGTACAGTAATTCAGGCGGCGTAGTTAACTTTCTATGTGCTCCCACCGCGCGCAAAAAAAAAAAAACGCACTGGCTAATAAATTTGCTTTATCATTAGACAGACCGCGATGCGAACTATAGCAGGCGGGGCGGGTTTTTTAGGGTTTTCACGTGAGGCGAGATGTCATATGGCACTAAACTGCGCTCGGCGAGACTCCTATACGAGCCAGCCCTGCATCCCACTGCCTATCGGACCTACACTATCGCTCTGACGTTACGTTTAATATTGGTCGTGGCCTCGTTCAATTAAAGCATAACCGAAGCAAATCTAGAGGAGGTGTTACAAGTTTCATTCCCTAAAGATGTTTACATAGGTTCCCTTTTGCTGCTTCCTGTAGCTGCTGTAGCGATTTTCCGCACATTCATTGTAGAGAGCACTATCTCGCCATCCTCAGTGGTATTAGCATAGAGTTGTGTCCAAAATTAGAATATTACCATTGACCGGCGGCTACCTTGCATAACTGAGAAGAGATGGCGTTAACGAGCGCATCGACCTCTACAGTTCTCGCTAAGCCAAGGGGCAGGACGGAAGGACTGCAAGTTACTTGAATTACCTACATTTTCTAATAAACCTTCACACATGAATTGCGGTCATAAGCCAACAAACGACTCCATCAGCATTCTTTTTTTTCTCATCTCGCGGTAATAATAAACCGTTTATACCTCGCAGTACAAGAGGTCGCCATTACTGGCTGCAGCCTACTGCGGGCACCGACCATCAGTGGAAGCGTTACTCAAGGCCGGAAACGATCTAAACGTCACCGCCCGGGTGAGTGTTGTCTGCTCAATTCAAAAGCGCGAATGCAGCATAAAACAGACGCGCCTCATAGCAAAGCAAGTGGCTACATGAGCGCTTTTCGCCTGCAAGAAAAAGATTTTGCTGTTTTTTCTTGCTTTCTTTTCTTACCTTGCACCATTGTGCCTTCCGCACAAGGGTCCCTGATTGCTTGCCTTTCGAGTCGTAGCCAGCGTGCCATTCACTTTATTTTCGTGGCGCGTTCATAGTGGCTCCTGATCACCAGTGTCACCGGTAATCACGCATTCTTGCTACGGAAACATTAAATGCCTGACGACAGTACAACATGGGGCACCCAGGCTTGCATGGTAGCAAAACATTCTAATGTAGGCCACGGGTCTTACTCCTGTCCGCCTCTCTTGTGTTCAGCTGACGTCAGCCGCAAAAGCAGTCGCATATGACAAGAAGAAAATGGAGTGAGTGGTCGGAGGGTTTATAAGGGACAGTGAAAGGGCTCACTGGCTAATTCAGTCGCTCATGACTACTTAAATGCGGCGGCTGCGGTCACTATCACTAATTTAGACAACCTACCTAACGTTGTACTGACCCCTTCTTTGCTTTCTTTTCTTCGTGCGAGGCGTTTGAATATATCTTTTTAAAAAGTTTGCTACGTTCGCCCTGGAGTGTAGCCTGACTCGCAAAAAAAATATGAACATGGCATGGTAGCTTGCAGCATGACTTAAATGCGTTTCATTCTTGTTCGAAGGACGGCAGCACTCCTGTAATGCTGGCCATAAGTCAAGGCCACACGGACATCGCTTTGAAGCTACTGGAGGTGAACGCCGACGTAACCGTCGTCAACCAGGCAAGCATCGCCTACCAGGCAACCAGGCAACGTAATAGCGAAAGCAGGGCGAAAACATTTCTTCTTTGCGTGCTGAGTTGAGCAAAGCGAACTTTGGCACTAGGACACTGGAAGTAACCTCTTGTGTTAGACTTTAGAGCCGTTTAATCATGTTTTGCGCATGGCAGATTCATCACAGAGCCCCAGAACAGCAAGTTTGGCGTTTTGGAAAAGATTCAGTTAATTTTCATCTGACAGATTTTTGTTCTGCTGACACATATTACGTACCGTATAACGTGCGGTACCAACTTTAGCAAAATTAAAGGTAATATAAGTAAATGAATTCATTAAAAGAGCCTGAAAGGCCGTTCAGGCCAAGGGAAAATCCAATGCTTTCCTGAGGTGTATGCGAGTCAAATGTAAATTAGGACATCTGATAGCCACCGAAAAAATATGCATATTACTAAAATGCCAGTTCCACAACCTGGGAATTATTTTTGTGCAGCTATTCTGAGCATATCTACATTCATAGTTAATCTACTAAAGATACGACAAATGACGGGGCGTCGTGGCACTTCTCGCAAAATGAATTCTTTTTGCCTTCATGATTCAACAAGAAATAATAGAAAAGATTTTAAATTTTACTACGTTTGCCTGTTCTCAATAGTGCGATAAAGACCCCTGCATCTTTTGGACAAAGCATTCTTTGTCTATTTGAAAGCATAGGAGGGATTTCTTTCCAGACATCTTCACTCTGCACGCCTGGGTTACGTTCACCGAAATTCGCAGACCAGTACAGATATCCGCGATATGTGCGTCTTCGCATTTTATGTTCGTTGAGAGTGCAGCAACGATCAACCACGACTACTGTTGTGCATCATTTTGTGTCCTTTCGCACGATCTCTTCGCCTAGGAAGGGAATGCGGCTATCCATTTGGCGGTACGAATGATGGACACTGTCGTATTCAACGAACTCTGGAACAAGCTTGAAAAACTTGGTCGCACTCAGAGCTCGACGACGGATAAGGTGGGTGTGCAGCGTTATGACGCTGGCGAACAGCTCGCATTTGAAAAAAATACGTGTACTCAAAAGATTATTACCATTATTTTTACAGAGCAATAAGACCCTACTTCATGCCGCAGCCGAAATTGGTTGGGACTACGGCGTGGCATTCCTGCTTCGCCGCTCTTCGACTGACATCGAGCAGAAGACCAAGGTAGCGTATTCTCCCATTTCCCAACAAGAATGACGGCAACATAAAACAGGTCACGTAGATGTATAATCCGCGCCGTAATCGCGGAGCACGACAGGAAGATCAAGAGGGCATTGTGCGATAACGTTACGCTGCAATCGGCACTCTTTTTATTACAGAGTCTTCCCCATTTTATTATCCTTCAATGGGATGATAATTCGGTCAACGAATCTATTGCCACTGCAAGGCAGCTGTCAGCTGCCAGTTCCGCTTTTCTTAGTAGCTCGCAGTGGCTACGCTTTCCCTCACGAAGTCTGACATCCATTCGTGGCAGCGCCATCGTTTTAGAGAAGGCAAATTGGAAGAACACCTGTGTGCTTTATGCTTCTCTACGACGCCAATATTCGTGCGAAGCCTTCTGTTGCGGCATCGATGATAGACCTTAAGACTCATGTAAGAAAGGAAATGTCTTTAGAGACACTGTTATATGTTTTGCAAAGAAGCGGGCCTTCTGCAGAAAATTTCATTCAAGAATTTTATCAAGGAAGTGAGGAATCATAAATGTTGTTGTGTAGCGAAGGGCTCCAGAAATTTCGACCACCTGGGGTTCTTTGACGTGCACTGACATCGCAGAACACACTGGCCTCTAGGATTTCGCCTCCATCGAAATTCGACCACCGCGGCCGGAATCGAACCTGCGTCTTTCGGGACAGCAGCCGAGCACCATAATCACTGACCCATCGCGGCGGCTGCACTGCATTTCCTCACGCTGAGAACGACTTCTCGGTTACGTTAGTTCGCACATATTAGTTAATCAGATTTCCGGAGCCCTTCACTACGGCTTCCCTCATAGTCTGAGTCGCCTTGGGACGTTCAAACCCCCTTAACCTAAACATAAACTATAGGTACCTAATTAGGATGAGTTTAGTTTAGTTTATGGGGATTTAACGCCCCAAAGCGACTCCGGCTATGAGGGACGCCGTAGTGAAGGGCTCCGGAAATTTCGACCACCTGGGGTTCTTTAACGTGCACTGACATCGCACAGCACACGGGCCTCTAGAATTTCGCCTCCATCGAAATTCGACCGCCGCGGCTGGCTTCGTACCCGCATCTTTCGGGTCAGCAGCCGAACGCGATAACCACTGAGCCACCGCGCCGGCCTCTAATTAGGATGAGTTTCATAATAATTGATTTCTGCCGTGGCTGACAGTTAATTCCTGAGAAGTCTTTTTTTATCTCTTTTGGCATCCTTGTTTTAGTAATTTTTTTGTGTGTTTGCTGACGCACCCAGTATGCTGCAAACAGAACTACTTACTTGTTGGCCACTTTTGTTCAGGAAAGCGTCGTGGTCTATTCCATCTGCAGGACGGGAGAACTCCCCTGATGTGTGCTGCTGCTGAAGGGCAAACTGACGTCGTAGGCCTTTTTCTGCAAGCTGGGGCCCATATCTTGTCCGAGGACCAGGTGAACGTCTCAGTGGAGCTTTCCTTGCCGTATTTTGATGTTTTTGATGTCGTGTACGCGTAGGAGATGTTCATTTGGAAAGTATGTTAGCAAGAGAAATAAACATTAAAATGTCCTCTACAAAATATTGAATTGCATGCGAGTTTCAAGTAGTACAGCGTCCAAAGAATGATTTGTCTTCATCCCACTTCCTCATCGCAGTCCGGTGTGACAGCGGCCTGCTTAGCAATCTGCCGGCGCCATGATGTGGCGGTGAAGGCGATCTTCGACAAGATGAGCTCAACTGAAAAAGAACAATATGTGTCGGTAAGAGGAAAAAAGCCACTTATACTTGCTCTCAGCATCACTTTGGCTGCGTTCAATAAATAGAGTTCAATAACTTTGCAGCAATTATCCGGTGATGTAAAAGGAAAGAGCTTGGCCTTAAGTTGTCGTTTCACAACTGCTGTAGTCAGATACAGTTCGGAAACGAAGTGGAAAATGCCTCTCAACGGAGGCCCTCCAGACGATGGCTTCGACCGATTGTCATGACGTCGTGGTTAATCTGGTTAATCTGTTTGCGCCTGCCACCACCTTTGATGTAAGGCTAGTAAGTGCAAGGGGGTTAACCACGGTGGTATTAGCTGGAGGACCTCCTGTGAGGAGCATTTGCGTCTTAGTTCTCGAATTGTATCTGACTATAGTGCCTTGTAATTTCGCGGCCTTGTAATTTCGCGGTGCTGTAGAAAAACTAAATTTAGCCTCGAGCTCTCCGCACTCGAGGGGTAAACTGAGGTAGCTGCCTACACAAGCGCGGACTGGAGTATTTTTTTTTTAGACGCATGCATTACCTTTGAAATAATTCAGTCTTATGCAGCACCCGTGTTCGGAGAACTTTAACGGCAACCTGTGCGTTTTCGAACTCTGTTATCCTGAATTCAAAGCACTGCTGTTATTCAGCAAAGTTGTGAACTGCGCAGGAACAAAACGCAGTTTCCTTATGACCATATTCACTGAAGGCCTGCGCACATGGCATTACTCTATAAGGTATCGACCTGGGGAACAATCTATACTTATTGACACGATCGAGAGTCTAAAATACCTCTTGAGTATTGTACCTACCTCGGTGTTGTTCAGTTAACCACAACGTTATTCGGGTCAAATTTGAGGGATCGCGTATGCACAACCGTGCCGCGGACAATGAACCTGAGTTGTCGCCTCTTGTTGGTACTGACGCTGGCGGACTGCACCCTTCCAGAGGAGGATATCCCTGCTCCTGTCTCCGACCTCATCGGCGCGTGACTACCGCTGCTTCTATCGGGACACACTATTCAAGGTGCTGCTGTTCATCCGGCGCCACATGAAAGGCGGCACCGAGCTGCTCCTCAGCCACGACGTGTTTGCCTCCCTGGTTTCGTGCGGCCGGCGCTGCCGGAACGACCCGTCCGTCGTGGGACCGATGTTCCACCTGTGCGCATGTCTGATGCACGACAAGGCCGACTACAGCAAGTACGTCCACCGCGACATGGTAGAGGCCTTCATGAGCTGCGGCGGCCTGGAGCTCGCACTCGACGTCCTCGGTCACGAGACGGATTCGTGCGAATTCCAGAGCCGCTGCGCGGCGCTGCTGCCGGTGCTGCCCGTGGCTGAAGTGGAGGAAGGCCGCTGCTGGATGCGCGAGCATCTGGACGACCTGGTGAGGCCATATCGCGAGTTCAGCTCTAAAAAAGACCTGTTAGCCTACTCGGCCGACGGGGACCGCGTCAAGACCAACGTCATGTGGGAGCGCTTCAGTGAAACCTTCAGCCAGCTTTACATGGAAGACCGCGGCAAGCTGCTGAACAGCGGTAGCCCCGTGGGGAATGAGCCAACACATGACGCCAATTTCTCGCTGCTCCAAGGCACCGCAGTAAAGCGCAAGAGCCCGCCGCAGTCCGTCAGGAGCGTCAAGACAGTGGGCAAGAAAATCACGGTGCGACCCCGCGCCGTCCCAGCTATGCTGCAGGTGACGTTCAATGAGGACTCTCGCATGCCCAAGAAGGTGCGCAGGACCCAACAGTGCCTGCAGAGGCCCGAGCCGAAGATAATCGCCCCGAAACCCATGAATGTCTTCGAGGTGATGTCTCGGGCACCCGCAGTGGTTCCAACGGCTCTACCCCTTCAGGGCTACGCGAACGCACTGAAAAGCAATCTTCCCAAGCCAGAACCTTCTTTTATTTTGGTAAGTCAATGTCTTGCACTTCGACCAAAGTTATTTCCGCGATGTGTGCGAATGAAAAAATTACAAGAAATTGTTGGGATAGAAAAATTCTCGAGATGAAGTGCGTCTGTCGATGTTGGTTTCACAGCTCACAGCCGCACGAAACTTTGTAGCAGATTTACTATTAGCAAGAGATCGTTTCACTTTACGATGCAAAATGACAGTTCTGTTGATTCGGACAAGTGTGACAAGTTCATGTGGCGACATATCCAATGGCACTCACGCACACACTTACGTCAGCAGGTGTGCGTGCACGTGTATACATGCGTGTTCACAACACTCGCCACCCACAAAGTCTTGCACGCATGCGTACACATTCACGATCATCATCAACAAGACCACCATGATAAGCTGGTTCAATTCCGGGGCAGGATTGAGGCCTTCCCTTACACACGTGTCTTCGTTAACTTTCTAGGCCAACATGCCTGCTGCTGCGTTGTGTAACGGAGCTCTTGTAGCGCATCTGGCACTTCAAAGCCTCGTACACTTTGTAACCGTATGGCTGCTCTTGTGCGGATGCTATTGAGCAACCACTCCCTTACTAGAAACGATTTGTAGGGGTGAGGAAGGAAGGTATCCTCACCCTCTTAAGATGTAGAGCAAAGGACGACATATAGTATACACGCACACGGTACACTCACAACTCGCATGGTTAACACACATGCACAGAGTTTGGTCACATTTTGAGTTCGTTTGTTTTTTCAACTAGAGCGCCCCTGATTAGTTCCAGTGCCGAAACAATAAAGGCACGAACACCTTAAAATTCTCTTCGAAGCCTGTTACCTCCCAGACCTCGGACTGTTTTCTGACCTTTCAGACGACGTTACCATAATCTACTTTCGCACCTGTGCGCCGCCCACACACGTATTCAAGAAATTTAACGCATCGAGGTTGAGATAGACCAGTTGGCGCATACTGGTCTCGCTTGCTCGCTTTCTTTCTTTCTTTCTTTCTTTCTTTCTTTCTTTCTTTCTTTCTTTCTTCCTTTCTTTCTTTCTTTCTTTCTCTCTTTCTTTCTTTCTTTCTTTCTTTCTCTCTTTCTTTCCTTCTTTCTTTCTTCCTTTCTTTCTTTCTTTCTTTCTTTCTTTATTTCTTTCCTTCTTTCTTTCTTCCTTTCCTTCTTTCTTTCTCTCTTTCTTTCTTTCTTTCTCCCTTTCTTTCTTTCTTTCTTTCTTTCCTTCTTTCTTTCTCTTTCTTTCTTCCTTTCTATCTTTGTTTCTTTCTTTCCTTCTTCCTTTCTTTCTTTCTTTCTTTCTTCCTCTCTACCTTCCTTGTTTTCTTTCTTTCCTTCTTTCTTTTCTTCTTCCTTTCTTCTTTCTTTCTTTCCTTCCTTCCTTTCTTCCTTCCTCGCTTCCTTCCTTCGTTCTTTCTTTCCTTCTTCCTTTCTCTCTTCTTTCTTTTTTCTTTCTTTCTTCCTTCCTACCTTTCTTCCTTCCTTTCTTTCTTTCTTTCTTTCTTTCATTCTTTCTTTCTTTCTTTCTTCCTTCCTTTCTTTCTTTCTTCCTTCCTTTCTTTCTTCCTTTCCTTCTTTCTTTCTCTCTTTCTCTTTCTTTCTTCCTTTCTTTCTTCCTTTCTTTCGTTCTTCCTTTCTTTCTTTCTTTCTTTCTTTCCTTCTTTCCTTCTTTCTTTCCTTCTTCTTTCTTTTTCCGTTCTTTCTTTCTTCCTTCCTTCCTTTCTTCCTTCCTCTCTTCCTCTCTTCCTTCCTTCCTTCCTTCCTTCCTTCCTTCCTTCCTTCCTTCCTTCCTTCCTTCCGTCCTTCCTCCCTTCTTTTCTTTCTTTCCTTCTTTCCTTCTTTCTTTTCTTCTTCCTTTCTTTCTTCTTTCTTTCTTTCCTTCCTTTCTTCCTTCCTTTCTTCCTTCCTTCCTTCCTTCTTTCTTTGTTTCTTCTTTTCTTTCTTTCTTTGTTTCTTCCTTTCTTTCTCTCTCTTTCTTTTTTTCTTTCTTTCATTCTGTTGCTGGAAGGAAGGAAATTAGCGCTCCCTTAACTTTCCTCATCTTAAAGCGGCACTTAGCGGTATTTATATTTTAAAATGATAGCAGGCCGAAAAGTTTGATACCTCAGCGCTTGTCTTATCTTCTCCTGTCTATGTCTCGCACTGTGAGTACACCAAGCATTTGATGCCTCTTCAGTATAGTAGCCCAGAAACATTCTCATTGCTTGAAAATTTGTAATGCGCTCAAAAATGAGCAGTCGTATAAAATGTAAACTTTGCTGAAAACTTCGACACAGCAAATTGCACGCTGTCTTGCTCTTCTTTCCTCGCTGGCTGTGTGCAAATTATTCAAAGCAAAATTATGACGGGACGTCCTAACAGACAAAACTTGGATGTCGTAATGTTTGCATCCGGGTGAGCGTTTACCCTTCATGTACAATCGGGGACGCAAAACCTCTGGATCGCGTGCAACGTAATCTAAGTTGATAGCTCTGTTATTAGCTGCCGGAGGGAGAACAGAATTGTGCAGGTGAAAGAACAGGATTTTGACTTCAACCTCCACAAGTTTGGTCTCCAGACACCGGTTATTAATGGAGCTGTCGGCTACGTTTACGGAACACGTGGTCCTTAGACCTTTGTTCCTTACAGTACATACAGGTGCCCACAGAAGTTTACGGAGCACGGAAGCCACCAGAAAAGCAGAATTTTCTCATTACTCGGCGGCGCAGCGTCACAATGAAGACTGCAACTTGTAAATCGGGAGGAGAAGGGCAGGTCACGTCCCTCTGTCTGTCTTAGTGTTGCGAAAACTTTTGTGGGCACCTGTACTTCAGTTTTACTGTGGAAACGAAATGCACGCGAATAGATTTTCAAGCCCGACCATTTTTTGAGGCTTTAACTTTGCGCTTATAAATTGATAGCGCCCTCAGGCGGTGCAAAATATTCTCCGTTTTTTTTTTTTTTTCTTACCAGGAAGAAGCTCTGCAGCCTAGATTCAAGTTCACCACTGAGGGAGTGCTAAGCCCACGAAAGACGCGAGATTTTTCTTTTCTAGCAAATGCTCATAAGCCGTCCACTGAAGACGACTACTCATCTCAGCCCTGCTCAATATCCACTGACGCCGAAAACGGCTCAGTCCGCCGCGTGCAAAGCGACCCTACTCTAAGCAGCCCCAAAGAAAAAACAGGCCCCAAACTAAAGCTGGCGTACCTAGAGCCCAACGCCTTCGGAAAATCGGTTGTAAACGAAAGTTGTGAACTGTGTCGGTCGCACAGGGCTGCTCAGGCTTCACCAATTCCAATGGAAACGGAGACAAGTTGCGAGTTTTCGTATAAGAGAGGGGTCAGCGACGACGACGCATCTTCCATGGAGAAGGAAGATGAGCATGATGGGCGGAGCTTGGAAGGTTGCAACAGCAGCGATTCCGACCACGGGGATCAGTACGCAATCCCCGGCCAGAGCAAGCACAAGCTGCCCTGTAAGAAGCTGCAATACTTGCAAGAGCACCTCTTTCAGCAAATCCAGCGGGTCCGGAAAACCGAACAGAAGAGTGGCTGTGCACTGGCCGCGATGATACTCGCAGAAACGATGCTGAGGTCCATGAACTCTCTGACGCTGAAGCCAGTATACAAGGCCAATTGCAGTTTAGACCCTCGTGTAGAAGCGCAGCCTCTGTACACATTGGATGGCGGCACAAGAGATTTACCTGCCGAGCAAAACGATGAAGAGTCCTCGCTGAGCAACGAGCCCGAGAGCGCTCCAGCGGACGGAGCTTGGTCTGGCAACTTCGCCTCCGTCGCTAGCAGAGAAATCGCTTACGACAACAAGGCAAACCTGAGCTCCGTGTGGCTGTCGGAGAGCCAGCGCTGGAAGAGCGCCTTCGCAGATGTGGCCAACACTCCGTTGAGCTCGTTGGTCGCCGTCAACGGGTTCTTCTACAGCGAGAACAAAAAGAACTTCCTCCCCGGATCACGGTGAGGCTCGGTCGCTTATTTTTGCAGCTACGAACTCCAGAGCGGCCATTCCTGGGGGCGGTAGTGATGCCCTTACAGTTCTGTCTCAGAACCACCTTAGAAACACGTTAGACCGTGTAAAACCGGCCGGCGTCCGTACAGGTCCGCCAGGAAAAATGGCTGATTACGGCAGGTGGCTTGGGGTAGCCCTTTTCACGAAATCTGCAGTGTACGCACTAATTTGACACGTCAGCTGATGGTCGTCTTTGTCCATAATATTTGCAAAGATAGGCACGTTCTCTAGGGCTGAGCTACAGCAGCAACAGCTTGCGTCGTTTTGACAACTGCTCTGGTTCGCCGGTGGCGGTAATGCCAGCTGACTATAGCGTGGCGGTGTTGACGTTCCATCAAGCGCATTTAGAAGTGTCACGACCGCTCGAGCGGCCGTTCATGTGCAGAAGAGGCAGGCGGCAATGAGAAAAATCATTTCACGATTGTGAGCTACTTGAGGTGATGACATGGGCCGGCGGCTTATTATACTGACTTCATTCTACTTACAGATACTACGAACATACGTCTGTTCATCTAGGTATTGCCAAGAGCGGCAGAGAAGTGATCGTAAAGAGAGTGCGGCTTCACTGGGGCGAATACGAGCCCGTTGTTGAAAGCGTCCGCAGCTTCAAAAAGAACGACCTCTTTCACGGAAATATTAACGAATTCCACGTACGTACAGGCAGGTGCACTCTCTTAATTTGCTATTAATTTGACACGCCTGGACTAGTAATTACCCCCCACATCAGTTTTAAACTGCGTCAAGTTGCAGTGAGTCGTGCTTGGATGTCGCATTCTTCAAAGCATTGTTCATGCTTTCTTTGCTTTACTGTGGCAAGCAGGTCAATGTGCTTTATACAAAGTGCTTTCTTTTTTTCTTACCGGAAGTTAAACATTGCACAGCAGTAATTTCGTCTGCACAGCTTGCACTATAAAGCTAAGCAACTATAAAACAGAAGTATATGATTGCCGCGGAGGTGAGATTAAATGGTTAGCTCTTTCCTTACCGATGGTAAAATGACCGTGTTTTGCAGGTTTTAGGACCTTTTTTTTCTGCAAAAACTACTGCATTTAAAATTTAATGCAGTACACCAAAATAAAGCTTAATAAATGTGATTTTCAGGCATATAAAAGGGCTTTTTAGGCATATAAAATTGAATAACGAATTAGTCGTTGCAACAAAAAGTTTTCATTCCCAAAAACCAGATTTTAGGTGAAAATTGAACAAAACTTGTAAAGACACGCTTTTATCTAAAAAGAAAGAATGCTAAAATTTTTACGAAATATATGAAATTCTTGGTGTTATATTGTAAAGACACGCTTTTACCTAAAAAGAAAAAATGCAAAAATTTCTGAAATATATAAAATTCTTCGTATTATATTAGCCGCTATCTGCGAAAAAATTATACTTCTATCTTGAATACTGTTCTTGCTACAAAATGATAACTGCAAACCCTATAGTTGGGCACCGGAGCCCGGCCACCTGTTTTTCTATGCCGGTTTCAGTCGTCGCCTATGTCAGAACAGAATTCCGACGGAAAGGCAATATCTTCGGACTCGGTGCTGCTCGGACTATCGATAAAATCGATCGCTGACAAATCGGAGTCCTGAGATTTGCGCCGTTTTAAAGGGCGCGCGTCTTGCATGCGAAGGATGCCAAGCGACTTTGACGCTGGCGCGTCTTCGGAGCGCGTTCTAAAATTGTCACCTTGATGGAAAAAAAAAAAGAAGGATATCGAAAATGAAATTTCATTTGTCTAATTACAAGCCGGATGACGCAAACGTGCCCGTAAGCAGCGCGGAAGGCTCTAATGTCGAGTGGCGAAGTCGTCGTTAGCGGGCAATGAGCGCGGTATTGCGTCTTCGCTTCTTCGCAGCGCATTGAAAAAAGGCCGCAGGGCGGGAAAAGCGAAAACTATGTCGGAAACTAAATGTAGTTTCTTTGACTGCAAGCTAGACGCGCAGCGTTGTTGTAAGCAACGCAGAAGGTTCCGAAATCGGAGTGCGAAATCATCGTTAGCGGGCTAACGACACCCAAAGGGCGCAGTAAGGAAAGAGTAAGACGCATAATTTCACTCTGGTTTGAGATGCATGTCGCCAAGCATGCCGCTTATCGTCTAGTCTCGTGAAGAGACGTGCTGTATGCCTCGGTGTTTAAGCGGCTAATGAGACTGACATACTGGTGCTAGAGTGCGATGTCTGGTGTGTCGACGCACACTTGGTCTAAAAGGGGCTCACTGGTTGGTTGGTGAAGCAAAGTGATAAGCATGAGTGCGTTTGGCCGCAACGTCTGTCAGGGCCCGGAGCTTCTTTCGCGATTGCACGTGATGGTAAAAAATTGGAAATCGAAAGGGCACGAAATTTTACTTCCATCGGTCCACCGCCTGGTCGCGCTGGTACAGGGGCAGGAAAGCAATTTTCTCGTTCTCAGCCAGGGTCAACCACTGTTAGCCCCAACCTTACTTTTTATATGATTTTCTCGCCCGACGGTATATAAAGGTCGCATCCGTTATTTACTAGGGGAATACGTGTATGGTTGCCCATAACACCATTTTTGGTTTTTGTCCAGGTGACATGGAAAAAATCGCTGGCGCATGTCTACGTGCTCTGGCACCCACAAGACCGGAACCTGGACCAGTACATGTATATGCTCCGCGAGCGCAAGCTTTCCCTAGTCAAATGGGGCAGAATGGCCATGGCCCAGCTGTTAGACGCTCTCGCCTTCCTCCACACGAGGCAGAACCCCATCGTCCACGGTCGTCTCAAGGTGAGCGCCACAGACACTGCGGATATCAGCCGACATTGTTCCCACGTTGTAATGAGAGCTTCAGGTGAGGTGGTTTCGTAATTGAAGGCCCCAAATGGGTAAGGCCGAATATGGGAAATAATACAGCCTGCCTCTCTCCCTTAAGGTTCCGCATCCGCCTCATATGCGGCACTACTGGTTCCGAATTCTGTTACCATCAGGGGCCCACCAGTTTCTCATGGGTACAAGCATCCACCGGCTAGGTGTTCGCCTCGCCAGGAAAAAACACGCTTGGGGAAGGTGCAACACGGTCTCTGACTAAGCCGCTGCATTGCCAACTCAGTAATTTGCTGCGCCGTCAAACAAGTTAAATCGCCCCGCCGCGGTGGCTCAGTGGTTATGGCGCTTGGCTGCTGACCCGAAAGGTGCGGGTTCGATCCTGGCTGCGGCTGCCGAATTTCGATGAAGGCGAAATTCACGTTAAAGAACCCCAAGTGGTCGAAATTTCCGGAGCCTTTCCCTACGGCGTCTCTCATGGCCTGAATCGCTTTGGGACGTTAAACTCCAATAAACCATAAACCAAACAAATTAAATCCATGTTGTGTGCTGGCACCAGTGACCACTTTTACCGAAGTAGAATGCCGCTTGGCATGGGCACCAAACACATTGAATAATTAGGCATAGCAAAATATTTCTGATAGGCTCGCAATGATTTCGCCAGGGGACTGGTATCCCTCGTTTCTACTCACAGGCGTCGAAGGTGTAGTCGGTGTCAATATGACCTGAAGCGTACCAACGGTGTCCGTCCTTTTCGCGACACATGTATACCTGGGTGTACTTCACGGCGGGAACCTGAACACTCTTTCCTCTTTGCTTCGACAGCCCTCAAACATACTAATTTCACCCAGAGGAAACATACTACTGTCAGACCTGGTTCCCCGAGGCGTGCTGCCAAGCCTTCCCTGCGGCTTTATCATGACCGACTGGTACGGATCGTCGAGAAGCCCGAGTGCGTAAGAGGGCTTTAGTTTTTTGCCTTTCTTATCTTGCGTTTGCTCTAGGGCTGCTTTTAACCACTCCTTAACTGCTTCTAAAGTTCATAATCTCACGGAGGAACTGGGACATTATTTTGCTTTTCCCTAGTGTCTTCTCGTTTCGCTGTTTGTTGAACCCATACCGTTGTTACTGTGCACCTTTAATTAAGCCGATGCTCTGACCTGCAGTATCATGCAATAAGTAAATAAACAATTATCTTTTGAGGCCGCTGTTCAAGCTACTTTCAAAAATTAAATATATAATGGAGGCGTAAAAAGAATAAGGCGACTAGAAACAAAGTAGCTCGAACAGTATAGCCGTCGTGAGATTAGTAATTTTCTTTCGAGTGTGCCGTCAGTTTCTAAAAAATGCGCAGATCATACCTCAGCACCTTGCAGATTTGGCTCCTGTCTTACGCAGTTAACGACTGTGCACAGTAAGTTGCACGCTTCGTCGTTATCGTAAGTTCTACTGAAATACATATCCATGAAAGGCGTACAAGCTTCAGAGCACACTTTTCTTTGTGTCGCACCAGAACTTCAATGGCCTTCTTGTGTCATGCTCCTCCTTTACCCGAAGCACTGTGGTATCTTTCTGGCTAATATGTTGCGCATACCAAAACAAGGCAAGTACCTTAGTTTTCTGGGTACTACTGTATCGCTTGCGTTCCATCTTATCGTGACCAGCGCAATGGAAGAGGTATTGCAAAATCTGGTTTGACGGGTAACCTAAAGGTCAATTTAGACTGGTGGCCTAAATCAACATTCAGCCGTACGGCGCGTTTAGAATGAAAACTATTACGAGACAGCATCACTCGTAAGGCCCCCTTGTTGCAAATAGATGCTTTGGGACCGCTTTTAAAAGGTCCTTGAAGCTCTTCTCTCGGCTCAGTCCGGTGTAGCTTACAATCTCTCACTGTCCTTCCTGCCTGATGTTGTCATACTACACTACAATGAGTGACCGAAAATAAGCTGGCCCCGTTAGCCCCTTATCTTCTGCGACGCGA
Source organism: Amblyomma mixtum (assembly GCF_055824585.1). Lineage (NCBI taxonomy): Eukaryota > Metazoa > Arthropoda > Arachnida > Ixodida > Ixodidae > Amblyomma > Amblyomma mixtum. Next base: position 71,902,916 of record NC_143014.1, on the reverse strand, counting down.
AAGCATGTTCACCAGTATACATGCGGAAAAGAATACAAGTAGAAGACGCATCAACTGACACGCGGTTGAAGGATGATTGCGTTTCTCGCGCTGTGATGGGCACGTTTCTGTAGCTTTCAGCTCACTGGCGTCTTTATATGGAGACGGAAAGCATATGAAACAGAGAAGTTGCAGCTTCAGCGGAAGTGGAGCGTATAAATGCGTGTTTTACGAATGTCTTTTCCTTCGGTTTGCCACGATAATTACCCTCAGGCTAATATTAGTTACCGCACAATTAATAATCTTATCGCTGTGATCCTTACAAGCTTCCGTGGTGGCTCAGTGGTTATAGTGCTCTGCTGCTGACCCTTCGATCCCGGCTGCGGCGTTTGCATTTCGATAAAGGTGAAATGCTAGAGGCCCGTGTACTCTGCGTTATTAGTGCACGTTAAATAACCCCAGGTGGTAGAAATAATCGGGAGCCCTCTACTACGGCGTACCTCATAGCCTGAATCGCTTTGGGGCATTACACTCCATTAAACCAAACCACAAAACCAAGCTGTCATTTTTACCAGCAGATTTGCTTATTTGCACAAATCTTGAAGCCCTTGCGCGTCAACACTTTCAGGACATGCTGGAATGCCATTTCAGATTTTCAGATTTTCAGGGGAAAGTGAAATGTCAGTATATCTTATTTATCGGAAGTGAGGTGCAACTACATCTTCGGGATTGATTCTCTGAGACAGCTACGGGATTTTCCGTCGCTTTACTAATTTAATCACATCGCAGTATTACTGAAGGGCTAGAAACCTTGCGGCCTCAAAGTCATTTGATGTTTTACTGGTGAAATAACGCCCTAATGAAAATTTTATCAAGAGTAACGTGTTCGTTAATCTTGCAGCAGCAGCGTTATGCTCGATTTTTTAACTAGCCTAAAACTTCTAAGTTTAAATGACCGAGTGTAAATCTGAGAAATAAGTTTTATGAAACTTGTAGCAGCAAGATGACGTCTTGGATATATAATCAAGGCCCTTGCATTCCCTTATTTTACGTCGACTCAGTGGACAACTATACAAACGGCTTATTAAACTGGCGTATTTCGCGTATACTTTCTCAGTCTATAAGAATTGATTGCCAATGATTCGCGCCTTTCACTTCTGATAAACAATATACCACTGTGCACGATAACAAAACGACATTCATGGAACGTTGTAACGCGTGAGCTGCTTGAGAATCTATTCGCTTATTCGCTGATGCTTGCAGTAGTTCTCCTACAGCGCCTGCAAGTTTGAGAAAGCGCGTTTTCATACACGAGAGGTCTGTCAACATTAAATTCACTCAGAAATTTTCCTCACCCAAATGCCAGGAGCAATAATTAATCAGTGATGATTACTTTGCTGGAAAGAATGAAATTGCACGATAACGAAGCGCAGAAAATTTGCGACTTACCAGTGTCAAAACACTTGCATGCAGGTCTAGAGCTCAGTAGAGGAGGTGGAGAATGCTTGGTTACAATTTTGTTTCAGTCACTGACGTTAGCTGGCGCCCAAGAGAACTCATCTTAGCCATGACAGAAGAATTTGCTGCGGTCCTCTTCACGACAGCGTCGGACATGCAGGTGTGAACTCCTGAGCTTTCTTTTCACCGTGCTGGTGCTGCGCTAAATGCATGTATGGTGGCTGACTCAAATAACTTACCGAAATTTCCGCTGTACACTCCGGGGATATGCATGTCTAAAGGTTAAAATTTTTAGTTTTGCGGGCTACCTGTACAGGTGCGGACAACAGAGTTTCTTTCTTTTTAAAATTGTTTAAAATCGTCAAAATTGTTTAAATTGATTTGTTTTTCAATTTTAAAAATTTAAACAGCCTTCCCAACATGATTCTTACTGTCACAAAGCTTTTTTAGCGGTAAAACTATCACTGCGCTTCCTTTGCCATCGCGCAGCTCACTGGTTTATGCGCGCTTACTGGCCTCACTGGCATTTTGATTTTGAAGAATATCTTTCGCCCGATATGTCCTTAACATGAAAATAATGCGCGTGGCCCATCATAGGTGCCCGACTGCCGCAATGCATTCACTAGCTGCGTACCGCAGACAGCAAGTTAGTGAAGCACATGAGCGTAGAAAAACAGTCGCAATGCCTACGCAGAGAACAGAGTTGACCGCTCTGTGCCCTTCGTGGGACTAACGCAACGTATTCCTACAGGCCGGCCCTGTGAACTATATACCAGGTGTCGACAATGAGTAAAATAAAAACATTTCTGGCAGAATTGAGCCCTGCGGACTATACACCAGGCGTGTACTATATTCCGGAAATTCCGGTATCTTTGTTTAAGCTCGCACTATTAAAGCTCATAACCAGGGTGCCTTATTTAAAAATAATAAAACGTCGTGCCTTGCGCTCAAGGCAGCGTATCAAAGGTTCCTTGAAGCTAAACAGTAAAATTTTAAACATGAAAGCAACAGGTCGAGATACAACAAGAACTTTGAAACAAGACTACAGCAGTAAACGAATAATTCAGACCATGCGCGGGACTGACGGCGCTGGCCACACAGCACAATGCCCTGTCCGAGACTGGATATTCGCTCCGCTGCTCAACTGCGATTGAAAGCTGGGCGTAAGGTTACGGTATCGAAGTCCGGTCGCGGCTACCGGGCAAACTGTGATGCGTCAGGACATTTTTATTTGTGCACGAATCCTTGAGATTTTACTTCACTGTCATTAAGTTCCAAACGGTGATCACGAAGTCCTTTTCGGTCGTCACGTCACTGGCTAGGACTGAGCAGAGGGAAATTTATTAAATCCAATTTTCTCGGCAATAAATGCGTATTTTGCTGCCAGACAAACATCAACATAGCCATAAAGAGTCATAGAGTGGATTTACGCTAATGACAGAAATTGGCTGGAAGTCTCCTGAATCGTTTTCGATCTGGTACATTTAGCGAGCTCAAGGGCACGCTATAACCCTGACAACCACTTCGCATACGGGTCTTCACATTTCAAGGCCCCAATTTCTGCACGTTTGAACGATGTGCGAAAAATAGGCAGTAAATATTCGTAAAACAGCCTTTTGCTCGTAGAGTGCAACGTGTCCGCCGTTTTGAGCAGCATGGGAACATGTTTTACATCGCACTTGAGTGTTAAAATTTGAGCTCTAAAAATGTTATCTCACGTTAACCCCTTATTCACACGCTGTCGAACCCGCCGTGGTGGCTCAATGGCTTCGGGGCTCGGCTGCTGATCGCAAGGTTGCTGGTTTGATCCTGGCCGCGGAGGCCGTATTTAGATGGTGACGAAATACAAAACGCGCCCGTGTGCTGTTCGATGTCGCCGCATGTTAAAGAACCCCAAGTAGTCGAAGTCAATCCGGCGCCCTCCAATACGGCGTCCCTCATAGCCCATGTGTTGCTTTGGGACGTTAAACCCCATGATTTACAATTTACGATCACACGCTGTAGAAGGTTATGTAACAGCCACAAAGTTCGGGGTTCAAGCGCCGGAAACATAAGATGGTGTATTTAATAAAAAAATATTTTACTACCAAGTTTCGACCACCACAGCAGTGTTCTATTTCAATCCTTATATACTTGTCTCTCAGTTCTCAGGAAGCTGCTGCATTTCACCAGCGTTTAGGAAACCACAATGGGTGCTTCGTTTCTGCTGCGCGAAAAAGACCGGAAGAAAGTAGGGAGACATTACCGTATGGACAAGTGCTTGTCTGTGTGGTACGTGTTTCTCTACTTTGTCCTTGTCTTGCTCGCGCTAGAGAAATGAAGCGCAAGAACGAACCAACTATACAAACAACTTTTATTGTCTTACTATGTGGCCGAGGATCTGTAGTGCAACCGGATTCACGGGAGCATAACACCTCGGCCACTGTGGGAAATATTTCGCCAAAGCGGAAAATCCTATCGACGCTCAGTTTTCTCGGTAACAGGCGGACAGATGACTTCATAGCATTTTTCTTTTCATCAGACTTTTCTTTCTCCGCAAAACGTACGCGTATGTTCCGCATTAATCCTAGCAGGACGCGTAGTCAGCGTTTTTGGCGCCTTCATTGTTACCCAAGCCTCTGACGTGTGCCAACCGTAGCGGTCAACGGCGTTGTCTCGCAGCTTTCAAGGTTGCCGGGCGCGTGGCAATATATCATGCCGGCTACAAGCCGACAGATGTGCACGGTCCTTAGGCAACGCCTCCTACGCTTGTTTGAACGGCTCGCGCGCATGAGAAAGCCGACTGAGACTGCTCAGAAGTGGCGTATGTGCCCGCACAGCAAGACGTGCTACGCACGCGCGGACGGCCGGCTGCAAACACCCCTCAGAGCAAATCTCATGACACCGCACGCAGGATGCGACCGCCTTCTTTCCCCTCCTCTTACCGTTGACGTAGTAAAGGAAAAGAACAGTCGAACAACCGGCGGACTGTCTGCTCTTTCTCGCTACATTGTTTTCTTTCTCACCAAAGACACTCTCGGCGGGAAGCACGTGTGACGTGACTGTCGGGGTAACTTGGGGCAGAGAGGTGTTACGATTTCCACACCTATGCGTGGCGTTGGAGGAAAACAGCGTCTTTCTGCACGAATTTGTAACAGAAAGTTAGCTGAAACGTCACCGGCGGCAGTTCACTTAGGGATTTGTACTGTGGCTTCTTTAGAAACCCTGATGTAAGCTTTATTGACAGTTTCGTTCCCTCACCTTTTTACGTAGTAGGCTGTCATGTTTCAGACCAAAGTGAACAGGATATTGCGCAGGAAAATGCGGGGAAAAGGCATTCAGGAGCGTTTTGCGAAAGCGGTGAAATCGTCTACCACACTGGCGCGGTCGTACTTCGCGCCGCCACACTGCCGGCTGTTCGCCCCGCTGTCGTATTCCTACAGCGGAGCAAGCATGAATTTCCGCAGAGGAGATTTAACGTGCACCTGAATCTCGGTAAACGGGCAGTTGCCGAGCGCTTCTATCGAAGTGCAACAAGCTCGAGGAGAGAGCCATCCTGCAGTACTTTGAAGATCCCCAGAATGCTTTGACCGCTGAGCAATAGCGGTGTCTATCAAGAAAAAGAAAGGCCCTGGTTTCATATGCGACGCATACATCTCATCCAACGAGTGCTAAAGGCTTGTGCGAAATATCTGATGAAAAGGTCGCTCTTTGCACTATTCCGATGCACCACACCGGCGCATGCTAGTCATACCTAAATGCCACACTGACTGGCAGTGACCTCCATCCGGTGAACACAGAGATCATTCGCACCTACATGTCTTGAGACTTCCGATGTGGTTGCGTTGATTTGCGTGTAATGACTTGATCTATAAGTATGTGTTTCTTAGGGATGTATTTTTAACACGTGTCCTTCTGTCAACTGAAACACGTGGGTTATCGGCCACCATATTTTGGAACACACAAGTGGTGACAACAAATAACTCTCTCCAGTCGGTGTGAAACATGAATTTGAAACTTAGATTGCGCGGAATTTTTGTGCGCTTTTTTTCGACATGTGTTGGTCGCTTTCGTTTCTGCATGTGCTCACGTAAAATCTCTGGTGTAGGCCACCTGAGGTCCCATGTATTTTCAGAGAAGACACACCTCCGGCGAAGGCACGCTGTTTGCTTTGAAATGGTAGCAGAAAGAACCCAGTCTACATTGTATTTATTCGGGGACTTCACATCGTAGTGTACTGGGAAAGCTTGAAATCTTCAGGCATTTTTCATTGGCCTTAAACACTATCCATTCTTATTTGATGTTCTACTCATGGCGCGTCCATGCCCCCCAAGAATTAAGCGTTGTCCCGTCTCAGTTGACATCGAACGTTGATTACACGAGTTTCAGCCTGTGTGCAACGCGAGCTGAGGAAGGCACGTTTTTGAAACAAGGCTAAGAAATGGGACTTATACATGAAAGTAGGCGAGTGAAAAATGGAAAGAACTTTGCAGGTAAGCACGTATACAGTCTTGGCCAAAAATGCGCAGCCCCATTCGCCAGTGGCCCGACCAGCTACCGGCAGCCTTATGTTTGTGTTCCAGAAACCAATGCGACGATAAGAATGTCGCATATATCTTTCATCGGAGTTGCAACAGCGTCACAGGACTCCACCGGGAAGACGCGGAAACTGTACGACGCAGCCACGAATGGAGCTGCATGCTTTTGGCGAAAACTGCGCTATTCGACTGAAGTCGTCAAAAAATCATTCCGGACAGCGCTTTCCCTGGCCGCATTTCAAGGCACCTTTCTAAGACCACGTTTACTCTTTGGTACGGTTGTATTTACTGTTATAACGGAATTTTCACACACTCCTACAGCATAGACTGGCGAAGTACAAGCTCACTTGAAAAGCTCGCAGGTTCTTCGTCATTTTGCTATTGGAAATAATGAAAATCAGAGTCAGGATGCCCCATAACGCAGGAAGTCCAGTGATAAGCTGAGCGCGAACTTCCCGTATGATTTTCGTTCAACAACGGTGGACGCTTGGAACTGAATGATCCTAATTATCCTTGATGAAAGCATCATTGTTTCCCGTGCGCATGTCCTCTCGTTGCGTGCTACCCGCGTCTTCGGCTGTTCTAGCACTGTTGCAAGATAAGGATCATAAGTTATTGAAAACACTCCCTCTTTTGAACCACCAACATGCATTGGGAGCTGCTGCCCACAAGCAGCCCTCACATTTCCGTTCGCACCCCGGCCTACAGGTGGCGCAAGCGGTTCGGCCCCATCGCCCTCGGCCGTCGTTGAGACTCGCTGCACCTCTCCAAACGAGAATTATTAGACCCGGCCAGAGCCTGCAGCTTCCCTTTGGGCTCTGTGTTTATGCGCTCTAGCAAGGGCACTGACCAAAATGTACTTTATCATTCGGTGATAGTGGCGTGCTTGTGAGGGCAAGTAATGGAGGAACGATTTTGCGCTCGTGCGCAGTGCTTCACTAGGAAAAACCTGCAGTAATTCTGATTCGGTGCGTAAGTTTTCGTGCGGGGATTTAACCCTGTTAGACGAGCCAGTGACCTTTCCCGTAAGCAACAAGTGCTAACCACTGCACCGTGAAGCCCGCTGATATGCGAGTACAATGATTACCGGGAGGAGGACGTTGGGCAACAACCTTAGGCTACAAAATCGGCATCCAATTCCAACGCGGTTCGCTCAATGTACGTACACGCTATCATTATGTGCAGTATAGGAGAAGATGGAGATGACAGGAAAGCGCTATGCATGGTGTCGAAAACATCGACGTCGTGACAGGTTGTAAGAAAAACAAAGCTTTTATCTTTGAGCTTTTCTCCTGTGAACATTTCTGGCCGATCTGCTGCAGGTATTTACTTAAACTTCCGATGTTTGTTAACTACGGCGAACTGCTACAAAACTGCTTCTACAGGTACCTCATGAACAGACGTTCTCTTGCCTTACTCAGTTTTCTATCTTGTTTCTCTTTCTTTCGCTGCTTGCCTTCTCAATACTTACAGTTGCGCTAAACAAGGTTCACTAATTAATCGTTTTACATGCAAGAGGATCCTCTCAACCCTACGCCCACACTCTCTCGTCGATGACCAGCCTCTTTTTGGTGAACGTATTTCCCTTTTCTTTCGCCTCCTGAAACCTTGTCCGTACTCATATCTAGTTTTTCTGTTGTAATCTGTTTGTCAATCCTAATGGCGACAATTGTGAGAGCATTAAAAAACAAACTCAGCTTTCCACATAAATGCTGCCCCGAGCAACTCGCTTGTCAGGCGCCTTTTGTACGACGCCTGGTCTTTAGCCCTACGCAAATTTTTACTACGGAGTCAGCAGAATGGCGTTTTGCTACGCGCATCTGTCATTAATTTTGCGGAGTGGCTTCTAGGCCTTTGCTAACTTCTACACAACCTCCAAAGGTGCTGAACTTAATACGCAGGACACCCTTTTTATTCGACAACATCCACACAGTATGCGGTAGCAGGTAGCCCGGTATTGCTCCAAGTAAATGATTACGAGGTTTTTTGGTTCTATAACAGAAAAGGCGATTATGAGCCACTATTTTCTGCTCTACTCCAGGCCATATTTGGGTTCGCCCGGTTAATCTCGAACTCTCGGGGCTCTTTAACATGCACAGAAATTTCTGTACACGGGAAGAAATTTCGCATTTCGCCTCCATCTGGATGCGGCTGCTGCGACCAGGTTCAAAACCTTGACGCGGCTGCGATCAACCCCGGGACCTTGGGCACACCAGGCAGACGCCACAGCCACTGTACCACCACGGCGGGTTCAGTTTACGAAGGGTATAGCGAGCAGTTTGAAGCGGCAAACGTGTACCTCTGCATATACCAAGTAGTGTCCGCAGATCCGGACCACGATAAGAAAAAAAAAATCATTGGGGTGCATAAAATATTTAGAATACAGAGCTGCTGAGTTGTGCTTGAATGATTCGGTAAGCTTTGATGTGCTAGAAATAAGTTTAAGGTGACAATACTAAAGTAGTGCAGGATTTAATTTCTGCGGATCGTCTATTATCTGGTGCCATGCAGTCTGGAACAATTTCACTGCCGCCAGCGACAAAAGTCATTACTTTGGAATGCTACTCAGCTATTCAAGTCCGACTGCAGTGCCATTAGACGGCTGCAGAAAAAAAATTGTGGTGGGAGCTTAGTGTGTTAAAGGCAAAATGCGGTAACTATAAAAGGCTGTCAGTAAGTCCGCATTTCAAATAAAGTGGTTTAGTCACGTCGATGACGGTATAATGTCTGTGCTTTGAGCATGTCCATCCCTTGTTCCGGCTTTGGTTGTGTTGGCAGAATGCCACTTCAGCAACGCAGATGATGCAAGCCCAAGTGAATCTATAAAGAAAGCTCGCAAGTACGCGCGAGGGCTCGTTCCGCTCCTCTACGCTCGACTACCCGGCGTAGTCGCGAAGGGAATAATTTAAAGCATTCGCCAACTATAACCTTGAGCAACGTTTTCTGAGTGATTTATGTAACGTAATTGTTGCTAATGAAGGGGGAGCGTTTCATGAAAGCTCCAAGTATACGGCCTCTTCCAAACCTGGCTGTTGAGGGCTTCGTACGTAACTAACGAATCAGTTTAAGCGGAGAATGTGGTCATTTCCGCGCTCTGAGTCTCGAGGGGCAAGTAGACCATTATACGCTCTAAACATAAAAGAGTAAATAAAAAGGGGGCAAGCTGTCCTTTAGAACACTCCCTTCTATACGAGGGAGTGGGCTATAGGACAGGTTACTCTCTTTTTACTCCAAAATAGGCGTATTCGTGCATAGAGTGTAGCTACCGCTTACGAAAGGTAACAGAGGTAACGATCAGTGTCTCGTCAAAATACGAGGCGGAACATATGATACGGTGACTCCCATAAACTTCACAGGTTGCGCACAAGCATGAATCGGCTTCACTGCGCTTCAAAGAACTTAATACAACGTTGACCACCCTTGGCAGTGGAGTCACTGCGTGAGCCTCTCTATTGCATGTTATTGGCACTGGAATGTAGCTCCATTTTGTGCATTCTTTTTTCTTTTTGTGTTTCACTGAGCAGACCTAAAGCGTAGCAAGGTTAATGCTTTTGTACAAAAAAAAAATGAAGGTAGAGATGCGCTGACGGTAAGGTCGCTGCTTTGAACGACTTCATTTCAAATATGTTCCGCGCTTCCACTGTGAATTGATCCCTGCGCTGAACGCCGGATACAGCTGAAGTCTGCAGTGAGGCTCCGCCCACATTCATGACAGCTTGCGTCGCCCTTGTGTATAGAGCGCTCGAGTGACGCACTTTCCTGCCTAGAAATGGACGCCTCATCGCAGCTTCTAGCATTTAGGGGGAACGCTTGTGCGTTAATAGAGCCACATAGACCTGCAAGCAAGGTGGGTACAAGCATCTTGCCCGGAAACCGTAGGCTGCTTTCTAACATCAGTATTTAATGCATGGTGCGCACTGCTCGAGCGTTGCACACAAGGGTGACACAGACTGTGCATTGTTCCTCCGCGCCAAGGAAATAAACTAGGGGTCGAAGAGCACTTTCTCAAGTCTTAATCGAATACAAATAGTGTTGCTAAAAATCTAATTGAATACGCATCGAATATTTTTACCAATATTCGCTACCTGTGCGAATATTCGTATAAACCGAAATATCTCATGAAAATGCGAAATTATAGCGGCGGCATGGTGCTACAACTTGTGGGGTCAGCTATAGCGCTGAAAAGACGCAACATCGATCTCCATCAGTGGGCACGGAACACGAAGTATATTAGCTCTTCGATGGAGGCGAAATTCTAGAGGTCCGTGTACTGTACGATGTCAGTGTACATTAAAGAACCCCAGGTGGTCGAAATTTCCGCAGGCCTTCACTATGCCGTTCCTCATAGCCTGAGTTGCTTTGGGACGTTAAACCCCATAAACCAAAACTAACCAAACCATCTTTCACAAAAAAGTACCCAGAACAACCCAAAAAGAGCTAAAAGTAGCTAAATGTATTTCAGTGCTTTTATGAGGTATTTTGTGCATATATAGCGCTTTGAGTGAAGCGTCTATATTTTAACTGCACCAAATGTTGGTCCATACGAGAGAAGGGGCATAAAGTTCTCAGGATTTTCTTTCTTTTGTTGCGAAAGCAACACTACGCGAGTCGCGGAGCCATTTCGCGGAGCTGACGAAAGGCCATACTGCGCATGCGCGAGGAGCAGTGACGTCACACGCGCACAGCTCGCGCGCCGCCACCGTCGCAGCGCGGGTGACTCAGAGGGAGGTGCCGCCGCCGCGCTCGCCAGTTGCGCATGCGCAGTAGCGGCGCACAGCTAGCGTTCCGGGGCCGCCACCGCTGCCGCGCGCTCTCCATCGCCTCTCTCTCTTTCCTCGTTGCTTTCGCAATCCTCCAGATTTAACCAGAGCTAAACCACTGCCAATTTTTTTTTTTGCTGGCAACTGAGCTTGGGGCATTAGGAACAACATTACTGGAGATTATTTCATTTTTGGCGGCCATTCTGTTGCCCTGCCTCGCCCCGATACATTTGACGTTTTTTAGCCGCTTGTATGCACCTTGTTTGTTTTCTTCTCTTCTGCACACTCTCCTTCGTAGATCTTGCTGATGGTGTTTCGGTGCGCTCTAAATAAACGTTACTCACCAGTGTCACAACGCTTGCGTATAAGCCTGCCTCCCGCGAACGAAAACTCGCCCGTTCATGGCGTAGAAAGTACGAAAACATCGAGAAAAAACTCCGCCGTTGACAGTTGGAGAGTGCGTAGCCTTGCACATGTTAGGTGATGCCCTCTCCTCTTCTGAAAGCGGTAGTGTTCGGCGGGAAAGCTAATTCCTCGTGTTCTCTGGAGGACTCCTCGCCTCCTGACCAATGGCGAAGCGCACGAAAGCCAGAAATGTCTGTGAGGGACCGAGGAAATAGGAAATTGACAGCAACAGAAGAGAGACAAAGACGCGTTTAAAATACCCAACAAGCTGCCTTCAAGTAATGTAGAACTTCTTGCTGGGCGAGTTGGTGCATAGCTTTCTTGGCATGGCGTTGCGTACACGAAAAAAACGAACACAGGAAAGAGCAGAAGATGACAGATAGAGCGCTCTGTCTTCTGCTCTTTCCTGTGTTCGTTTTTTCGTGTGCGCAAGGCCATGCCAAGAAGGCTGCCTTCAGAGAGGAGGGAAGCCATTCGCTCTTCCTCCCTGTTTTCAACTGCTTCATTCCATCTCTGGAGGCGCAGTTCCTTTGTCCTGTACCTTAGTTTAACGCCACTAGATGGCGCTATATGTTTAACATTGTTGAATAATTGTCGAGGCAGATGGTTGAGGCACCAGCTGCCTTATCTCTTTGAACTAACGCAATATTCAGGCTAGGTCACACAACTGTGAAGGCCCGTTCCAAACGGAAAAGCCATAAAATCATCGTCATTAGCTTTATCATCAGTAAGAGGAATTTGTCCTCACAACTGCTCAACGTTTTCCCACTTATTGATTCTGACGAATCAATAAGTGCCAGCGTCTGTGAAACTGGCTCGTGGTTATGCCAGTTTCACGAGCGTTCTTTCGTGAAACTGGTATAATCAAAATCTTTGATTTATATCAATATCGACTGAGTGTTCGTTTTAAACTAGAAACCAAAAATAACATAAGTCATATTCGACGTCTGGCAAATCTGAAAGAAAAAGAAGCGAGTTACCCTTTTAGAGAGCCTGAAACCTGGTTGGTGCCTACACCACGCATAAATACTGGTAAACAGCGCCTGCAATATACACTTCCTTCTCTTTTAAACGCATACAAATCTGCCAATTTTAACTTGTTTACCTGTACTCATCGTGAGCTGCGTTGCTTATACATAGACTGTGTTACAAAATGATTTTTTTTCTTTAAACTGCACTAAGTGGTGTTTTTTGTTTTCTTTAATTTGTATTGTTTGATTCATTGTGCTTTTGTTGTACCGTTAAAAGATACTTAACTTATGCAATGATGTTTGGATGACCATGTAAATTGCACACATGTACAAACTAGAGCTAAGATTTTTCTTGGTGTTAATAATGTGTTTTTCTCTGAATTGTTCTCTTTTGTTTTTTGTTATTTTTTTCTCGTCGCCTGTCACTGCTGCCCGGTATAGGGGGCTGCGGCTCAGTCGAGCTGTCTATGACAGCTTTTTCTGCAGCTCCTCTGTCACTTTTTGAGGCAGAAATAAAATTATTATTATTATTATTATTATTATTATTATTATTATTATTATTATTGTTATTATTATTATTATTATTATTAAAGTGCGCTAGATTAAAGCTTGAATTAGCAAAACACTAAATTCGGCGACTGATTTTGAAAAAGAGCTAAATTAGCTACCTGTAGCTGAAGCAAATTTTTGGTAACTAGTTGCTTCCAAAAGTCACCAAATCTAGCCACAAAATAGCTAAATTGGCAACCCCGGTCACTGGAAACAGTCCTAAAAAAAAAGAAACTGTTGCGAGCTTTATTCGAACTTCGCGCCAATTATTCGAAAAAGAGAGAAAATGTGAGAAAAAATTCGATTCATTCCGAATAATTTTGGACATGGATTCGTTTGACGAATCGAATTCTAGGACATTCGATTTGTCATTCGAAAATTTCTAACATTCACACACCCCGTAAATAGTCCACTGCTAAAGTTTATTTTCTTACCAAAACGAAAAGCTAATCACAATACTAAATTATAAGCGCAAGAACTGACCTGAGCTCTTCAGTAGTTAAACATTAAAATTATGATTTCTTTGGTATTATGATTGGTCGCCGGAGTAATCGGACCCTTACGGTTTTCTTTTTAACTTTTATCCCACTAAAGTTGAGAAGAATTCGATCGGGTTTTAAACTGGAACTGAACTCCAACCAGTGCTTGAAATGGGTATTTTCGCCCTTTCAAAAGATTGGCTTATGTATGGTTGGGGGTGGGGTGGCAGGAGGGCTGAGGTGGCGAAGGGCGTCATTAATGCCGACACTCGGCAGACGTTGCAACCATGTCCTTCCAGTTAAACTTTTGGGAGAAGCAAATTGTCTGGCGGAACAAGAGTAGGCGCGCCAGTAATATTAATGACGTGGTATAACGCACGATAAAAGGCAAACACGCAGAAAGAAGGATACTGAACCAGCGTTTGTCTCGTCATGTCCTCCTTCGCGTACGTTCGTGTTTTATTGCTGTGGGCCATTTAGCAGGACACGCAAGTTCTCTTAACGGGGCCGAAACAGCAAAAAAGCAAAGGTCGCTGCAAGCAGGAGGCACAAACTGCGTTTGGAGCATTTCCTCTTCTTGTAGCGCGGTTTTGCATGTTTGGCAATACTAGCTATTGCAGAACGACACCTAGCAACAGGTCGCTGAAATGATGCAAGCATTCCCGAAGCCATATAGTAGTTTTTCATGCGCTAGAGAGATGGGTGTGAGTTTTGGTGCCTTTTTTTTTTAGTCATGTGGTCAGATGTTCAACCGAGCAGAGAAAAATTCTGCGCGATATCTTCTGAGCGCTCTTGTACAGACAAGCATGAATAGACCTGTCCATCAGTGCAGTACGAAGCTCGAATCTTTCCTCTTTCGTTCCGCTCTGCAAAGGAAGCATCCAGAGTATGCTACTGTCCTCCAGGTGATTCGAAATGTTTACGCTGCTGTGAGCGTCTGTAAGTTGAGACGACCGCAGTCAGGCCGGGCAGCCTCTGCAACTTCCCCGAAGGTCGGTTCTCTCGCCAAAGGCGCTTCGACAGGAATGCGATTCCCGCGAGGAGGTGGGATGCATGCAGGTGATGGAATGTCCTTGGGCACAGAGATACCCACCACTTCGCTGAACGTCAGACGAGCGAGATGACGGGCCGACTTGAAAGGCGACTCTGCGGCAAGAGCTGCGGCCGCGGCAGATGCTCTCCGTGCTTGTGGGGCGGGCGCCGCACTGCGCTTGAGGCCGCAGAGCATGCCAGACGCGCCATTCCAGAGCACTGAGTGTTGTCGCCGGAATGGACGGCGCCATCCATCCACCTTCATCTCCTGTTTCGCATGACAGAGGTCCTAGTACACGCATACTTGTTGCAAGTATTACTCGGCCCGCATTTTTTACGCTCACCAGGCGATCTTGCGATCACATTGGTCAGCGTCGGGCAACGTTGAACGCCACCTAAATGATGGCGCTGGCAAGATGACACAGTGCGTTGCCAGCGGGAACGAACGTTGATCGTCCACAAGTCAAAAGCAGGATCGGCTATAACTCATCGTCCAAAACTGAAAGCCATACATTTCACGTATGCAGTGCTTGCTGGCTTTGTGTTAGTTTTTCTTAACATTCCTACAAGCATACGTATGGCAAGCGTGCCATTGCACGACAAGAGCATTTTCATGCGCCTAATTTGTTTCGCATTGCACGCCTTCGGCTTGATTTTCACCTGTCTGATGAGCGCTGGAACAATTCTGCATTTCCATGCCAAGTGCGCAGTGCCGCAAAAATATCCTGAGCAACAATACGTCGCCGCCAGGCCGATTGCACCCATGCGACGCAGCGGCGTGCACGTGGTTCAAAACAAGCTGGCACGACATGAGAGTAAAGCTCTTATCGCTGCGTTGTGGCCCTTCACTCGCAGGTGATAATGGAAGGAAACATTGAGTATCTCTCCTGTCGGTGCGCGTGCATTACATATGTAGGACACTGGAATTGCCGGTCGTATGGGCGAACGCTCGAAGCGCAAGGTCATCGAGGTCATCGATAATCCCGCTCCCCTAAAAAAAAAAAATGATGAAAATGAGGCCCAGACCTTGTCCTCTGGCAGCGTGCCTTGAAAGCCGGCGCACGCCTCCTGTTGGAACTCTTTCTAACCGTATAAACATGTGCAGGAAATGGCGTCATGAGGAAAAGCCCGATGCGACACCCAGTTGGCGCCCGCTGGAGATAGGTGGTGAGAAAACAGCGCCAGACGCCGTAGCCTGTACACACTGTCCTTTACGGGGAACTGTGCGCGAAAAAAAAATGATAGCTGCACTCAGCGCTATCAGTACCAGCGAGCTCCTTTACCGCAACTGCCCCCAGTCGATCTCCAAGCAAGCGCAATTCTAGGAAGAAGCGATAGGATTGCAATATTCATACCTTAGAAGGAAAGAATACTACGGGCTCCCGGGTACTAGAATAATGTTATCTTGTGTGCATAAATACAGACCTCACCGTCAGACTCTAATCTGTAGATGGGCGATAGTAGCTCATTTGTTGCTCATCGACAGAATCTTCCTGCGCCCTTCGGGCTTTTCCAGAGTGTAACCACAGATTGTGATGGTGTGTATTGATATTGATCTTGATATTTCCTTATTGAGACAACAGAGTCTCTCGTATGAATGGGCAAAAGGCAGACGTACTTTGCTTGACGGGTCCCGAACACCCATGCACTCCTCAGGACACACTGCACGGGAAACCAAATAAACGCCATTCATATTTAGAAAAAAGCGAAGAAAGAGAAAACAAACTCGCTGTTGTACGCTATCAAGCACTATCCCTCACCACGACTTGCTTTCCAATTGCACGAATTGTTTCTTAAATAGGTGTTACGGCTGCCCCAAAGACCAATGGTGAGCGCTCTCAGTGAATTTGGAGTTTATTGGGACATGCAATACATTGTACAATACACTCACGAAGTGTGGGAAGCAGAAGCTTTAATGCTTCTTGACAAAGCCTAAACCTCGTTTACGTTTCAAGGGCAGTCAGCAGTGCAGCAGAAACAATAGAAGAGGTATTTACAACTCAGAGAACAGAACGAAATGGTGTATATATTAATATGGTAGTGAAGGCAGGGACAACTTGTTACCCCAAAAAATAAAAGTAAAAAAGCAAAAGGTAAAAATATAGAAAACATATTCTTAGAGCTGCTTATAACATGAATGAACGAAGTAATACAAAATTCTATTAGAACGTACAAGCAAAAGACATTGCACTGATTTGATCACGAAAAGTCGACCTATGTATATAGGGTTATGTATTTGAAATGATGGATCGGATTTTCTTTTTAAATTGAGGCACAGTGCGGCTTTCTTGAGCATACGAGATCAAGGCCGGGTATTTGTTATATAAAACTACCAGCTGATGGTGGCTAGATTGTGCTCAAAAGTCTGTGCATGTTCGAGGGGCGACCAAGGGCACCAGGCGCAAATTGTAGGATATAGGCCTGTCAGTGTGTGTTTGTGAAAATGAGTGGAAACCTTGTTTCACTTGGTGAAAGAGTAAAACTGCTAATTTCTCTATGTAAGATTCCTGAGATGGGGGAACTCTGAACGTTTCTGCGCAATGTACGGACAACACTCGTAATGCACGCTTTTGAAGGGAGAGTATGTCGTCTTGATCGGTCTTGGTGCAAGTGCCCTAAACGAAGTTGCAGTACGTGAAATGTGAGTGAATTAAAGTTAATTATAGTTGTCTTCGAATTTGAAATAGCAGGAAATACCGAAATTCTGCCTCCTATTGATGCTGAGGTTTCGTATTCGCTATTTCGAACTGACTGGCGCGCTCGCCGTGACACGAAGGTGGCAGGCATGCTGATCTACTACATGCTGACCGGCTGTCACCCTTTCGGCAAGTGCGACGACGACTGCCAGCTGAACATTCTCGAGGGCCGAGTGGTGCTCAGGCCTGTCAACTCGGAACTGGACGACCTTGTCCACCACCTTCTCGCGATGGAGCCAGAGTACCGCCTTTCGGCCAGCAGCGCAAAAAGGTAAAGACCGCTCAGTTTCTCCGCCTGCAGTTTTTCCCCCTGCCGCTGCAACGCTGTTATAGTTGCACTGAAGAGGAATATTAACTCGTCTTTTCACTGCGGGAAATCGATCTACACGTTCTGAACGTTCTTAGAAACTTCGAATTATTGTCCTGCGCGGTTGATTTTTCTAATTTAAATCGTATTAAAGGTCCCAGCTCCCGCCTTTATTTGAAGTCGCCGCAGACGGTAGGAGGAGTCACCTAACGCGTGGAGTGCCTTTCAGGCAGTCGTGTGGCGGCTTCGCCTTCGATTTTATTTTTTTTTTTAGGTTTCCGTGAATAAATAGATCCAGTCAGAGGCTACATAGCCGCAAACTAGGCGCACGGAAATAAAAATACGCTTGGACTCATTGATTTCGCCGATCGCTACGTATCACTCCGCCGATGGCAGAGCGGCAAGCCGTCACAGAACTGGCTGAATGGTTGGTTGACTCCTCCTGCCGTCTGCGGCGAGTTCGAAAAGAAAGGCGGGAGCCGGGACGTTTAATCCGATTTAAATTATGGAAATCGGCCGAATAGGACAATAATTCGAAGTTTCTAGGAATGCTCGGAACGTGTAGATCGAGTTTTGCCGGTAAAAAGACGAGTTCAGATTCCTCTCTAGTGCGCCTTTAAGGCCGTAAGGACTTCTCGCGGCTGCCCAACCTAGGAACGCTGAATAGATGCAGTTATGCGAGCAACTGGTTCATGCTAGTGTCTCTCTGCGACCAAAGACCGGTAGGCATTTTGGATGACAGTTCGATGAGGCTTTCTCTCTTATTTTGTTTTCTTTTTATCTTATTACACACGTGTTCTAGTAGTCGCAGGAATGCGTCTCCAAAGAAAACTTGACTTTGTAGGCAAAGGCATACTACCACTTCCCCATGCGCCTAAAGCAATTCGCGAGACACTTGCCTTGTGAATGGCGTCTACGTAAAAGGAAAGTTAAAGCGAAGTGCAGCGAAAGCGTCAGGCTCAAGAGCTCAGCGTCCGCACATGCAAGACCACCTGATGTTTTCCCGAGGAAAGCGCGCGGCACTGCAACGTCACAGAGAAAAAAAGAATGTAGAACTGTACTCTGTTTACATTTTGTTGACATTGAAGTAGAAGCTACAGCTCGTGCCAGGAAATCAGGGTCGAACCACCCACTACAGTAGCCCCATTACCGGCCGCAAGCTAGCGTTGAAAAGCTTCAACGTATACACACATTGATTCATGCAGCACATCAGATCTCTCGTGGCCTGTCACACCACATATGTTTAACCTGGCTTATATCCAGGCTGGGCGCCGGATGCGAATTGTACGTTGGTGTTATCTAGATGCACTCTTGTTTGCAAGGCGCATATCAGTGTAGCTCTAGTCTTTTTAGGAAAGGATGTTCATTGAGCAATTACGGGACCACTGTTACGTAGAAACCCATCAGCGAGAA
The DNA here is from genome assembly GCF_055824585.1 of Amblyomma mixtum. NCBI lineage: Eukaryota > Metazoa > Arthropoda > Arachnida > Ixodida > Ixodidae > Amblyomma > Amblyomma mixtum. The sequence continues at coordinate 71,884,350 of NC_143014.1, read as the reverse complement.
GTCCTGAAGATGCGAAGCTATTTGGAGGATAAGTAGAGAGCGGAAGAGGCAACATTGACAGACAGACAACGGAACATTGAGACTGAAATAATTCCATTTGAACTGAACGTTAACAACTTCGCGTCGACTCTAGACTCGGGACAACCCCTTGTGGCGAATTGGGAGAGTAGCAGTGCAGTAGGAGATCCTGATATGTGCGCGAGCCAAACTGTCTTAAATCGTCGTTGCCATCGCGGCAGAGTTTATCACAGATCAGTTTTGTCTGACCCGAGAATTCATTTTTTTTCAACTACCCGACCAACGGACGAATTGAAGCGCTTATTTTCTCACGAAATCGTTCATCTCCTATCGATTCCCCGTCATAATTGGTCGTAATCCGAATAACAGCGGCAATCAGTTATGTCAGGAGTCTTGGGCGACCGAGTACATAGCCCATCTGTGCCTCAACTTATCGCAGCTCCAGATTAGCGTTGTACGTAACGCGTTGCAAGTAATTGATTACCTGCAACACTTTACATTTTCTTCTAATTTTGTGATTTATTGATTACTTTTGTTAAACGGTGACGTTGTAAGCAACGGTAGAGCTTCGAGAACCTGGCCTTGGCGGCAAACACTGGTGCTAGCGGAGATATTTCCTTCGTGGCAAAGCGACAATGAACTGGTTGAGGAGAAGCATCGCGAGCGATCACGTCCGAGCGACGACTGAGTCATGGCCGCTTCCCTGCGGCAGCGCCCACCCCGAGAAATGCCATGCGACCGCTTTGTAAGGACCCCCCGCCCGGTCAGATGGCACTACGCAACTTACCACTCAGTGTGTATACCTCTCAGTACACCCAACTCGACGGGTTGCACACAGAGCACGAAGGCGGCGATATCGGCAACCTTCACGAGCTATAATCCGTTTCATATAGAGCAGTGAACGCTGCGGGGGCTGCAGAGCAGTGCGCCCGCAAAGCCATATTACCAAGTATCACCCGTTCTGCCCGAAGCCACGGTGAGTGCATGGGCGAAAATAATAAGTGGTAAAAAGGGAAGCGCTGGCGTTGGAAATCATGGTCGAAGCTCTGCAGGAGGCGCTCAGCGTTCGGGCCCTATGGCTACAACTACGTGTGAACTACTTTTTAGGCGCGAATACTGTCAGCGCGATTCGCCCTACAAGCCGCGTATCATACCGCTACATTTAATTCTTACTTCTCTAAGTCTCGATGACCCAAAGGACGAAAATGTGGCAAGAGGTAAAACGAAGTCCAGGAGGTTGCCAGTCACGGCACTTAAGATTTGTCGCAATGAAATGTGCCAGTGTTCGCTTTGGTTGTGTGGTGAACTACTTTTTGGGCGTGGGCTTAGCCTGCGCGAGTAGACGCGCTAGCTTTCGCAGCGTTGACAGCTATGTATGAAACGGATCGAGTTAGAGGGGGCGCCTAGTAATCCAGTATGGCGGCGTTACGCAAAACTCCTCCTGTAGGCCGCCTGTAGCTGGAACCGCGCTTGCTTTAAAATTTCACAAGCTCGCGCTTGTTTGTCAATGGTGGTAACCTCGCGTGAGCCGGGCTTTCTTTTCTCGCGGGTATAAAGGAATAAACGATAGGCAAGAAAGAAATCGCTGTCTGGCGTCTGAAAATGGCCGACGTGAAAGCGGGGCGGTACGTAGGCGGTCGACGCGCTCTTTTGCGAGAATTCAGGATGACTGATATCGAGGATGAAGATTCGTTTACGACGAGCAAGTGAATGACAAAACTAGAGACGCAGTTGTCCACATTTAGCAATGCACGTAAGCCCGACCCAGCGATCGTAAGCGATTTATTTTGCGCCTGCGCAGGAAAGAAGCTAGAAAAGTTTGCCAGTCACTGTCGCTTGAGTTATAATTGATAAAGGTGTGCCCCTTTCGCGTTTCTTTCGCGTGCTCACGAGTTTTATTAACCACGTGCTACTTCAAATAGGAATATATATTGCTATTCGTGTGTACAGATGGAAAGTGAGAACAATGAGGTCGCCTTTTCCACGCACTGTTTTCTAAGTAGTGGACTGAAGGCACGTAATGAATTGAAGGCCACCGATACAAAATTCTTTTCATTCGATTTTATTCTATTCTTATCATCCGCCTGTCTCAGTGACTCATTCCAGTCACAGCAAGAGGATTGGGCAATAACGGAGCGCAAAAGGAATAAGAAAGAAATGAAATTCGAATGAAATCATCCTATTACCCCACTCTTCTTTCCGTGGATAACAAAGAGCCTTATAAGCATACACTCATGCTGTAATAAGGAATGTCATTACAAAGATCAGCACAAAACTCTGCGCGCTTGGAAGGTGCCCGTTAGTCATGTGTACTCAGCGATGTGAACCAATAGAGCCTCGTGTTCACATTGTGCCTCCTGGTGCATGCAAACCACTTTTTTTTTTAAATGGAGGCGCAGTCCCAGTACAGAAGGTCCCAGTACAGTCATTAACTCCTTCTGTATAAATGTGTCCATGTTATAATTTCTTTTCTATACCAATAAACTGATTCCGATTCTGCCTGATAAGAACTGAATCATCATGATCCTACAAGCGTTCTACTATAGCGATAAATTTGCTGTTCCTATGATCTCTGTGTACTACTGGCACCAGAAAAATTACGCAGTTGCACTTAGCGACACTTAGATCTCGTTAGCGGGTCATGAAGGAGCGAGCGATCAGAAGTCATAGTGTTATAGGAAAACTATGACAACAACGTCTGAATGTGCCGGAGAAGCGATATCAAAGGAGCAAACGACGTGGTTCTGTGCGCTCCAGTCTCATTTAGAGTCATAGTTCGCGGCGCAGCCTCAGCGTGGCGTCAATTTCGTGAAAATCGCCGATAGCTCAAGAAGGCGAGTAAAGCAAGGATTCTGTTGAGACCGACACTATAGCTAGAGTGTTTTGTAGTATCAGCAAGAAATGTATGCGGGCCATGTGGGCATCTATAGTGGAAAAAATAACAGCGTAACAAATACCAGGACGAAAAGGCACTGACACGGCGCTGTTCATGTTCCTTTTTGTCCGTGCCTTCTTTGCACTGTTATTTTTTTACGCGAGTGAAAGGGCGAGTCCGCGAGTGGCCGGCAGAGTGAACTTGCCATGGAGATCAGGTTGCAAGGAACAAAAAGTTTAACCTGGTTCCATCGTGCTTCTACTTTTTTTACCGTTAGTACCATCTATATGAGGACCGAACGTCAATGGTAGTAGTTCGATAATATCTTTTAAAACTGATTAAGCTCGGGGTACCCACGGTCACGCCTCCATACTACGGTGAGCGGTAACTTTATTAAATTTTTACTACTGAAGGTGCTACTCTTGGCTCAGAAACCAAACGCTGGCTGCGATGTCTCGCGCGCGGCGGAGCTCGCGCAAGAGAAGAGTCAGTAGCTTCCCCACTAAGCTCAAATCGACTGACGGATGGCCAGGGGGTTGAATGTATAGAGCACGCCGGCTAATCCTACGTGTTTAATCCCACGTTCCTGCCTTTTTTCCGCATTGCAAAAGCCTACAAAAGTTTTGCAGAGTGTTCAGTCATTTCTTCCACGAGGTGTAATTCAGTCGAGCCTGGATATATCGAACCAGCATATTTTCAATTATTGGATATATCGAACACACGGATTATCCCCTTGAAAATCCTGCGCTAAAGTATAGGAAAGTCGCGTAATATATCAAGCTCTAATTTCGCCGGTTATGTGATTCATCGAACGGCGCACCGCGCCCCTTGAAGTGGCGCTTCACCTGACTGCGAGCACGATCACTTCTCAATCGCTGAGACGGGTCGGCTGCGCGGCCCTGTGCACCTTGTTGGCAGCGCTAGCTCTGTGAAACCTCGCAACAAGTTTGAACATGGCGTGTTGTTTCAGCGTGGCGTTCGCGGTCTCTTCTACTCAATTTTCACGCCACATCACTGCCATGCGGGGAAGCGAGCTTGACTAACTAAAGCCGTTCTTCACTGCCGAAGGACCAACTCTATCTTTCTGCGCTATTATTATACTGGTAACGGGATTGGACATCTTATAATAGCCGGGTGCAAAGCACCGTCCGCTACGCCTAGCGAGCAGTGTGCTGCCAGCAGGTGGCACGCGTGCTTGCAAGAAATGCGTCACTAACGTGGTTGGAATATATTTTTGTTTCTAAGCTTTTATAACGCTGTTTTATATATCGAACTATTTCACCATCCTCTTGGAGCTCGATATATCCGGGTTCGACTGTGTTCCCAAAACAAACCAAATTCTTCATGGAGGAGAAGGCGTTGATGAGCAGGTTTTAATACTGGTATCGCCTTCAAGGCGTAAGGTGTTTTTCTGCAGATGTATGCTGGGTTACTGGGAAAACCTGAAGGCACTTCGAACGGCTTTAATCTGCGTCTGTACATCTCTGCATATTTGTCTGCGACATTTGAGTACATTTGTGCTATGACAATAAAATTTGGAAGGAGAATATCGCAATAGCAATCGATCACTTTTCTGCAATTGTACAGGTACTCTTGGCGGGCTGTTACTGACCCCTGAATCAATTGCATGTCAGATAAGGGAACTGTAGTTGTAATCAGTTGCTTATTTTCTGTAAAGTCTGCAAGGGTGTTCCAAATGATTTACGCGTGTTCTGGGCTTATTGTCTGCTTTTTTAAAGTGATAGCCAGTGTTGAGCGTCTCTTCCTCTTGTCGTTGGGAGTGTACAGTCGGGGACAAAAGTCTCTGGACCACGTGTTCCTCTAACGAAGCCGATAGCTCTGCTATTAGTCGGCGGCTGGAGACCACACTTGTGGAGGTGAAAGTTAAATTTTTGTTCTTTCATCTCCACAAGTGCGGTCTCCAGCCGCTGTCTGATAGTAGAGCTATAAGCTTCGTTAGAGGAACACGTGGTCCGGAGACTTTTGCCCCCACTGTACAGGGCGGAGCGAAGGGTGAGGTTGTTGAGGCTCAAGGAGGGAAAAGAGCGGCGTTTAGTTTATCCCCCTTCAAGGTTTGGGGTGCGTTTTCAATCTAGCAAGCTTACGCGTATCACGAGTGCCGTGACCACTTTTCTTAACCAACCCTTCCCTCCTTCCCTCTTCCCTTCCCACCCTTTTCGTATACGCTTAGAACAAAAGATATCATTTGTACTATTCACGCTTGATCGTCCTGTAATTTAGTTTGTAGCAGAGTGCTGAACAGCAAACACAGGATGAACACTGTACAATAACCAACGTCAGAGGGAAGCGCTACACTTACATCGCGGACCTCTGATTCAGCCAGGGGAGACAACGCCGCCGCTAAAACGTATAAAGCGCTGAAAAATCATATTTCATGGTTTATATAATTGGAAAAACCAGCGCAACGGAATACGAGACAACAGAAGGACAAACACCAACGCTGGTAAAAACACAAGAAAAAGCATGAGAAAAAGATACCGCACAACCACGCAACCTGAATGAAAAAAGGCACGTCACTGATTAAGATACGCAAGTTCCTTAGGTAGTAGATTGGTGTTGTCCAGGCAGCGCTGGTGTTTGTCTTTCTCTTGCCTCGTTTACCGTTGCGCTGTTTTTTCCAATTCTTCAAACACGTACCAACCAGCCCGTATTTGCACTCTTCTGGAATTCATGGTTTATGGTCGGGGGAAGCATAATCTAAAAAAAAAAATCTTAGAAATTCCTGCCATAGCTCGGTGCTACTGGCCGTGTCTCCTCGTGAGCCAGAGCTAACAAAAGCATTGCCCTAAGCGCGTATTTCCAACGAATCCGTGTGCAGCCGTCCAGCTTATTAGGGTAGCATATATGGAGGCAAGCTGCGGAGAATGTCAAGACCGCGCTTTTTGCTTCCGCGTGCAGGCGAAATGCGCAACAGCGAGAACTACGCGGCTTGTGCTACAACTGTTACAGCGTGACGGTTTATCGCACGTTTAGAACGGGCTGTATAGATTAGACTCGCTAGCTTCTCATGTAAAAATAGCAGAACCAGAAGCACAACGTTGCGCTACGTGCCTTCTCGGGCAGCTAGATATGTTCAGACATTCAGCGCATTTCCGCTTGACGTCATTTCGATGAGTGCATTCCTCGCAAGACAAAGCAGGGGGCGAAGGGAAGGGGAGAGATGGTCTCATTCTCGCAAGCTAGCTACGCTATCAACGGGCAATCGGCGTTCCGAGTTCCTCAGAGTCAGTTTCCGCTCTCGCACACTCTGCAAGGCTTTCAAACAGACTCGAGCAAAACAATCATCTGGCTGCATTGACGTTCGCATGAAGCAGGATGTCAGGCGACGCTTCCTATGTGTTGTACGGACGTCTGCCGCAACATGCGTGCGTCCGCCGTGTTTGAAACACTAACAAAACGCTCTCGCGACTGCGTTCCGAGGCGAATGACAAGGAAAAGAAAATCCACCCAACAGTTCGCTGTCCCTGTCCCCACGTAACTGCTGCCCTCAATAAATAAATTCGAAGACGTCATTTAAAGACGGCGAGTATCACTGTCCTGACGTAGGTCTTTCGGCCAAGAAGTTTTTCAATCGCCACACAACCCATGCTGAATGACTAATTACGACTTTACGTTACAAAAGCCAGGGCCAGATTCAAGGGAGTGAGGTCGATCGCCCTCCCCAAATGAGATATTTGGGGAAACACGAGAAAACCATGTTGAGCCTCATTTTTTCGACAAGAAATGCAACGCTTTCGTTACGCTTAAGGCTCCGAAAAAATGGCACGCTTAATTTCCGGCTTCTCTGATGTCTATCATTTGGCAGCGCCATGAAGACATGAGCAGCTCGATGAGCGAGTCTGCGCGGGGTGATGTACTCAGAATAGCTACAGTATGCGATATGATTACAACATTTGTGAAAGTTTTTGCCGGCAAGGCCTCTCGAAAGCGGTCGCCGACATGCGATCACCCAGGTTGAGTATTGTATTCTCATCATGGTTCGAGTTGTCTATCTTGGAAATGGGGTAACTATGCTAGAAAACACGGACAACAGAAGAAGAAGTGAACAGGACGCGCGCAGACTCAAACTTTTACTTGATGAAATATGACGTATATACAGTGAACAAAAACCAAGTGCACAAGGCTATCAATTCGCTGCCGTCACAACCTCGCGTCCAGAAACCGCACCTCACAAACAGCAAGTACAACGGAGGATCGCTAACGCATACATGTTTTTTTTTTCTCTATAATATATGCCTCAAACAGCTCTCGTGTACAGCGATTCCTATGTCTGTAGAAAATCTTGTTCTTATCTAGAAGAGCAAGACACTCCTTGTTTGTCTTTCTTTCAGCGGTCAGGCAATGTTTTGCAACGTCGGAATACCAATCAGACGACAGCTTGTTAAAATGTTCGTTTAAACGAATATTGACACACCGGCATAAATACACCCGCAAAAAAAAATAAAAAAATTCGTAGACTACAGCGCGCACGCAGAGAACGTACCGTGAACTATGGGGCTATGGCTAGTCGTACTTTCAATCTGGATACGTGCACAGAAACACTACATCTACCCCATAACGTCGCGCAACGTTGCCACCTTATGCTGGTAAGGAATCACAGCATATTTCTTTTCTTCCTGACCGTCGGATTGTGGAAAGGCAGTCGCACCACATTTAACCTTCTTTGTCAGTTTTTCGCCATCTGCTGCTATCACTGAGCTCCGGTAACCAGCTGCTTTCAATCTATTCACTTGATGATAAACACTCTTCGTCATCGAGTTCTCTACATGTGGCTGCATTGAGATGACAAGCAGACATCGCGTTTTCTTTGCTTGTTTTGTCTTATGCGAAAAACAACTTTTGTAGATGTTTGCCTGGTAAATGGGGGTTAATGAAGAGGAAATAGCTGGGAGCAAGCCTTTAGGGTCAAGTATTCTGCCTAGTTCGCTCGTGCGTAAAAATATCAGCGTCGGGGGAGGAAACACAGGCGGAGTATAGACCTTTGCATCGGACGAGGATCTTGAAACGTCTTCGCTAAGAGAGCCATTATCGCAAAGGTCTTTATACGGAAACACTTTCAAACAGTGGCCTTCAAGCCCTGAGACTGAAAATTAACTGCTCTGGTATTCGGTCTCCCTAAACTATGATTTGTACTGTGCGATGTCAGTGCACGTTAAAGAACTCCAGGTGGTCGAAATTTCCGGAGTACGAGTTCACTACGTCGTCCCTCATAGCCTGAGTCGCTTTGGGACGTTAAACACCCATAAACTAACCTAAACTAAACTAAACTATGATCTTCTCGCTTTGCAGTTCACGCTTCAATTTCCGTGCACTTCATGTCCAGAATTCTTGGACAAAAATTTTGAATATTAGAATATTGTAAGGCACTGTTATAGAAATGTTGAAGGTAATGGTCCATTCTTCTGATTCATAGCAAAATCTTTCTTATAATTTTTTTCCATCACAAACCAATGTGAAACATTTTTGACGATAGCAAAAATGTTCATAGCAAAAAAAAAAATGCTAGCCTGCCGACAGGAGATCCGCCGATGTATTGATTTTATAATGAAATCTCAATATACGAAAAAAACGCTTCCATAAACTCATTCCCGTTTAGAAATGCTTTTGCCCAAAATTGCTGGGTATGCATTTCAGGCTGATAGTACATGCAACCTAAATGCATTCGCGAACCCTTGTACGCGTTCACGTGATTTTCACTTGTCGATGCTTTGAGCATTCGGTATGCAGATCATTACATTTTGTGTACAGTTTCACGCCCGTCACGTGGTCGAGAATGTTATAGGACAAGTACACATTACTTTTTTGGGCCTACTGCCCAGGTGCCTTGAGCCAGAGTCAGTATGCTAACTCTGCTTCGGAAATACTGCTGTGCCGCGATCCAGGGTACTATATATCTTAGCGCTATATATCTTAAGACGCAAGAATGGTGTTCCGGTCCGCAAAATATTCGTGCATGCTTCTGAATTTGGCAAACGATGAGGTGTGCTCCCTGCTCAGCGCAGGTTCTTCCTCACAAAGCACAAAAGTACCAGAAAAAAAATTCTCGTAAATGTACGCTGCTCGCTTCACAAATATAAATTTTGCGCAATCAGTGTTTGATATCAAACTTGAAGTTAGCAAAAAAAAATCTCAGAGATAAAGACTCCAGAAAAAGTCGCATTTCCACAGCTGAATCCACATTTTCATTCGAACATCAGCCAAGCTGAATACAAGGTACACGCTTCCTGGCATTCCCCGCAATGATTGAATGGTCGCAGCGCCAGGTTTCCCACTAAGTAGCTGCTCGAGATTTTTTTTTTTTTTTTGTACATGCGCCAGACTATAACGTGCCCTCCCGCGCTTGCTCGTAAACAAAGTAACACTATACAGAGGGTGTTTCACCTTAAGCCTTTACACAATTTTTAAAAATAGGCTTTTTGAGTTAGAAGAGCGCTTTTTTCGGCATAGCTTTGTCAGCGGTGTAGTACATCAGAATACAGCTAAGGCGTGCTAACTAGCAGGCTGGTGAACTAATTTTGTAAAGTTAACTTTTTAACTATTACCGTTAGGCTCCTTAATTATTGAGAGGTGTGTAGCCCACCGTAAGTAATATTCATATCAGTTTTTAGAATTTCAGAAACGTTGTTGGCCTCGGCTCTGTGGCCAAAAATACATACGCTCTCGAGAAGCTTGCAGGCAAAGCAACTTCTCCGGCGCCCATAACTCGTCGAAATAGCCAAAACTTGTTGGGCCACAGTTCCGAGGGTAAACGCGTTTTCGAAATTCTAAAAACCGATACGGATATTAATTACGGTGGGCTACACACCTCTCAATAGTTAAGGAGCCTAGCAGTAGTAATTAAAAAGTTAGCTGCTCAGTACTAGTTAACCATCCTGCCAGTAAGCACGCCGTATAGTTATATCCTGATGTACTACACCGCTGACAATGCCATGCCGAAAAAAAGCGCTCTTATAACTCAAAAGCCTATTTTTAAAAACTGTACAAAGTCTTAGGTGACACACCCTGTATATAATATGAAGGCGTAGGACAACAGGGAACCTCACGAGGCTTTTTCTTCTGGACGTGCAATATGGCTCAGGCTCTCAGGGTGAGGTGGCTCGCACTCGGGAGGAAATGCGCGCCAGACAATACGTTCTGGTGTAACATACACAGCAATATTGTAGGAGCGGCGCATTTTCTTGACTGCTTCCTGGTCGGCGTCGAGATGATAATTCCTGGTGTTTGCCTCCCTTTTGATAACAACAAAACATGATGCATGTGAGTGCCATTACCTCCTACTGTCAGTCGTTTAGTGATATCACCCGGTTACTGCACTGTACGAAAAAAAAAGGCACAGCGTCTTACATCGTTCGTTCTTGACCAAGGAGAGAGATTGTGTTTTCTTCTATGTGCGTCGCTTTATCGAAAACGTTATTTTTGTAGGTTCTGCGAAGCTTGTCAGTGACATGCGTCTCTCTTCTCCCAGGCATCCGGTGTTCTGGGGACCACGGAAGCGCCTTTTTTTCCTCTCAGCCGTGGCTCTTGAAATGGAACAACGGAAAGGAGAACGGTGATTATTTTCTGCTCTAATGTTGTGCGACGTTCGGAATCGGGCTCAGAATAGCAAAATCAAGTCTGCTTGGGAAAATTCGTAGGAATGAATGGACGCAAAATGTAATGCCACACTTAAATGCGCCTTGGCAAGGCGGGCTAGCCAGCACAGGAAGCGTACAGAAAGACAGGCCCCTGATGACAGGTTGATGGATGAAAGCGTGCTGAAGAAAAAAGGATACTGATTTTGTCGACGGCGCGGTGTCCGTAACCTTCAGTCATTGGCACTGCCTTTGGAATGGCGTCTTCGAACCATCTTTCCAGTCACGTAGTAGGTGCTAGTATCTATCTCCTAAAATGTCCATTAAAATACTGCAAACAGAAGAGTTCATCTCCTGGTGCCTCTCAGGTGTAGCTGTGACACACAAACATTCCGCCGCTATTTCAAGGCCTGAGCAAATCTGTGCGAAGAATCTTCTGTGACTTTCGTCAACGCTGCTTCGCAAGATTTTAGTCATCATTAAATCCCAATAATGCAACTCCATCAATAGACATCTGCCGCTTCTAAAGGTGCAAAGTAATAAAATGACCAACGCTACCAGCGCTTAAAACAGACTGGTCGCTTGGTCCAAGGCACTTTGTCTGAAAAACCAGAAGGAAGTGCAGTTATCGCAAATATTTCTTCTCGGTTGCACTGAGGAACGGCAACAGATAATGGTAATGTTTTCATATGAGCGGTAAAGCAAACATTTTTCTTCGCAAAAGTATCGCCTGAATGCAAAAGCGAAGTCATGACGCGGAACAGATGGTGCTTATATTTGGCGCAGTTCCTTGGTGTTTCCTTTTATGGCATTGTGAAGAAAATGCTGGCACATAGCTAGTGTAGTGCTTTATGAGAATAATCTATGTTTTTCTGTTTATCTCACAAGTGTGGAGAAAACATGTGCTTTATTGAAGCTTACGTCGCTTTTCCGGGCTGTTCTCTCCAACAGGAACACAGACGGTATCCTCCACCAGCTCAACATGGCTTGCAAGTTTTGTTCTGGCTGGGTATGACATGTATGCGCTCATTCGGGAGTTAGAATGTGAGTGCCCGTTTATTAACATTCCTCTCCGTTTTCTTGTTTCCACTTGATCTTAGACTCGCCGCGTTCCTCCAGAAGTTATTAAGGACGCCTTTCCTGAAGACCATCCTCCGGACGAAGCGACCAGTCTGCTCAAACTCATCAAGCGCTGTACGCTGGAATACGATGCTATGTAAGAATCAAACTGTCATTGTTTACTGCGGCTTTTAGTGTTTATTTGTTTAGTGTTTATTCTGCGCCGCTATTGTTTCACTGAAATTTGTCTTGACAACTCATCCGTTTTCTTTCTCGACTGCTTCTCGATCCGTCGTATCGCCGCTGGACTTCAGGTGAAGAACTGTGCACGTGTATATATTGGGCTACATTGTATATAATTAGAGAACGTAGCGAGGTATACTACTACGGATACCTTTTGTACTGTTCTTTGTTCAGGTTGACGTTGACGTATAAGGGCGCAGAGACATTTTTGCACAAGGAAAACCTTTACGGCCGTTCGCTCGAAAAAACTTTTTAGTCGACTATGGTATCTCTTGTTTTTAAGAATGGTTCAACAAATTTTGATGAAAATTCTTTTCCATTCCAATTTTGTCAGGACCAGAAACTACCTACCCACACTGCGAGAGCACTGGCGCTACCTGTCACACATTTGTCTTCCTTTCTCTCTCCACCCCCCTCGGGGGAAGAGAGGAGAGGGCGAGTATGATGGTCGGTTTCAGACAGCCACTGGATATGAACAGAGAGAGGCACAGACCTCTTGCTCTGAATATAGCAGCAGGCAGAGCGACAGGCAGGAGAGGAGCCCTTTTTGTTCGTAACAAATACGCCGACTATCTGTGACGAGGATGTGATCTCTGTGACCTAATGTAACGCACCTTCTCTTCGCTTTTAATGGGTGCATGCGTTGCGCGAGCATTCACTGCAGCCGCAGGATAAAACACGTGTACGCCTAATTGGAAGTGATTGCCGACCACGCACCCCAGTGGCCCTTGCACAGCGGCTTCTGGCGTTTCGCGCAAAACCTGTCCAGGTCTGCCGCGGCCCGGAACGCCCTGAAACAACCCGAAAAGTTCTTCGCCGAAGCCTTCCCGAGCCTGCTGATGACTGTGCACGGCGTGGTCCGTCGGATCCACTGGCGCTACAGCCCCTCCGTGGAAGCCTTCTTCTGAGGCTGCAGACAGCGGCGATGCCCCGGCGGGCCGAGACTGCTGCCGGACCTGATTTCGAGGCGGGTGAAAAGAAAACCAAGCCCTCGGCGGACCCAGCGGGGACGCAGGGTGTTCTTCGGGACCTGTCCGCGTGAGGCGGCGCGCGTGAATATGCACAGCGCGCGCGGGGGAGAGGAGGCGTCGGCGCGGCGGCGGCGGCAGCAGCAGATGGCCTGATTGGGCCACCCTTCTTCCCTCGGCGTCGTCTCGAGCGCGTCAAGGACCGTGCCGCCGCCGACACCCGAGCGGGCCGCCGCCGGCGCGGAAAAGAGCGATGCAGTTAATTTGTGCCGCGAATAAAGTTGCCCGCTGTGGCCGCGCTAGATTGTCGCCCCCTTCCGATTCGGTGATTATCGGCGCCGGCTGCAGCGGGGGCCCGTAATAAACGGCGACAGGGAGAGACGTGATCAGCGGGGGCGCGCGGCCTTTGTGGCGCCGCGGCCAGAATGGGGCTCCGGGCGGGACACTCCCGCCGGGCTCACACCCCCGGCCATTGTGCGCGGACCCACACTGACAGGCTGCGGAACACGACCGGGCCTTTTCTTGTCGCCAGCGCGAGCATGCATCAAGAGCGGCCAATGGTCCCTTTTGGAGCTCTATTTACGGACGTCATGTTCTCGGGATCGCTGCGTGTAAGCGACGAGCTTTCTCTTTTCTTGCCGGCAGGGCGACGTGCGATGGATGGCCGCCGGGGATGCCCGGCCACATTGTCAAACAGAATTTTACGAGACATGTTCGGCCACGCGTGCCGCCGCTGCATCAGAACGCGCCCCGCCGCTCGGCTCTTTCTGTTTGCTCAGTGTGCGCAACTCCTCCGCAGGAGGAAACGTCCATCTTTTCTCGGAAACAGTCTCGCTCGCCTCTTTATCTGCCCGCGCCCGTTCTTCCCTTTTTTTGTGCATAATTTCTTGCGGCGGAGAAGGGGGCGGCCAACGCGTGCCAACGCACGCGCGAACGGGCCCCGTTCAGCGGTGTCGTACCCGCCGCTGCGGTTCCCACATGCGGGGGCTGTGAGCCGGCGACTGAAGATTGTGTTCTTCTTTTCCTGAAAATTCTGCTAGGGTGTGACAGTCACTGAAAGAAATAAGCAAAACTTCGGACACGTTCCGGCACCGAGGACACCATTAAGCATGTAACTCCTCAGAATTACTTGTAAAAGCTGCGCTGATGAACTTCTCTCAATAAGTAACATGTGTGTTGATGCGCAACTACATTGCCATCCTTGTAATCTTAGCGGCGTTCCATTGTCCGTTTGTCACATGCTATACTAATTTCCGGTTTTTACGGATCCAGCGATCCACTTGTTTGCTTATGCAAATAGAACAAGTTTATTAACGAAAAAAAAAAAAGCTCAGTTCAGTGCCGTTCAAGTGATCAAGAAGCGACAGGCCTGAATGCGCGATTCAAGTGGACATTTTTTTTTTTTATCAGTGGCTTATGTTTTAGTACGGTGGGACTTAGAATTTAAAAAAAAAAAAAGCCATTCAGGTACAACTGGCTTCAGTAGCTTGTGTACAGGATGTGGACATGGTCCACAAACATTGTGAGAAATTAGGCAGACATTCTTCAGGAACTTATATGAAAAATGGTCGATTCTGCCAGCAAGTGTTCCGGGCATAAAAAATTGATTCCACGCTTTGGTGTCAAGAGGACAAGTTTGTGCAGCAATTATTGACTGTTATCCATATACCTGTTCGGTAAAGAACGCGAAAGTTATGGTTCATCGCTAGCTGCCATATAACACCGGCGTTAGGGTTTCGAGCTTACTAGCATAACACTCCTGAAATAAGGAATGCGTAAAGAAGTGGCGACAACTGCAATTTATTTGATTCTATAGTGTATGTAGGAACAGCTCTCCTTAGTGTTTTAGCTGGTGAGGTGAGGCAATGTTTCTTCTTCGGTTTAAAAATTTAAACGTGGCATGACGTCGTTTTTTTTTTTTCCCCTTGGTTGAAAAGAATTTAATGAATTCCAAAAAAAATTCATCGAGGCAGACTTTCACTGCCTTCGGACCTGTGTGGCTTCTCTCTAGCGACAATCTTTCTCACACCATCTAATTTCAGTTAATAGCAATGAAACAATTATTAGAGCTATACCACGACCGTAGAAACGCCCTGTATATTGGACGCCTCATAACGCAAACTACTACATCTTCAGTTTATACTTATTCACTACATAAGGATGCGCAAGTGAGGAAAGAAAAAAACATCAAAACCTGACGTTGGAACACGAGCATAATCTGGTTGAATCAATCCTTTTGCCGGTCGCCCGAGCTCCTTCCCGATATTTTTCGCGGTTTCTGAACAGCGCTTAGAACAAGCTGAAGAAACATTTGGAATGCAGACCGAAGCAGGGTTCCAAGCATCAAACTTACCAGTCGGTACCAAAAGAGGCAGCAGTGACACGGAATGAATCGAGGATTCATTCAAAGGGTTTTGTAAATTCATATTGGAGTCGCAATGACCGACGCGACCAATGCAGCAGTTGGGCGAGTTCACGGCAGCGAAGGATGCTATCAATCCGTCTCTGTCGGTTTGCAAAGGAGAAGCGAGAAAAAGAAAAACATGTTTTCTCGCAGAGGGGGAAAAAAACTGCATAATTGAGCTCAAGAGCTCGTGCTTAGCGATTTAGAAATGGTTCCCGTCCACAAAGTTGACTACCATTTTATAACCGCAAGTTGGAAACCGATGCCCGCCTTTGACCAGCCTGCAGTTTAGAGTTGCTCATCCGTATAGTATAGAGCTTAGGTGTTTCGACCCAAGGAAAATGCGCATATCCGCGAGGCGTCGCGGCACACTGGATTCTGCGCTTTTGTTTGCCAGGAAGGTGGAATTAAGCTGTCGGAGGGGTCTGGCTTGCAAGCGAAGAACCCTCGCAGTCACGAACACTCGCGGTGGCCGGAGCCCCGAGCGTGAGCTGCCAGTCGGGGCCGGCGCCTCCTGACGTGACAGGCTGGACGTCCTTCTGCTGATTAAACGTGACTGGGTCTCGCGCGAGGCGAGCGTGAGCAGCGGGTGCTTGCGCTGCGAGCGCGTGCCGCCTGAGCTGCGCCTCGGTCGCTTCTCTCCTACGCTGCCCTCCCAGCCGGCTCCGCGTTGGTCAGCGTATACATGGGGTAGATAGCGAGCGAGCTGTCCAGTTTCAGACTCGGCGACTGAATCCAGTCGCTCGACATGCAATACAAAGCTGCTTCTATGGTAGCGGAATAAATTTTTATGCTCGTATATGAAGTCGTATATGAAGAAACGCCGAAACTTCAACAGATATCTCCGCTAACCTCATTGCAGCAGTAGGAATCCCAGTGATAAATGCTTGCTGGGTTGGAGATTTTGAGCAGGTGCGCCTTTATAAAGCCCTTGATGCAGTAAACAACTGCTCGCACCAGACTACTTCACAACAACGGAGTTTTGCTATAGTTGTACGTATTTCGGTTTGCTTGCGACGTCAAAGTACCTATTTGAGAAAATTCGAAAACTTTGCAGCTTCCTTATACGTCCCGAAAGTGAACTGAAGATTCTTATTGTGGCTTGTACAGGGCGACAGTGTCAACTTCGTACAATTTGGTTTTATCTTTTTAGTATAATTTTACACTTGCTCTTCGCGCTCTAATGCTGCTTTACTTTAGCAAAAGTCATTACGTTCCGTGCCCCCTGATTCTAAGCTGAGTATCTCTGAGCTGAGCTGAACTAAGGCCTTTTTAAAGGCGTTTGTTTATTATGACGAAGGTACATGTGGACTGAAATATACGGTGAATTAATGATAAATCCAAGGACAAGTACGGACAGTCCCAATATACAGCAACCACAAATGTAACGTACAGTGCATGAAGGAAGCCAACAGTCACTGAAACCAAGGAGCATAGGGGATGTTTCCATTTTTGTATTTGTTGTGTTGGTCAATGAGAGATCAACAGCATAATTATCTTATCGATTAAAGATAATTCGAAAGCAGAAGAAAAAAACACAAGACACCGGTGGGATCCGAACCCACTTCTCCACGAGCCCCTTGAAAACGATGTTTGTTATGTAACAGCGCCCTGTACTTATTATATAACAGCTGTAAGATGTGGAAAGCATTAAGGTCCCAGGACACCAAACGTATTGGCATCATTCATAATCCGGATCAAGAAGAAGGTTCGAGAGGGAACAAATTTAAGCCTCCTGAACAAACAAAAACGGGAATATCTCAGAACAAACGATAATGGGAAGACTGAAGTAAACAAATTGCATTCATGTTCAGTTCTGGTGATTTATTTCGGCTAAGAAGCCAAGCCCGTAATGTTCATCACAACCTTCCTTCCCGTAATGTCGTAAAAACGAGGCCATTTCGTTTGTTTCTGAAAACTTTACGGGAAAAAAAGAAGCAGAAACTATCAGTTTATGGATTTGGCTTGAAAAAATTAAATTAAGCGGAGAGGTGAAACTAGTGGACGTGTGCCGCAGCAGTTCTCCTGTAGCCACCTCCGCGTCCTTGGGAAATGTGAGGGAGAGCGCTGCGCTACTTCAACTGTGTAGTCAGCCTTGGTTGCGCGTTCACGCGCTGAAAAAAAAAAAAACTTTAAAGAGTAGCCTTACAAAATAAGCCTCTTTTGATAGCTCTAGCAACACAGAACAAATTGAACAAGGATTGAGGGTATACCACAGCCCTGAGAGTGAGGGAGAGGGTGAGAGTTGAGGATGAGCTTCAGTTTCTACAAGAAGGCAAGTCTCTCCGAAACGCTGACTAAGGCTTCCCCTCGACACTCGCTCACTTCGTTTTGTGTTTTCAAGAATAGCATCTTCCTGCCCTCTCTCTACCGTTGAGCTCTGGAAGCAGCCGAAGCATACAAGAGAGTCCTCTTATGCCGTTTTTTTTTTTTTTTAATGCGAAAAGCTAGAATTATTAACCACGGCTTCCAAGACGAATGGCTGCGCCGCAGGTTGGAATGCAGTTTTCACTGCCTCCATTTTCTTCGAGCATGTCCAGTTCGAAGAGCATGCCCAATCCGCGGGGAACGTTTGTGTCAGTGGGGCTAATGGACGGCATTAGCTACGAGCCTGCTATTCTAAGACAACTTGAGCGCTTTTACTGCCGCGGACAAAAAAAAAAAAAAGATCGAAAACTCCCGATTGCTGCATCTGCGCTGCCTGATGTTGGTGTCATAAAATCTTTTTCCTGCGCCTATACGAGCTACGCAACTAGCTTCGGGAGTTCATTCGCTTATTTTTCTGCATTATCGAGGCCAAACTGTGGCGCACTAAAAAGAGGCGGACTGGTCTTCAGACCAGAGACCTCGAAAGCAGTCTTCAGGTAGTCAATTTCAAGCTGGTTAATACATCCAATTCTGCGTGGACATATAAAACGTACTCGTGCCGAACTCCGTATTAACTTAGCCTCGCTGAAAGCAAAAAAGTACTTGCTTGCTATTTACCCCAGCTTTCCTCTGAGTCCACCGAGCTGCCTGGCTGGTTGAACTGTCGCCCTTTATTACCACTGAATTGCCTCTTTAAGCGAGGATGCAGCAACACCCATCCTGATTATCAGCACAGCAAAGTCGACGTTGATGGCTGATACCAAGAGCTGTTTAATGACCAAATAAGTACGCTCACCGCACAAGCACGAGCCAGTGAACGGGGTTATTCAGTTTCAGGGAAGGGCGCACACCCAAACTGCCTCGAAGGTCATCGCCTTTTTAATGACACCGCTTCGTTCGAGATGCTAGCGACGCAGTCTCGTTCCAAGTCTCGGGCACACAGTCATACATACTAATGTTTGAAGTAATCAAAAAATAAACAAACATGCCTGCGATGTCGAACCTAACGATGTGAGCGGGAATTTCTCTCTCTTATTTTCTATTGCAGCATGTGCACACAGGCCAGCGTGACATGCCTTTTACTGAATACTTTACGTCCTCCAAACCCGTGCCTGCTCACAACAATGCACAAAGCAGAACAAGCAGCAAACCCAAATAGAAGATGCACCGTACACATAGTCCGCAAATGCGAAGATATGTTGGCAGTGAAGCTAATAATTATACTGGTTAGTTGTGAAATATAAATCTATGTATTGTGTGCGTGTATATTTAGTATTTCTCACTTTTTCTCGGTTCTGTATTCCCTTTCGCAATAATGCTGCGTGGTACTACAGTCTTGCCATTAAATTAAAACCAACAAGTTCTCTAGCGCGAGCACGTGCTCGATACACGAACTTCATTTTCCTACTATCAGCAGGAAAAGCAAATTGACTGTGAAAGCGAAATTTTTTTGCAGAACCGTTCAATACTGCAGTCAGAGAATGACGAGCGTGACAAGAGCGGTTCTACAATGCATAGAATCTGTCGACAAAGTAAACCGCTACTGCTACGGCCAGGTTTAAAGAAATATAATTTTAAATCTGCTTCCGTAGTGCACTTAATTTTCCTGCTGATAATACATACCCGAACGCGTATAAAACTCGCCACCCAACCGTGGCACCCCTCCAGTTTCAAAAAGAGTCGCGTTGAGGCTTAATAATTTTTCCCAAAAGTCGCTTCTCATTTGTACGCAGAAAGCTTGCACCCTCAACGTCAGTAAAACAGTGGAGTGTGGATCGCGCCTCCACAAAAAACGATAGTCGAGCAGGGGTCGAAGGGTCAGGCACGGCACGGAGACCACTTCCGGCCGAAACATTCGTGGACTTATATTTTAAGGCGAAAGCCTGTAATCGTTGAAGTGAAAGTCACAACTAGTCATTGCTAGTCACAAGTCATCACTAACTAGTCATTAACCAGAAAGTCGCTAGCCTTTCTAAGCTCATGGAGCAAAAATCTGTGCGCGAGATCTGTGTGTCGCATCTGTGCGCTGATGTGTCACTCGATAAGCAAGAAAATTCTAAAATCTTGTGCACGGCGAGAATTGAACCACCATCCTTCCATTCTACAGCCGAGTGTGCTAACCACTATTCTACGCAGAGTATTTTTTTTCTTTATTGTATGGAAATAGTGCCGGAAAGAAAAATCTAAGCATGCCCATGCCACAA
Organism: Amblyomma mixtum; assembly: GCF_055824585.1. NCBI lineage: Eukaryota > Metazoa > Arthropoda > Arachnida > Ixodida > Ixodidae > Amblyomma > Amblyomma mixtum. The sequence continues at coordinate 71,864,620 of NC_143014.1, read as the reverse complement.
AACGCCAGGCCACCATACCCTTGCATTACCCCACTATCCAGAACATCAAAAGTCTGGGAGGCACACACACGCATCCAGATAAGGTAGCCAGCTTCAAAGCGCGTTGTTCACGAAACACAGATTTCGACGACCGTGAGGATTCGGCGTGGCGGTCCATCATGCGGCTCTTCCAGAGACTAAAAAGTCCCAGCAACAGGTTGTGCCACATGATCTATGCTACGCCAACTTCCTGTCAACGCATATGTAGTTCTCCTTGTCTAGCGTAAGGACGTTGGAGAGCGTTGCGGAGAAAAACTTTCGCCTCATCGCACTTTAGATCACCAAAGTGCACCCTCGAAATTTTTTATTTGTTTATTTATTTGCTTATTCAATATACCCCTAAAGGCCATCAGGCAAGGGTATTACATAGGGGGGAGCAACTACATGCAATAATACAAACCAAAATTGGCAAGTAAAAAGGTGAAATACATAAATATGTAAGCACATAATAATACTTACACAATCTGAAACCACGAAACATCAGCCAGTAATATGGCCAGAAATGAAAAAAAAAAGAAAATAATAGGTGCATTTGAGAATATGACAAATGTTACGAAACAAAATAACAGTACAGCTGAATACAACAAGGGGTACAACCAGTGAGCAATGCTAGACAGACATTTGTGTTAGGAGGTCCTCAAACTTTTTCATGTTTATTTCTGTAGCTATGTGCGATGGTAGGTTATTTCAATCGATTGTAGCGCGAAGCATGAATGATTTTGCAAAAGCAGAAGTGTGGCATGAGATGCGTTTTACTCTAAACGGGTGATTACGGCGTGAAAAAAAAATGGCTGTGGCTCAACTTGGTTAAGCCGGGAAATCGCGAAAGCAATACCCATGGCTACGCCCTCGCTCACATGATAGTCGTGCTGTTGTGGTGCTTGTGTGAAACTTGTTGTATACCTTGGTGCTGCTGTGGTGATCACTTGGCTATTCTATGTACAACTAGTAGTGAAACTATAATCGCTGCGCTGTGAGGATATACTTGGTTGCTGGTGATGTTAATGCAGACTGTAGAACTGCTGTTCCTGCACTGGCTACAACGGCATGCTTGGCACTCATGGTAAGTGTCCTGGTAAATCCAAGTTGAAAGGCGAAAGCCTGAGTGCTGCATTCTGCTACGCGATTGTTCACTGCACATTTTGTTGGTACATTAATTAACTGCCAATTAATGACGCTTAAGCTTCGCCTTTAGGAGTGGAACGCGACAGCGTGTTGTAGCGCTGCCACGGAGTCCAAAGAACGCCACCACCTGTTCGGCGCGGTGCGTTGCCCTTCGAACGCAACACTTTTTGAGGAAAGGAAATGGTCTGTAATTCTCTGTCATCTCGGTGGACACCTGAGCCGCACCGTACAGGAAGGGAGGAAGTGTGAGTGAAAGAAGAAAGAGGGGCCGTAATGAACATAATGAAAATTGTATTTGAGGAAAGGAAATTACTCATTAACTGTCTCACATATCTCAGTGGACACTAGTCGAAAATTGTATGTGAGGAAAGGAAGTTGCGCAGTAACTGTCTCACATATTTCGGTGGACACCCGTCAAATTTCGCGCGCGGTGACGTCACGACAACTTGGGTCAATCTGAAACGCGGACAAATACGCCTTGCTCGTCGGTGAATTGGTTTTTGAGGAAAGGAAATGTATCTGTCTCTCATATCTCGGTGGAAACCTAAACCTCGCCGTAACGGGAAGGGAGGAAGATGGGAGTGAACGAAGACATCGTATTCACTAGACGCACCTTTGTTCATTCCAAACCATCGAGCTGGCATGGCGGAGTGGTAGCGTGCTCGACTCGCACTCCGGAGACCGGGGTTCGATTCCCAAGCTCGGCAAATTTCTTACTGGGTTTTATTTATTTATCTGGTCTGACTAGAAAGGTCTGAGTAATTGGTTAAGCAGGAAATTAATTAAACTAAGTCAAACTTACTTGGAGCATCACTGAACGATCCCTTTAATTGGTTGCATGGTTAGTAGCCAAAGTAAAATTAACCCCGTTTGAAATTCGCGCACTGTGACGTCACGACCGTTTCGACCAATTGAAAAGCGTGACATTTCTGTCGACAGCTCCTGCTTACAACGATGAGGCATTAAAGGCTTCCGCCTTAGGCCGGGATACATGCGACGTTTTTTCCGACGACATTCGCGCGGCAGAAAACGTCGCGGCGGCGCGACGCTCGGCTGGAGATACATGGAGCGTTGAAGCGGCGGCGCGCCGCCGCGTATCCCTCGACGCGAAAGCAAATGTGATCAACAAGTGGCAAACACCACTGTGCAAGGCGGTCTGTGAGAACAGCGACGCTGACCATTCTGTTAAAATCAGGAAAGTTTCACTTCGACACCATTGCACAAATTTTAGCACGCGCGCTTAAGTATCTCTAAAAATTTGCGAGCTCGAATGCATGCCGTCGCGTACCTTTGGACGCCCGCTCAGCCGCGGACACCAGCCGCTGCAGTTTTCTTCGGCAGATTCGCTTCAGGGAGGGAGCGCAGGCATTCCGATCCAAGATTCGGCCGTGTTCTCCAAAAAAAGCGACATTTCAAGTCTGATGAAGCGTTTATTTTCACGACAATAACATTTCCGTGCCAAAAACACGGCGCAGCTCGACGGCCATGGCGGCCATGTTGGCGGCGGCAGGCAGAGGACCGGAAAAGCGGGCTTTCTGCGCTGCCATTGGCTCGCTTCAGCCGCCGCTTCCGGTCTCACCGGACGCCGCGCGTCAAAATCTAGCCGGTCCTGATCGGCGGCGGCGGGCGTTTTTCTCGACGCCGGGCGTCAAATCTGCGCCGTCGGGCGAAAATCGACGACGCGCCGCGGTAAAAACGCTCCATGTATTCCGGCCTGCGCGCTTCGATCGCGGAGGACACGCCGTGGTGGCACCGCCGCGGCTTGCGACGGCGCGAGTCGGTCGCCCTTCTCTTCGGTGTGACGTCACAAAGCACCTGTTGCGCTCCTAGCGGAGAGCGCAGGCGTTAGGCGCAGGTGGTGGTGGCACCGCCACGCCACGCCAAAGGCTGAAAGTGCAAGTAGTAAAGCTTTCGCTTTAAAAATGGTTCGTGTGAATGTAAGAAATCGTCATGCAGCAAATGATGATGATGAAGCTTATGCAAGAGTGCTAAGCGCGATAGTTTGCGACGATATGATAAGTTATTAAATTCGGCGTGCACCTTTAGTGCTGTGACGCTATAGTATAATGAAAATAATCCGAAAATATGAATTCAGTAGGATGGTTTTTCAATGCCTCCAACTCATCTATAATCGATGCTTGATCCGCGTCCCAGATGGCTGGTGCGGACTCGATATCAGGCCGTATTTAAGTAACATATGCTAGTTTTCCTGAGGTGAAAAGGGGCACGTTTGTGGTTACGTTTTGAAAGCCCAAAATATGGGTTAGCAGCTGCCAAATTTGGTTTGCGCGGTAATTCAAAGTAAAGTTTGACTGAAGATCAAGTCCCAGACACTTGTAAACAGCCTAAAGTACAACCGGGATATTATGGAGAGAGTAAGATGTCGGGATGCGGTATGACTTACGAGGGAATGATAGAGCTTCGTTTTATAGGTACTAAGGGTGATTAACCAAGATGAACACCAGTTGTTAATGGACTCAAGTTCAATTTGCAAAGACTGACGGTCAGTGTCGCTGGCGATGTTACGGTATATTACACAATCAAATGCGAATAATCTGTTCTTGGATGATACGTAAGCAGGTAAGTCATTGATGAAGATTAGCAAAAAGGAAGGTCCCAGAACGCTTCCCTGGGGAACACCGGACGAAACAGACGTGGAAGAAAGATGACTATTGACGGAAACGAACTGAGATCGACATGCAAGAAATGCCTGAACACAAGCAATAAGGTCAGAATTAATGTTTAGGTGTGTTCGCTTGGACAAAAGTCTGACAGAGGACCCGGTGGAATGCTTTTGAAAAATCAAGAAACTGCGCATTGACGTGAATGCCGGCGTCTTGAGATTAAAAAACAATGGTTGTGAATGAATATGGAAGGTTGAGTGTCACATGAACATCAATTTCTAAATCCTTGCTGTTATTTGAATATGATGTCATGATCTTCAAGATAGTTAATATTATTAGCGCAGCCATGGGGGCTCAGTGGTTATGGCGCTCGGCTGCTGCCCCGGAAGACGCGGGTTCGATCCCTGCCGCGGAGGTCGAATTTCGATGGAGGCGAAATTCTAGAGGCCCGTGTACTGTGCGATGTCAGTGCACGTTACAGAACCCCAGGTGGTCGAAATTTCCGGAGCCCTCCACTACGGCGTCGCTCATAGCTTGAGTCGCTTTGGGACGCTAAAACCCCATAAACCTAAACTTAGTTAATAATATTAGTGCAATGTAAATGGAATAATCGCTCCCTATAAAATTCAGGTACAGTTGGTTTCCGCAGCACTTACGGCAGCAAAGCGAGCGAAGCTTCCTAGGCGGCGAGGGGCGCCGCTGTAAGATTTATAGTTAGTTTGGTTGGCTTCACCGCATGACAGCGATATGATCGAAGGCCACCCTTACGCACTACCCTCGTTAACCTCGTCAGCCGGTTTCACAGCACTAGCGGTGCCAGCAGGTGCCCAAGACCGCGCAGCTGACTCGTCTACGTGAGCGAAAAGTGATCGATGAGCGCTATTAGGAGAAGCGCCACTTGCAGGGGAGCGGCGCGCAGTTTGATATACCGAATGACCGGGGAAAGTGGAGCTAGATATAGTGCGTGACTTTCCTATACTTTTATACAGGATTTTCAAGGGGAAAATCTTTGTTCGATATAGCCAATGATCGAAATATCCGGGTTCGATATATCTGGGTTCGACTGTATTTTGTTGTTCATACAGGCCATCAGAACTTGAAAGCAGTTTAACGTTATTCAGAAGTGGTTTAATTCTAGCACCATTTATAATCATTTGGGGCATAGAAACCTTAAGAAATGGATCTTGCCTGGGAGTTATGTGACGTCTTCAAAAGTAAATTTTTGATAAAAATGTTGAAATATTCATCTGTGCACATTCGGATGCATAGGGGTATTATTCGAGTCAGTAAAGATAATGTCTAAGTATTGCGGGAATTAATAAGGCGCCAGGATCTGCATGGTTTATTCATGAGCATCGTTGGCAAGGCATTACTTAAAAATTTACAGCGGGTTCTTTTCAGTAACATTTCGTATCCTTTATCACTTTGCTTATACCTGTCGAATGAATGAGAAGTCACATTCGATTTGGCCAGTCTGTACAAGCGTTTTATCTTTATATTGGCTCTATGAAGCCAGTGACCAAACCAGGGTACAATTTCGATCAATAAATCAATTAATTAATCAATCAATCAATCAATCAATCAATCAAGCTTATTTCACATCAGAGATTGATTGTTTTAAGTGCACTTTGATTGCTCTTATCGATATAAGTGGAACATACTAATTGATGAGGTTAAGCGTTGTTTAGAACAAGATCCAGTTCTGATCAACGAAAGGATAAAGTGCTGCTCAGAGAAGGGAGTTAACTCGGATCATCGCTGTGAACGACATCTGAACAAATATTCTAGGTCGGAGAAAGTATAGGATGCTTCATACGTCTTCGTCTCAGGAAAGGGTCGCCTCCTAGATGCCTGCAAGTTCCCTCAGCAACTCAGCAGCGGCAAAAGCTGGTTTTTGCTTGGGATTCCAGTCCACAATCGGACAGCCCGTACGGATCGGCTACCGAGACGACCTTTTTAGTCTAGCCTCCTACGGAGGCCTGTCTCTGGCTGTATGTCTTGGTGCATCTACGGAGGAATGCACACAAGTAAAGAAAGCACCACTGCGGCCGCTCATTCATTTTAAAGTGACGCGTACATCTGCTGAAGAAAGCGGCAAGCAAGCGCCCAGTGGAGAGTGCGTTGCAACATGGTGTGACCCTGGTTACCTGCGCACATGGTTGGCCACGGGCACCCTTCGTAATAGCCGCGACAACCGTGATTCTTTGGTTTTTTGTTTCTGCTCCAGGGCCGTTACTGGCAAGTTGAAAGTTAACAGGCTGCTAAACAGTGTGCTCGGTTCACCGAATGGTTTCGTGACGCCGCGTTTCCCGGCCGGCGGCGGCAAGAGGGCAGTGCATATGGGTTCGCTCTGTCGCAGGCCCTCCCATCCTCTTTTCCGAGGGAGGGGGGAGTGTGAGTTCGCACCCACGGCTGCTGCTGCTGCGGCGTCGCTCCTGGGCGGCCGGGCACGACCGGAGCCGGATCCTCGGTAGCACCGAGGCGCGAAGAAGGCAGCGGCGCGCGTTGCGCATTCGGCCGCTTCTCCCCGCCCTCTCGTCGCGCCGCGTTCTAATTTTCCAATTAGTTCGATGCCGCAGCGCCGTTGACGAACGACGCAGGAAGCGAGTGATTACAGGCGACGCCGCTGGGGATCACAGCAGGAACAAGCTGCCAACAAGCGGCCACGAGGCGTCTTTAACTGCCGTGAAAATGAGAGGCTCTTGGTCCGGCCCGGCCGCTGCCGCAAATTGTATCCGTAGGGCGACCGAGCGGGGGCCGCCGGGGGTCGGCTCGCTGCTAACCGTTGCATCGGGGCGCCGACGCCGCCGGTACGGTCGTGCCGCTGCCGCCGCTCTCTCGTGAATCTCCCGAAGCCGCCGCCGCAGGGCGGCCTAATTGGCCGCTTTCTCTCGGCGGCGGCGGCGGCGACCGATGCGGCTGTCATCGCGCCGCTACGCGACGTTTTCTCTCGCATGCCCGCGACCCTCGGTGTCGCGAATTCCAAAGAGATGCTAAACGCGTTACCGACTATAGGGCTGAAAGCAGCACGAGGAAATTGGCTCTAAGTAGGCAAACTATTCGAGTCGTGTTGAAAGGTGTCCTTTGCATCCGCGATGCCTTAATAACATTAATCGCCTCGGTTGGCCCCTCGACGCTATTGCACAGCAAAGATCTGCATTGCCCAGGCGAAAGGGTCACGGGAAGCGTAACGATGTGCTAGAACACCGTAGACGATAGACGCTGCGGGTTCTGTAACGATGAGCGTTTCCGCGCGCTTTTATTGATGCTGATTGAGTTCAGGGTTGGCAGCTCTGGTGCCTGGTCTGAAATATTCCCTCGTTATTATATAATGATGCAAAGAAAACCACGCCTAGGGCACAAAAATGTATATAACGAACTAGGCTTCTATTTCTCCCCATTGGACATGCGATAAATTCACTTAGCATGTAGTAGTAGAACAACTTTATTCGTCAAAGTGTGAGGAAGGGAATCCCGGGATATTCGTATTAAGGTCCACGGTGGGCTCTCTTCCGGATTGGACGTCAGGTGGCTACACAGCACAGCTATAGCAGCGACCTCTTCAGCCCTGCCCGTGGCACGGAGTTGTACCTCCGGGTCCGAGCTGTACAACGCAGTCTCCCACTGCTCTATGTTGGAGAATCGCAAATGCTCCGGGGGTTTGCCCGCGGGACATTAAAAAATGATGTGATTGAGAGTGTCTTTGGGTGCCACGCACTTCTCGCAGTCCGGTCTAAATTCGTGCGGTGCGAATTTGGAATAAATGTACGGATTAATAAAGATTCCTGTTTGCAACTGCCTCCTGACTACTGCTTTCATTTTGTTGAGCGGGGGGTGCAGGGTAGGGAATTTATGTCTACCGTTTCTGTAGTGGGAAGTAATTTCAAGGTACGAGACCATTCGCTCACTAGCCGATCAGAGATCCAAATCGCCCACCTCCCGGCCGACGAATTCTCGGCATATTGGTTGGCTTTTTAGGAGCATGAAGAAGACAGAAGGAGAGCTAGAGCTAAAGCGATCCAAAAACACTTCTCTCAACCCGACGCGGAAAGAATTGATGCTGCAGAATACCAAAAAAAAAAAGAAATGCGTTTCCTACAGAGCTAGTCGATCACACAGCAAAGCTGATCAATGGCGCCTCAATTACAAATACGATCCACCTATAAGAAGCATAAGAAGTTGCTACCGATATGGCTATTGCTGGAATTTGTCTCCACTGTAGAGCTCCTGGGCCCTCGCGTGTCGCCATTGCAAGGCTCGATTATCAAGGGAGAGAGAGATAACGTTAAAAGAAGAAAGACAACTCTAACAAACGACACTCACGGAGGCAACCCACGAGATCGAAGCTTTAATGCGGGACACGAGTGCCAATCATTCTCGACCTATTCCAATCCTTACGAATCTCTATTTTTTTTTTTTTTCAAGGGGGTGCCCCTGGATTTCTAGCTGCGCCTCTAGCTGAATGGTTATACTCAAATCAGGCGCTGAAACTCACATTATAATGAGAAGGGCGTCAAGAGTTAAGGACTATAACTAAATAAAGGAAGAAAGGAAACTTTGAACTGTATATTTGATTCAAAAAATTCTCTGGGAGGCTCACACAGCTGCGTGCACATGACAGTGTAAGCTTGCCACAAATTTCGATCATGGCGATCATTGACTAATGCTTACAGTGCTGTCTTACGGATGGCTTGCACTGACGTCATAGCAGCTATCATGCTGGTTGAGCAGAACCACAGTGAAAGTTTACGCGTCGCGTCCATATAATTCGTTTGTCGCGTATGCGCTGTGGAAGCTATGCTTGGCTCACCATCATAGCACCGAATAGTCTGGAGTCGGTTCGACCGCAAGAAATCTGTAACATTTTTGTCTTCTGCTTCGCATGAATAGACGTTTTTTCCTGTCGGATCCCGTCAGGTAGCAGAGGGCGAGATGGAATAGAGCAAAGCGGATGAACTCTCATGCAAGATACGCTAGTTTCCAAACAGCGCAGAGATGGAAAGGTGGAACCCAGTGCCCCTGTCATTTGTTGCTTTTCTGGCGCTCGGTGGCGGTTTACGGATCGCACGGCGGCCTCTTGGCAGCGAGGGCCCGCAGCGCGTAGCAGCCGCCAGCGTCGGAAGGCGCGTGCATTGTCTTACCGCGGGGTAATTGGAATGGACCCGGTCTCACGCGGCGCGCGTCACGGGCGGACCTTATCTGCTTGGATCTGGCCCGCGGGGGCCTCCCGTTGCCTCGTGCTGATTGTTTTTCCCCGCAAACAAAACGGCCGCACTCCTTTTTGAGACACTCGAGATGAAGGACCACGTTTTCTCCTCCGCCATTTCGCTCCGTATTTGCTGCAAACAGCGGCGGCGGCGGTGGCGAGAATCCGCCACCGACACAATAATGAAAGGAATGTTGCTGGACAAACAACCTGCCATGTCATCTCGGCGCCGGAAGCTGCCGGACTTGAGCTTTTTTGTTTGCCCTGGCCAAAGAGCGCTCTCCGGCCCTGGTCCATACTTCACGTCTGCAGCGTAGAAGCGATTCCTGGAGAATGTCATTTCCTTCCCCCTCTTCCTCTCTTCCCCGAGTGCCGTCGTGCTTGTGTGTGTCTACTGCCAAGTCCTCGGCCGCAAGAACGGCTGCTCCTTGCGTCGCTGGGCGTCGTTAGTCAAACGCGCCTCCGCGTGCGCAGCGCCGCCTGTGCCGTCCCGCTCGCGACGCACTGCCGTTGCTGCCTGCGGGCTCTAGGTGCAGCTATGCCGGCTACGAACTATGCCTCTAGAGTGCTGCACTGGTAACAAACTGCGGCACTATGCTGGTAGCAAACTACAGCTCACCGTGCTGTCGCCCTTCGCTTCGCTTTGCCACGGGCGCGGCCCCAGTCCCTACATGCTCCCTATACAAGATCGCGAGATCCTCGACGCAGTTCTTGTCATGTCACTGTGCGCTCCGGCTTGCGCTTCGTTTTAGTCAGCTTGCTACGCTTTGAAACGGCCTACAGTGGTCTCGCTAGAGGTCGCTGCACGCGTCAGCAAGAGGTGGCCTGCCACTGTTGGAGCAAAGGTCCGAAGGCAGAGCCATCCGTCACGAATAGTTGCCGCTAAAATGTCTAATCACGTCGCATATGGTAAGATGCAAGGCACGTGCTGTTTAACAAGCTTGAGTGGCGTCGACGGCTCGCCCGTGTGCTAACTGCCTTATCAGCTTCAGCAGCACGGGGCCAGCCGTGCACGGGGCCAGCCGTGCACGGGGATGGCGCCAGATAAAACAGCTAGCCAAACAAACCTAACCTGGCCGTACAGCGGCGCGTCCGGTAGTTACAACCCATTGACGCAAAGAACCGAACATGTGGGTGTTTGCCAGGGCAGAAAAAAACCGTCCTCTTGTAGTGGGAACTGAGACAAAAAATTGTATCACGGCAGGAAGCCGCAGTGGCTTTATCTTATCTCCCTGAGAGTCATCACATTCTGTGCATTGTCGAGCGCTCACGGTATTTGCAGATCGGCATGCATATTTGTGAGCTGGCTGCAGATACGTTATGTGCTAGGGAAGGCCGCCATAAGATTTTTCTTCTGCGATCGACATTAATGGATGAAACACAAGCGCTCACGTAGTAAATTCGTTAGCAAAAGGTTGTTCTCGATCAAGCGTTGTAGAATTGCTGTTTTGTTTCTGCTCGGATATTCCGGAAACCTGTCTTTGTTGAAAAACAACTAAATATGTTAGCTATTCTTGAAAAAATTGCTGTTTTTGTGCTTTACTCATTGTGGCTGTTTTTGCTTTCATTCAGCGTGTTCAAGCAGAGAATAAAAAATGAATGCAACCCAACGTGTCTAATTTTAGCAAGTATATCGAATTTCCTTTGTTTTCTGACATCGCAAGCGATTTTACTCTGTTATTCATGTTTGAAGTAACTTGCGCTTAGCGGGGCTTGTCTGAGCTGGCGTGCGCCTCTCGGATTATTCAGCTCTAGCTTATTCCCACAAGCAGTAAGCGCTGAGGTGTCTATTCAACATCAGGCAGTCGGAAGGAGCTTTTAATAGATTAGATTACCAACAGATCCCAAGTAGAATAAGGAATTTCATCCCACACACTGGCGACAGCAGCGGTTGCTGTACCATATCTAATAAACCAGAAAATGGGCCCCGTATTGTGTCCTTTATTATCCTTTCCACTATTTATACACAACAAAGGGGCCTTAGCCGCATTGCTTTCATCGTTTCTTGTATTTCCCACTCTGCTCCACTGAACATATTGAAGCTAACGGCTAGGTGGTCTCGTGCACAAACATTTCTTGAGGTGATTTGGAAGTACTAAAGAAAAGGATGGGCATTGCAAACGTGCATCATTTGTAGCGTGCGTACATGAAGGAGCTAACACTCTTCGCTAGCAACGCCACTATTTTTGCACTTACATGAAAGCTGCCATCTTAAACGTGTTCTACTGTTGAGAGCCATGTCATATGGGCTGCAAGCTGTATTGATGCGCAAACCAAAGAAGAGTTCATGAGTTTCAGAAAAGTGAAAGGAGGGACCCCTTGCACTCGCGAAGAAACTTGTGTGCTGCTACGCATCGAGTTTCGAAACCCATCAAATTGCGCAGCTGTAGCATCTAAAAATTCGATTTTCGACAGATGTATGAAGTATACACACCAAATAAGCCATATGTGAATCGCTTTGGGATAGCAAAAAAAAAAAAAAAAGAAGGTAATGAAGAGCGCTTTTTTTTTTCTTCAAAACGCTGTCGAACGAGTCACAAAGGTGTTAAAGGCTCACAAAACATTTTCCTTTGGCGTTCTCTTATCGACAGGATCATTTTAGCATCATTCTAAGGGCGAGCTGATTCTCCTTATGACTGAGTAAGTAAGTGACAGAGAAATTAAGGGAGAGGTGTGCCGAGGTTTCTCGACAGCTGTAAAGCTTTTGGCCGTTGCGATTGCCCAAAAAAGCGAAATTGTTAGGGAAATTTTCTTACAATTATTATGAGTGGCTTAATAAGCCCCTTGAAGAAGCCCTACGCCATCAGCGCGAAAAATTTCTATCGTCAACCAGACTGTCCGGAGAGTGTAGCTCTTGCTTACAGGCAGTTTACATTCCGCCAAATAATCGCACCTCGAGTTTTCTGTCGTCTTTTAAACTGCTGGTGGCACCATTTAGTCTCTCTGCAGCTCAAAACTGTCATGATGCAGGGGACCAAAGGTGATACCAAGGAGTCTCCTGTGGAGGATTTCATATCGCCATTCGGCGCCGATAAACCTGACTTTGTAAACGAAAGGAAACGGGCTGTTTGCCGCAGAGAGGATATGTCTTGTAAGGCACGAATGCCCTTCCGTACATCGTATTAGAAACAGCGATGACCTGCGCTTTAAAGCGTGAACCTCTTGTCGGTAAGTCCACGTTACGATTTGCTCTTAGCTGAAGCTCGCCTGTTGCCTCAGCGTCGTGTTCACCATGCAGGTTTTCTGCTCTAGCTCTTTCTCACACTTTGTGCTTCGATACTGGGGAGTAGCCGGAAATGGAGTAGCCGGAAAGTGCAGCACCCTGATTCGTCCCCACCGCGCGCGCACACAGCTTACGGACCGTCCGTGTGGCCGCCCCGCCCGGCCGCCTATTAACTAAACGGGCCACAGAGGCGGGCGAACAACCGTTACGTGTGGCGGCGTCCCGACCCCAAGCCCTGCGGCGGCTGCCCAGGGAGAGCCCCCGCACGTGACTGGGTGCCCCCGCGACCCCCACGGCGTGAACGACGGCTCGCCCCCAGGTGCGCGCGCCGCATTCCTGCTGGCAGGGCCGCTATGGGCGCCCCGCGCCGCCCAATATTTCTTCGCGCACGCGAGCTGCAGCCGCAACTCATATGGCGCGCGCCCGCGAAATGACAGCCTGGCTTCGGAGCCTTTGTAGCTCGCCACTGGTTCCACCACGAGAAGACAGCGGCTTCCTGTCCTGAAAGAGAGGCTCTTGTATAACCCGCCTTCTCTTCGTTTCTGGAGTGTGAAATGGACAATTCATTTCTTTTCTTTCCTCCTAAAAAAGACTGTATCCTCGCCAGGCCGTCTTGCAGCGTTGCCAGTATGAAACTTGGCGTCCCGCTGTACAGCTGCAAAGTACGAGGCGGAAAAGTGCGGAATATTTTTCGCCACCAGAGACTCTGGTGCCACTAACAGCGTCCGCCTGTTAGGTACCACGCGAGCGTTCCTGGACGACATGGAGAGCGGTTCGCCGTAGACATCCTGCAGAGTGAGTCGTGCTAAACGCTGTTTTCAAGAGAGGCAGCGCGCTTTTCAACAATGTGTAGGCAACGCGTAACCTTTGTGAATTGTGTTTGCAAGGTTATGTCTGAGTGCACCTGCGGTTTTCCGCTGAAATAGGTCTCGTTCATTTACGCTTTCTTCTTCCTCTTCCGTATTCGTAGCAGGATACCTGCACGCTTTTTGAAACGACGTGTCCTGTTCGAACACACGCTCAAGTTATCTGCTTCGTAGCTGTGGAAATATTTCCAAGCGGTAACGTAGTTTATGCCACGAAAGCTACGCCGTTATGCAGGTCGCCGTAGTGAAGGTCTGTACTGTTTCCGGCCACCTGGTGTTCTTTAACATGCACAAATCTTAGCGCACGGGCGCTTGTCGAAGTGTCTTCCTTCGACATGCGGACTCCGTCGCATCCGGGAATCAAACCCGTGACCCCGTGTCCAGCACCTGCGCGCCGTAGGCGCTATGTTACAACGAAGTGGTTCACTGATCCGAAGTTACAACATTCAGCCCGCAAATATGTGTTAAAGACCTCGGCCACGATAGCTGGTGGTGTCTCGTGTGTTTCAAATTTATGCCCCATATAACATGTGAAACTTTAAAAGGGTCAATCACTGTCGGGAGTCAGCGATCGTAGCACCAAAAGAAAGAGAGAGAGAGAGAGAAACGAATTAAAAAGAGGGCAGGGGGAAGAGACGAATAGAAAACCCGGTGCCGTCTTTCTGTCTCACTGGAATCGCTGCTTCCCTGCCCCTCGCCTTCTGCAAGGTAAATAATTACAGGAACAATTTTTTTTCTGTCCGAAGCGGCACGAAGTGAATCCGTGGCAAGCCTACTGATTGGCGCGACGGCAAGTGCGCGGCGTGCCGGGTCGGAATCGTTCTCGACGCGATATAAATCTCGCGGACGAACGCGAGTCGAAATTAAATGAGCAGGTTCGGACCGAAAGCCCTTTTGAGACTGCTCGTGGTCTTCTCGCCTCCGCGTCGGAATCCCAGCGGCGCTTTTAATTATGAGCAGCGGTAACCCATAACCCGGCGGCGTGGCCATTACGACTAATGGCAAAGTGTCGATGCCTATTTAGTGGGTGCCGCTGGGGGCAGCCTGGAACGCAAGGGAAAAGGACACGCCGCGCGCACCTCGTCCCGGGAGCTCGAGGCGCGGGAATCCGATAACTCAGCCTAACACGCTTAATTGGCACAAGTGCGCTGCTCGGTGCCGAAACGCGTGTATCAACCGGGCCTTCCTCCGCCGCCGCCGTGAGTCGGAAAGGCTCAAAAGCCTCCCGTGTCAGCCGAGCACGGTTTGCGATAAATTTTTCGGCTTTTCAGTGCGAAGTGGGCGGAGAGGCAAAAGAACACGAGCAATCAATTTTATAGCGGAACCTTTCGTCTGCTTCTCCACCGGGTGAGGGCGACAGCCAACACGGCGGGGAAAAAAGTAACAACAAAAGAATAAGCAGGATCGAACACGCAGCGTAAGAAATAAAATCTGAAATATGTTCAGTTTTCACTTTCAAATGATTCTAAAATTCCCGGCTCTCTCTCTCTTTCTCACCCGCTCTTTTTCGCTCACTCTTCGCAAGCTTGGTGCGTGTATAGGTGTGCGTAAGTGTGTCGGCGTGCCTCTTGCTCCCCCGTCGGCCGGGGTCACGAACGGGGGTCCAAATGGGAGGACGGCTTGCGGCCCGCACTCTTAATAGCCTCGGGAGCGAGGCACCGGCGGCGGCTCTCGCGGGCCGTATAATCAATCCGGCAATTTGGAGAAGAAGGCGCCCCCAACTGGAGGAGGGGGGGCAGCAGACAAAGGCGACGCGCTGCAGATGAAACGTCGTGCAGATCCGTGTACGTGTTAATTGAGGGGTGCAACACCGGAAGGGCCAGTTTTAATTAATGAAGAAGCGCGAGATGTTTTTCTCCCGTGTCACGAATTTTTTTCTCGCTCTGGCGGCCCTTGTCTCCGCTCCTCGTCTTGGCCTATTCCCCCGCTCGAGAGGAGTGAGAGTGAAAAGCGGGAAGGAAAGGGGGAGAAAGTGGAGGCGCCACCAATTAACACCTTTGCGGAGACGCGCAGTCTTCCGCCGCCTCGGACAGGCGCATGCGTCGACACGAAGGAAATGTTTATTTGGGGTTCGAACCTCGCGCAGCCGCGGTGGCTCAGTGGTTATGGTGCTCGGCTGCTGACCCGAAAGACGTGGGGTCGATCCCGGCTACGGCGGGAGAAATTCTAGAGGCCCGTGTACTGTGCGGTGTTAGTGCACATTAAAGAACCCCAGGAGGGCGAAATTTCCGGAGCCCTCCACTACGGCGTCTCTCATAGCCTTAGTCGCTTTGGGACGATAAACCCCATAAACCAAACCCTAACCTTGCGTTTTCCTCACTATATATATATATATTTTTTGCGAAATTCAGGAATGCACCCAAGCTCTACAGTCACGGTTTTCGGTGTTCATAGTTCCCTTTTTTTTTTTTTGGTAGGCCCAACCATAATCGCCCGAAGCTAGTCTAGGATAAGGTGCCCCTAATCTATTTGCAGGTGTACACTATATGCAGTATACATAGATCCCTTCGTGTTCGGATAAAGCCCGATGTTACCCGATTCTTACAGCCTGAACACATTTTTAGACAACATGCAATAGCAAGAAATGAGAGGCTCGTTAAGATATGCTTATATAAGGAAGGGCACAGAGAACGTACAGGTGCCGTCAGAAGTAAATGGAAGGCAATATTAACGAAAAAATTTAATCATTGGCCCCCCATTTCATGCATTATTGAATACATAAGTGCAGCCTAATTGTGGTTGTGCGAATTCCACTCTGCACCAACAAACATGGACCATTACGCTTTAGATTTAAAGAAATTAAATTTTTTTGACAAAGTCGCCTTCAATTTACCTTTGACGGCGAGTGTACGCTTTAACTGAACAAAGAAGAGGACACACCGCAAGAAAATTCGTGCATATTCTGCACTTATTACAGAGGAGTGTTATTTCAACAGGTGATCTTAAACCGCTCTTAACGCTTGCTACTCATAACGTGATCTAATTTGAGGATACGTCCGAAAAGTAACTTAACGAAGCGAGACGCCAAAAACACGGGTATTGACCAGGCATTTATTCGGCCCGTTTATTCTCGCCCGTTTAAAACAGCACCTGTGATGTTTAGTGACTGTTTTCGCAGTGTACAGGGCAGGCATGTCTTGCGTGAATGCGAAGTGCTGCGTAGGAGACTAACAGTTTAGGCGACGAAATAATCGTAATGTATGAAAAAAAAATAATTTAGTTTGGTGAACAGTGTCTTTCTGAGCAAAATAGGCCATTTTGCAAATAGAACATTTTGTGTCCCGCAGAAAACGAGCGCGTATAGTAGATTGTATTTTGCTAGGGGAAAAAAAGGAAACGGAAAAACCCCTATTATAGAAACGTTTGCAGTATACTCTGATTTGCACCACAATCTGAACTAAATATATACCTATCGCTCAATTTTTACCCCCTAATTCTTGAAAAGATAGAACCCGAAAGCGAAGGGCCCTAGTACATGGCCACCTATAGCGTACGCTGCATACTCGGTCGTGTGGGTATAGGAGGACAGGTCACACTTGTTATCTGCAGATGGGTTTGGCAGAAGTTGAAGAGTACAGAGAAGTGATGCACGAATAAAGAGAAGGTCTATGGGAGCTCCCATGAGAAGAGGAGGAAAGCAAAGGAAAGGCGCTTTTCACGTCATGAGTACACACCATTCCATTAGAAATGAACAACTATCAGCCCCGTCCTACGTTTTCTGCTTGAGCGCTCTGGAAAAGAAGAAAGAATAACATTTTTTTTCCGGGGCGGGGAGGGAGGTTTGCAATGAGAACAGGGAGAGGAATATGAGGTAGAAGACGAAGGAGATAAAGGACAACCTCAACATAATACGCAAGTTTCAACGGGAGCTCTATGGGAGCTAGCTTTATATGGGATAACAGCAGAGGAAAAACACGGTAGCTGTCGCGCGAAGCCCTCCCTCCGCCTCTGCTCGCTCGTTTACGGTTTGAGGAAAGGACACTGGGATGCATCCCTTCACTACTCGTCCGCCGACATGACTGCATTTTTTTAACAGCGACAGCCTAGTTGTAACGGCTACGGTACACACAATTTTCGGCGTCTGTCGTCCGCAAGTGGCAAATACAAAACAGGATATAAAACCGCTTGCGACGCTACGAACTGGCGCTGGCTTTCGTTGCTTCCTGAGTGCGCGCGGCTCTGGCCGTATCCAGAATTTTGACGAATACGCCGATTACCTCCGCGGTGATAGTGCAACGGCACCAAAGCTTTCGCTGTTGCACAGTTTAAGCGGTAGTGTAATGGGGTCACGGTTTCTTTTTACAGCGGCAGCTGTTAATGCTGCGTTTGTCGGTATGCGTCGTCGGCGTAACACACCAGGCGCAAAGCGTCACGAGAATTGGTCCGAATGAAGAGAATCACGTATCAGATCATCATAAGGCACCGCACTGATTGGTAAGAATGAAGTGATGTTACGCCTGACTTCATGACAACGCGCCACACTGACTCGCCAGAATGCCGATCATTGATTGGTCCATACGCAATGACGTCACTTGTAACTCAGTCTTACATGGATGTATCCAGCCTTATCGGTAAGATGGATTTGGATGGATAGGTAAGCAGCCGTTCGTTCTCGTACATGTTTCGTACCCAGAGTGACTCAAGCTCTCCTACCGGAATCGGCATTGTGCACCATCCTAACTGCCGCTGAAATTCGCATTACCACAAGGGTAAACGTTCGGTTATTTCTTTTTTTTTTTTTTTGCAGAAGAGCTATATCTCATACGGATATAACATGACGGAGAGCGTGACCTTCTCATGACTTTAATCTGATTGCAGTTACTCCCCTGTGTTTTGCCCTGTTTAGATGCTCATTTATTGTCAGCAAGGAGTACTGGCAAGAGAGAGGAAAAAAAATCTACCAACTGACCAGCGAATCGCGTCAAGCTATGTGCACGAATTCTGTGCATTGCATGTTTACTGTGACTCACATTAAATGGTACCCCAGAATTCTGTTCAATCATCCATCAGAATGCAGGCACAGCATTTGACATGCAAGGAGCCTGTTCATAATTTTTGATTGCCATAAAATTTACGAGAACGTGTTTTACGAGAAAGCATTCGCTGTGTATGGTCAAAACAATTAACGGTGCTTTAGCTTTGGTTAAACCGAGTGAGAAGCGGTCGCTTCACGATGGTTTAGCGTGGCAAAGTCTTGTTATTCTGTTCGTTGAGCGTTTCTTTGGTATTTTCCAGGCTAAACCATCGTGAAGCTGCCGCTTTTCACTCGATTTAACCAAAGCTAAAGCACCGTTAATTTTTCCTAGGCGCGCCGGCGCTCTTTCCGTCATGCACTCTGTTAAAGATGGCGTGACGCCACGCCCTATCCCGTAAACTCCGCGTTTAGGCCCCTCGGCGAGCCCAAAGTCAATAACATGACCAAATTTTGGTTAACCTTGACGTGACCTTGACGTCCCCGACTTGACCTTGACTTGGCCTTGAAATGACCTTGTATTTGACCTTGACCTGTCCAACTGCTTGATCATAGGTCTGACCATTGACCATCCACCGGTTCTCCAAGCTTATAAACAATGTTTGACCATGGCTGAGCCTTGAAGGTCATCGGCACGGCGATCTCAGCCCGAGACCTCTAGTAGAGAAGTTACCGCTTCAATAATTAGTGCTGTGTGTAAATACCGCATTAAATAACTCTCATGGACGCACAAACGCTGCATCCGCCGCATCCTCATGCGGATCATGGACACAGTATGCATGTAACGACAAACCAGCGGAAATAAGCAGGCAGGGTGAAAGTAACTCCGCATGGACTTGTCTGACCTGTAGGCTTTTAAGTACAGGAAAAGACATGCCATAGCTAACGTAAACCCTGCCTCTGAGGTCCTCATTGCCTCTGTAGCGTTCTTAGAAGTACCATAATGAAGAGACAAAAGGTGAAAAAAAAAAATTCTTCTCTATGGTAAAAGTATGTGGTAAAATTGTAAACCTTGTTTGCTGCAAGAAAAAAAAACAGAAATAACGAGAACAATATAGAACTATCATCGACATCAACAGCCTGTACATCATTATACCACGTGTTTCAGGGATGACTTCAGTAATTTTCAAAAATAGGCTTTTTCAGGTAAAGATATGGCTTTTGCGGCATAATATTACCAGTGCTGGCGGACACCTGAAAACCGGCTAATCGTCTTGAGTAGCAAGCTGCTTAACTAATTTCTGATAACTGACTTTTTCACTCTAACAGCTAGGCAACAGGTTGCAACTAGAGACTTGTAGCCGGTCGTTGGTAATATCCATATCAATTTTTAGAATTTCGAAAACGCGATTATCCTCGGCGCTGTGGACACACAAATTTTGGCTATATCGTGCAAAAATACATGCGCTTTCGAAAAGCATGCAGGCAAAGCAACCTTTCAAGTGCGCGTAACTGGTCAAAATGCCATATTTTGTCGAGCCACAACGCCAACGGTAACCACGTTTTCTAAATTCTAAAAACTGATGTGGCTATTACTAACGACCAGCTACAAATCTCTAATTGCAACTTAGCGCATAGTTAAAACTTAAAAAGTTAACTATTAAAAATTAGTTAACGAGCTTACTGCTTAAGACGATTCACCGGTTTTCTGGTGCCCGCCAACACTGGCAATACTATGCTGAAAAAGCTATATTTTTAACTCAAAAAACCTATTTTGAGAATTACTTAGTCTTCCCTGAAACAACTGGTAATATGTAGTACAGGATTGATAAAAGTCCCCAGGCCACAGGGTTTCCACAGGGTCCTCTTTTGAGCAGTATAGTCGGGCACTTACAGCACTTATGGAGCTATCAAGGTTATTGGGAGTGAGGGCTCGACTCCTTCTCATCCTCCAAAGATTTCGAGCCTCGGAGGTGCGGTAAATGCACCACTACATGGCTCAAACAGAAGACCCAGTGGCGGGGCGACTTTTGACCATAGCCCTGTACTTGAGTATTATTACCGCACAAATACCACTGGACTTCCGCCGCCGCGGTGGCTCAGTGGCTATGGTGCTCGGCTGCTGGCCCGAAAGACGCGGGTTCGATCCCGGCCGCGGCGGTTGAATTTCTTTGGAGGAGAAATTCGAGGCCCGTGTACTGTGCGATGTCAGTGCACGTTAAAGAACCCCAGGTGGTCGAAATTTCCGGAGCCCTTCACTACGGCGTCTCTCATAGCCTCAGTCGCTTTGGGACGTTAAACCCCATAAACCAACCAACCAACCAACCACTGGACTTCCACGCAGCACTGCGCGTGCATGCTTACGTTGTGCGCAGGGCTGAGAGCGAGCGAGAGGGGAATGGTGGGCTTGCAGTCGTGCAGACGCGCGCGCATGCGTATGTGTTAGTGATGATCGATGCCATCCAAATAACCTTTTTTTTTTTTCTGCAGCGTTTATTACTTTTCTTTCGCGCTGCGCTCTAACTTCCTCCCGCTTCATGAATTGTGAAGTTGGCGACAGAGACCGAACTGGAGGTAATGAAGACGAATTCTTCCGTCTGGAGCACAGCGCCGCTGCCGGTTGAGCGGGCACGATCAGTTGAGCTCTTTCTCACTATTCTGCGATTTCCTGGCCTCCGAGCTATGTTCACATAAATAAATAGTAATGTACGCGGAACAACTCGTTTCGCTATTTTCCTTTCGCACACGCCATACCACCTGCGGCTGAGAATTTACCTGCCTCGGCGTGTTTGATACAGCACAAAGCGCTTCCACACCATGTCTTGCTGATGCAGGTATGCTGCTTTGAGCTACCACGCTTCATTTCCGTCCTCCTTTTCGTGACTGCCGCAGTTTTTCGTGGCATAACGCAAATTAATACAGCGAGGCGAGAGCGCTGGATATAGTGGTGCTGCAATATGACAAATGCTTCGGTGGCAGTGCGACTAATATTGTGTAAGCTGCAACATGCAGGGGGTGAAGGCAATTGAGAGGAAGTTAATGGCGATGGAAACCAATAATTTGAAGCACATCATATACCTTCTTAATTATCACAGACTTAGCAACTGCTCCAACGTCCAATGCAGGAGCTACCGAGAACCACGACTGAGCTATACGTATAGCCGGTACCTATCGAAGCGGTAACGCAGCGCTAACGCAGAACTGATGTATTTTCATTTTTTCTATCACTTTCTTTCTACATACACAGTACCGAAACTTTAACGAGTTAATTATTATTTTAGAAATAAAGGTGGTTTCGTTTTTTTCTACACGCGTAACCTTACTTCAGTTTTCGTGATATTTTGATTAATTACTTGCTTATTTTTCCTGCACGTCCATTAGTACGCTCTGAACGTTAATACGCCAAAATGGTAGTAAAAAGGGAGTAGCTGTCCTCTAACGCATTACCTTTTTTTAGCCGCCGCGGTGGCTCAGTGGCTATGGTGCTCGGCTGCTGACCCAAAAGACGCGGGTTCGATCCCGGCCGCGGCGGCTGGAATTTCTTTGGAGGAGAAATTCTAGATGCCCGTGTACTGTGCGATGTCAGTGCACGTTAAAGAACCCCAGGTGGTCGAAATTTCCGGAGCCCTCCACTACGGCGTCTCTCATAGCCTTAGTCGCTTTGGGACGTTAAACCCCATAAACCAACCAAACCAACCAACCATTACCTTTTATGCAAGGACGGAATACTGCCTGTTCCCTCCTTTCTGTTCAGAGTGCAAAGAGATGTGACTGCACTTACACGTGGGAACGGGGTCGTCGCTGGGGTTATCAGGCCTGGCAGTTCGTGACCTCAACGCGACCGACTTCCTGGCCTTACTTTGCCATGTTGCAGTCGTTACAGTCGTGTGTCATATACGATTGCTACACTTGGACAACGCAGCAATTGTACGCCTGTTCTGCTCACTGCTCTAAAATTTTCATTGATGACATCAGCCATGCCTGTAGTGGTAGCTATTGTAAAGAGTGAAAAGGAAATGAAGAAAAAAAAAGGAGATTCGAGGAATCGATTGCATTTAGTTTATTCTGCATTGATTAATTAATTACGGGAAAGAAGATACCGAAACCGCTGGTCCCTGTACCGGCCCGACATTATTCCTCACGTGTGATTTTCTTCTCCGCAACTTCGTTGACTTTCCATTCCAAGTGAAGCAGTAATACATGTTCATTATGCAGGATGAACCGTTATTCATCGTGCATAACTAACATGAAGGTACTGTTCAATTTTTAAAGGAAAAGTCAATATAGATTTTCGACGAAATAAACGACAGAACAGCAACAGCGTGGTAGACTAGGAAAGTTACGACATTGATGATTTGCTTGATTCGATTCCGTTCATATTAACCGCAACACTGATGGCCTAGATTGTACGACAATGGCAACTTGAAGCAATGAGAACAGCCGAAAAGGATGTAGCTGCAAAAGAATCGCTGTAGAGTTCTGGCGAATGGGGATCTGCCAGCTCCGCGCAGTCTGAGAAACATTCGGACAAATCAAAAACCAATAAACATAAAAAGACGTCTCGGTTTCCATGAATCCTTCTTGAGGCTCAAGCTTACACGTATTTGCGAGGAGGAATTGGTTCGCATAGGTAAGGCTTTTCACTGCCCGGAACAAGAACTGCAGTACGATTTTTTTTTTCTTTTAAAGCTGATTTGGGCAAGGACCGCCAGCTGCAATGAAAAGAAGAAAAATAAAAGGTGATCGAGATAGGTGGGAGTAATAGAGTGCATAAAAATTCCGGTACTACGTGAAAGCACACAGACAGAAAACGGGACGCAAAAAAAAGAGCTCAAACTTTAAACTGAACTCGTTCTTGCGTCCCGTGTCGTTTATCTCCATTCCAATCTATTGGCGTAAGCGCAGAGCCAGCCGCGTGGCGAGTGTTCGAGCAATATGCTGTCGGTCAAGGCTCTACGGTGCGCCGAGCGACCAATGACAAACGATACCCGTCGGCCGCGACATCAAACCGCGACCATAAAGAAAAACAGGAAAAAAAAACGGTTGCCTTATATTACCGGGAATGTTCCGCGTGTCGAGGGATGTGGTTGAGCGTATCTCCGAGTTTTGCCACTTCAAAGCGTGCCGATCTTCGCGATTAATATTCACAAGGCGAGCGTAGCCCAGATTTTTTTTCTCGACTGGTTCGTCCCTGCGTGTTCCATCAGCGGGGTTCTGTGTCAACATTCTTATCAAAGCGGCGACAAATTTCACTCCCAAGTGGCGTCTTCGAACGCAGAATCATAAGCAATACTCCGAAGAGGACTTTTGCAGTGCATGAAAAAAAAAAAAAATGCAATGCAAGAGAGGTAGGCATAAAAAAAGTCGGTGCCCCCATTTCTGGAAACGAAAAATACTTCAGATAATTATACAGGCCTTGGCAAGAAGCATGGTGCATGTAGCAAATTATATCGCCTCCTAAACACGGCGTACAATGAGCATGGCCAGGAAGCCGAAGCAGGCTGAGAGAGCGAAAGAGAGAGGAAGGACAGGATATACTGCGTCGCTTGTCTTGTAGCGACGACGACACGCCGCTGTGAACGCGTGAAATCCACTTGCCTAAGCGGCAGTGGCACTTGTTTCAGCGGCAAGCAAAGACACCCGACACCGAAAAAATAAAATAAAATAAAAACCTCAGTTCCGTTAGCGCATCATAGCGGACCGCGACGAGGGGATGCCAATGCACCGCTCGTCCCTGCCCGGAATGACCCGAGAAAGAGGAGAGAAGAAAAAAAAAAAGAGGAACATCGTGCGGAGAGGGGATATGTTGGAGTATATAGGCTCTACCTGTGGATACGTGGTGCGCGTGCTGTAACGGCGGACAATTTTTCACGCGACCGCCCTGACCCCAGGCGGCGGAAATACGAGAGGCACAAGGAGGAATGCCGAGTGATAAGTTTGGGCCGGGCCTGCTCGCGCTGAGCTGACAGGTTCAAAAGATCAGAGCCGATGACTGGCGCTCGCTACCGACGGGTGAGGAGGGCACCGTGTGGGCAAGGAGAGCGGCGTCACTGGGCTCAATGACGGGCCTCCCTGCGACGCGCCCAGCGTGCGGCCGTGGCCAAATGGGAACCGCGCGCGGATCCATTGCGTCCACAGCCGGCCGCAGAAAAGGAATTGTGCCGCTGCCCAGTCCAGCGAGCAGCCGGCGCGGAAAAGACCGCGGAAGTCCCCCTCCCGCCAAGAAACGAAGAAAAGCGGCCGGCTACGTTTTGGGGAACGGCCGAGTGTGTCCTGCCCCATCCCGCGGTCTCGCCGGGAGCCCCGGACTGCAATAATGACGCGGTAACAACTTGGTCCGCGAGATCTCGGGCTCCGATATGCCCGGCGTGAGTGATTGATGATCGCGGCAGCGGCCCGCTTTTTTCAATTAGGCCCACCGACAGTTAACAGCGATGGCTTTGTCGGCGGCCACGCACACACCGGCGGCTTCCCCCGGCCGCTCCTCGGAAAATCAAAAAAATTGAAGAAGGGTCTCCGGGCGCCCAGCCGGGAGCCGCGCTCCGTGATAAGCGGCGTTGAAACGAGACGCCCGGGCACGGTGCGCTATGCCGGTCAGTCTCCCTCCGAGGCGCCTCTAATGGACGCCGAATCCCGGTTGCCGCCCCGCGCTGCCGCTCTCGACCTGCGGGACCGACCGTTAAGTCCCAGCGGCTTTTTGTCTTCTAGCGATTTTCCTTTGTCACTCGCGCAGGCCCAAGTCCGCCGCCCCAGCCGCATCTGTCACTTCCAACAAAACGGCAACAGACCAAAAGTGTCGAGCTGTCAGTTACTTATATACGGAGGGCGTAGTTAGCGCGGTTCGCGTGTTGAAAAATAATCGCTTCGTCATGATATATTGGGGTTTTATTGAACACGCCCGCGCCGCGGCTTTGTGAGGGTACCGGGAGTGCGCTTCGTTTGCTTGTTTCGAGTTTCACGCTCTTGTGCCTGTGGGTGGGGAGAAGGGAAAGAATTCAGTCGAGTGAAGGAAAAGGGAAGTGTTCCCCTCCCCGAAACGGAGCGGCTGCGTGGTGCGTTTTCGCCACACGTGGTGTGTGTCATTGCCTGTTTGTTGTTTTCTCGACATGGGTGGCCTCAGACCCTTACATGTGAATGAATAGTGTGGGGACACGACTGTGACGACAGCCAGTGACGACAGCAATCCGGAAAGCTTAACGAAGGACCACGTAGCATCACGGAAAGTAGCCGGGCCAGACAGGACATTATTCTAGAGAAACAACGCGCGCAAAAAAAAAAAAAAGGGGGACAGAGGCGAGGAGACACAAGCGCTGACAAACAACTGAATATTGAAATTCTAGCAGTAAATACTGTAACAAACATATGTATCAAAGAAAGGCAAGGATAAGTTTTTAGTCACTTTTGTCGTCGTTAGTTTGGAAGATATTCAATTTTCTTTCTTGGCAAATCCTCGATGGGGTGCTTACATATGTCGTGCATTTCTTTTCT
Source organism: Amblyomma mixtum (assembly GCF_055824585.1). NCBI lineage: Eukaryota > Metazoa > Arthropoda > Arachnida > Ixodida > Ixodidae > Amblyomma > Amblyomma mixtum. Next base: position 71,839,137 of record NC_143014.1, on the reverse strand, counting down.
ATGATGTGGGCTTCATATAGCTTGCGCTTGTGCTGGTGGTTATATCTCCGCAGAATCTTGCAGCATCCAAGATGTGGAGTGCAGTCACATTCAGACACGTGCTTAGCCAGCGTGCTGCCATATCCTGCGTTGATAGTAACGATAGGGTCCCTAGAAATACTTCTGCCCTAAAAATACTTCTGCTGCCCTAGAAGTACTTCTAGGGACCCTAGTAACGGCGTGTTCTCCTCGGCGGCCATTGATACAGCGTCCTGACTGACTCACATAAAACGATCCGCAAGACAATGGAATTTCATGAACCACCTCGTTATCACAAGGGGTGATTTTTTTTTTCATGCCGCTTTTCACAACGAGGTGTTCTTGAGCCATAGTTATTCGCCATCTTGCAGAGAATAGAGTGTTTCTTACGTGCGGTTAACACTACATTTACGCCAGCCCGTTTCCACATATTCAGCGCATGGCTGATGCCGGGCACATACGGCATGACAGCATTTTTTTGTACTTTCTCCTATAACTTCTTAGGGCGGCTCTATTGGCGAAGTTCTTTTAAAGGTTTGAAGCCAAGGGTGGTTATCAGACTGTCCAGGAAACCTTCTTCAGGTGAACGTTTTAGCTGGGCTTCAACTCTTTTTTGCTGACAGTGATGACGGCATAAATCGACTGCGCCCCATAACTTCCTTTGCTCTGCAAGTTGGTGAATAACGATGTCCCAAGCACACCGCCGTGTGAAAAGCGGCATGAGAAAAATTCCCCCCATGTGACAATGAGATGGTTTATGAAATTCCACTGTCTTGCGGATCGTCTAATATGGGTCAGTCTGGACGCTGTATCAATGGCCGCCGCCGAGAACACGTCGTTACTATCGACGCAGGATGCGGCAGCACGCTGGCTAAGCTTGTCTGTATGTGACTGCACTCCACACCTTGGATGCGGCAAGATTCTGCGGCGATATAATCATCAGCACAAGAGAAAGGCACGGCACGTGTAAGCACCCCGTCTACGGTTTTGCATGGATAGAAAATTGAATATCTTACAATGACGACAAAAGTAACAAAAGGACGTATCTTACCTTTCTTTGTTAAGTGAATTTTTGTTCCGGTATTTATTGCGAGCATATCAATAAGCATGCAGTCGTTAGCGTCTGCCTTTCCCTTGTATCTGTCCGTTTTTTTTTTATTGCGTTGTTTTGCTAGAACAGGGCCACGTATCACTTTTGGTTGAATTTCCGCCTGGTTCGCTATCGTTGCTCTATTCACAAGAGAGATTTTTCTAGACTTGCAGAATAAAGTTCACTGTGTAGTCCGTACGTATTCCTAAAAGAACTAGCTTTGCCTTCTGTTCAGTAAGTCGGCAAGAACAAGATATGAACAGCACATGTCATATTAACATGCTTGGTATGAAAGGGGGGTTAAAGTATCTTTACAGAGGCGTTTTGCTTATCGTTTGCAGGGAAATGAAGCTTCCAACAAAATAGAGTCCGCCTCGGACTCAACGACACAATTATTAAGCGCTGCAATCAAAAGCACACAACTGTATATTTTAATGACTCAGCCTAGCGCTGAAATCGAAAGCAGAATAAGCACATATTTTCTAAACCGGACCCCCCAATTTTCTCGCACTCTTTACTTGATTGGTAATGGCCGAGATTTCTTGCACTTCGGTAACTGTCTTGTTTAGGTATAAATTCAGCGCAAAATTAATCTAGTTTCGGACAAAGGTCTCTAGGACGCGTGAGCGGTAACGTAAGCGTATGGCTGTGTTATCACGTGGCGGCTCCACACTGCACGAGCAGTCACATGGTCTCACGTGCTCTCATGTAGGGTACTGAAATGAAGGGATCGTTGGCAGGCGTGGCAACTCCACGGGAAGCGATCGCAGCAGCGTTGTTTTTTTTCCTCTTGGCACCCGCTATTTTACCCAACAGATTATCGGTTACCTGTTCTCACATTGGATGCGAGAATTTCGTCAGGTAAGGGATCATATAGAATATCAGCCAGAATATCATCAATTTGTTCTTACCGTTTATCCGCACTCATCCTTTTTCCGCCTCCAAAAATTACCCCTGACATTCTGCTTTCCAGAACCCGTACCACTGTCGTCAGTTTATTCAGAAGCAATTCCGTCTTCTCCAGCTTTCGGCCCTGTACGCGAGCAATGACAGGATGCAACTATTACATATTTTTGTATTAAGGGGTATCGATGAGCTTTTGTTCGTAACCCTAAAATGCTTGCCACAAGCACTTCAACCCATTCACACTCTCCTGTTTATTTCTACCGCATGGTCTGGATGTGCGGTCAGTATTTGGTCTAGAGTGTCTAGGCGGATAATTCTAAATACCTCTATGATATATTTTTTTTTTATTCGAGCTGTTTGCCATCAGGCATAATGAAAAAGGAAAGAAAGTTATAAAAAGGAGTGCAAACAAGCCTTGCTTAAAAAGCGGCAAAAGTTCGTGATACAGCGATTATCTAGAGTCCACTTGGTATAGTCGTCTGCAACGTCCCATCGCAGGCCAACCTTTCTTAGTAAACGTCGTCTCACGGAAGCTGTAGCCGGGCAAGTCCACAGCAAGTGTTTTGCATCACACTGGTCGGGCGCAGCACCACAATGAGGACACTTGTCTGTCACTTCGTAACGTTTGTCACGCCACCGATGACGCACAGAAGGAGTCAGAGCCGCTCCTGCCCGAATCCGGTGCACAGATATATCGCAAACTGTATAGATATACCTCTATGATATATCGCAAACTGTCGGTCCCTTCTAAGGGCGTTAATTTTCTCTTCTTCATATTACCTTTTGTATTTTTCTTGTTACGTCCTCAATGCAGAGTTTTCGCATAACGGAGACGTACTATAGCATGGATGTATACTGGATTACCGGATGCCTGCTGCTCACGCGCATGTTGTGCGGCCAGGTGGGGCGCGCACCTATTACTGCATGTGCGCAGCAGGCGTCCAGCAATCCGGTATACATCCATGCTATAGTACGTCTCCGCATTCCTAAAACTCCCTAGTTCTGCCATGCAGTTCCTCTCGGGAGTGACCTAGCAGAGCGACGTTAACAGCAAATCGGAAGTTACGAGGGAGTTCACCGTTAACTCCTTCGTTTATGTACCATCATAGGACAGAACAACCATAAAGCTGCAAGCAAGTAAGGATCTGACTTCCTTGCTTCGACACCTGAGTCATTTGTCACTGACAGAAAAGAATACGGGAGATAACTAGAGCTGGATTAGTGCACTGAAGGGAAGAGGAAACATCTTATCTTTTTTAAATCCAGAAACAGTAGACGAATTAATTATAAACTCAGCCACCAATCCCAAAATCCTAACTGCCACAGCTGCACTTCATGCATCCGCACACGATTTTAAGACGTAAATAAAAAAAAAATGCCCGCACACGAAGAACGGTCGGCACAAGTGCCGCATACATTTCCTACAAAAAGCGAATATCAAAATTATTCTCCGGCACAGAATTTATGACGAACTGCTCATGGCTGCAGAAATCATTTAGCACATTGTTTTAAGCTGAAAAACCTGCACAGGTATACAAAGGAACCGAACAAGGAGAACACGAAGGAGCATATGGAAGGCGGAGTGGACTGACGAAGACTCGAAAAATCCTGATATGAGATAATAGGCCACCCGTGTGCAGCAGCTTCTCACAAAGCCAGATACCCAGTTTTTCATCAGATCCGCCCACTCTATTCTTTGCAACAATTCATGCACTGCCGAGAGAAAGAGGCCATTGGGTCGGCTGTATCACGGAGAAGCCCGCTGATGTTTTACGTAGGACTGTGAGGGATCTGTGCATCCGCTTCGCGTTTGCATGTCGAGGACTTCGCAGCCTATCAGTGCAGACCCACGTACGATAAGCACTCTTCAGCGTCGCCGCTTTACACCGTGCACAGCGGAACCGCTAAATACAGGAACGCAGTCAGCTACGGAGCACATGAGTCACCCAGCTTCCATGGAGCTCTGTCAAGAGCGCAGGACTCTCAAGGCTTGATAAAGGAGCAGCAAACGCAGTGTGTGGGCTGCCTTTGTGACGCACACCCCTGACCAACAGTGACGAACCTTCCACATCCTTCCCTCCTCCCTTTCAGTTTCCTCGTAGGTGACGGTGCTGCGTATACCGATTACTGTGCAATGTTACTCAGTAAGGTGATCGACCTCTTAATGCCTACACAGCCTTCCAGTAGTACAAAACAGCCACTCAAACTCAGCAGCCTGGTAAACTCCAGCATACAAACGGGGTTTGAAACAAGGCAGTTGGGTGCCCTATTTTTGCTCACGAAAGTACCAGCCGGTGTTTGCCCCATTCAGTGAACAAAGGCAACGATTGCGCGTAGAGGAGAATGCAAGTTCAAAAATTCCCCCGCTTCGACCCATAAATGCCATGTCATGTAATGCTCATGACATGGCAACGGAAGTGCTGCTGCCGTTGTTGGACTGTGCACTGCGCGTGTTTCCATTGCTGGTCGTACAACCCCTGTCGCGTTCACTGTCCTCGACCATTGCCCCCACGATGTGATCCTCGGCATCGACTTTTTAACGACGCACGCTGCTCTAATTGATTGCGCCACTGGCCTTCTTCGTTTGGACTTGCCGCTCTGCTCCGAAAGCGCCGATACCAAGCCGCCTCGCTTACGTGCCGCTGAATTTACTCGCTTGCCGCGTGACGCTGCAGTCTATGTCCCTATGTCCCCGTTTCCCGCCGTTCCTGATGGTGTCTACGTCACGTCCCCAATCAAGGACGTTGTCCTCCAGCGTAACGTCATCCTTCCACACACAGTCCTGACCGTCACCGGCAACCGCACCTACCTTCCGATTCTGAACTTGTCTCCCCCCCCCCCCCCCCCCCCCCCCAAGTTTTACCCTGTGGCATCGCACTCGCTGAACTGGTTCCATTGGCCGAATGTACAGTTTCTGCTCTAACAGCTGAGCTAACGCTGATCTCCATGCCCTTCTGCGCTCAGCCGCTTCACGCCCGGACCCTACTTTTGCGATGATCGCGGCGGATTTGCCACCTGACCACGCCAACGCCCTCTGCGCCCTTCTAGCTGCCTACAGTGATGTCTTCGATTTCGGGAATCGTCCTCTTGACCAAACTTCTGTCGTGACCCATCGCATCAATACGGGCGATGCCAGCCCTATACACCTTCCCAACCTGGACGCTGCCATATTGTTTCCGGCGGCGGAACCGGTTTCCAGCAGTCCAGAGAGGAGGCGTTTCGCCGCTTCCACCGTGCTAGCGCGAGGTGTCCACTGCAGTCCAGGGAACAATATGGCAGCGCCCAGGGAGCCCTTTTTGGAAAGGTCTATACACAGAAGGCCCTATCGTGTCTCTCTTCCTGAGCGCCATGTCATCCAAACCGAGGTGGACAAGATGCTGGCGAACAACATTATCGAGCCTTCTAGCAGCCCTTGGGCATCCCCTGTAGTGTTGGTAAAAAAGAAAGATGGCAGCTGGCGCTTCTGTGTCGACTATCGTCATCTTAATCAAGTAAAGAAGAAAGACGTCTATCCTATTCCGAGAATTGATGTCGCCCTCGAATGTCTACATGGTGCCAGCTACTTTTCTTCTATTGATCTCCGTTCAGGCTACTGGCAAATCGCTGTTGACGAACGGGATCGTGAGAAGACTGCCTTTATCCCCCCCGATGGCCTGTACCAATTCAAAGTTATGCCTTTCGGCCTCTGCAACGCTCCTGCCACCTTAGAGCGCATGATGGACTCGCTTCTGCGTGGCTTCAAATGGACAACGTGCTTGTGCTACCTAGATGACGTTGTCGTTTTCTCCTCAACGTTCGAAAGCCACATACGCCGTCTTGCTACTATCCTTGCGGTCTTCCGTCGCGCTGGTCTCCAACTGAACTCCAAGAAGTGCACCTTTGGCCAGCGCCAAATTAAGGTCCTCGGCCACTTGGTTGATGCGTCTGGTGTAAAGCCCGACCCTGACAAAGTTCGTGCCGTTCGTGAGTTCCCCACTCCCCGTTCCTCGAGCGATGTGCGCAGTTTCCTCGGGCTCTGCTCGTATTTTCGCCGGTTTATCCCGAACTTCGCCGACACGGCCCGTCCCCTTACCACCCTCCTGAAGAAGGATGTCCCTTTCTCCTGGGGCCTTGACCAAGCTCGCTCCTTCACGGCACTTGTTGCGGCCCTCACGGCTCCACCTGTGCTGGCCCATTTCGACCCATCTGCGCCTACGGAACTTCGCACAGACGCCAGTGGCCATGGTATTGGCGCCATTCTTGCGCAGCGCCAACACGAGCACTTTCGTGTGATTGTTTACGCCAGCCGCCTGCTCTCTCCTTCCGAACGTAACTACTCCATTACGGAGCGGGAGTGCCTTGCTCTTGTTTGGGCGTTAACAAAATTCCGCCCTTATTTGTTTGGAAGGCCCTTCTGCGTAGTTACGGATCACCATGCTTTGTGTTGGCTGTCCTCTCTTAAAGACCCTACAGGCCGTCTGGGTCGCTGGGCCTTGCGTTTGCAAGAATACACATTTAATGTTGTCTACAAGTCCGGCCAGCTGCACCAAGACGCTGACTGTCTGTCCCGCCATCCTGTCGATCCCCCTGATTCCCACACCCGTGATACCGACGACTGTGTACTGTCCGTATCAGACTTTCTAAACATTGGTGACGAGCAGCGCCGTGATCCATCTCTGCGCCTCATAGTCGACCGCCTCCGCAGCGACCCTTCCGATCCTGCTCTACGAATGTTCGTGCTGCATCACGATATTTTGTACCGGCGCAATATGCACCCAGATGGCGCCGACCTCTTGCTCGTCGTCCCGACCCATCTCCGCTCCACAGTAGTAGCCCAACATCATGACGCTCCTACTGCAGGGCACCTAGGCGTGTCATGCACGTACGACAGCGTGCGCAGGCGGTTCTTCTGGCCTGGCCTTTACCGCTCTGTCCGCGGTTATGTTGCTGCTTGTGATCAATGCCAGCGCCGGAAAACGCCCCCACTTCCACCCAGTGGCCAGCTTCAGCCCATCGACATCCCGACTGACCCATTTTTCCGTGTTGGTCTCGACCTGCTTGGTCCTTTCCCCCATCAACATCCGGGAACAAGTGGATTGCCGTTGCAACCGATTACACTACCCGGTACACTATCACGCGCGCTATCCCTACCAGCTGTGCCTCCGATGTCGCCGACTTTCTTCTCCATGACGTCGTCCTACTTCATGGCGCTCCTCGTCAACTGCTTACGGATCGCGGCCGCTGCTTTCTTTCTAAAGTGGTCCACGACCTTCTGCGCTCCTGCTCTACCCGCCACAAGTTCACGACGGCCTACCATCCTCAGACCAACGGCCTTACTGAGCGTCTTAACCGCACCCTGACGGACATGCTGTCTATGTATGTCTCAGACCACCATCGAGACTGGGACGTCAGTGTACCTTTCGTGACGTTCGCCTACAATTCCACACGCCACGATACCACCGGCTACTCCCCCTTCTACCTGCTCTTTGGCCGCGACCCGTTGCTACCCTTCGACAGCCTCCTGCCTCACGACCCTTGTACCAGCAGTTACGCTTGTGACGCCATTGCCCGAGCTGACGCCGCCCGCCAAATCGCTCGAGATTGCCTCGACGCTTCACAACTCGCTCAAAAACGACGGTACGACCTTCATCACCGTGACGCCCATTACCCTCCCGACTCCCTCGTACTCCTCTGGCTCCCTGCGCGTCGTGTGGGCCTGTGTGAGAAGTTGCTGCCTCGTTACGTGGGTCCTTACCGCGTCTTGCGGCAACTGAGCAGTGTGACCTACGAGATCGCGCCCCTGCAACCCCACACTTCTCGTGCGGCCCCCTCCACACAGCTCGTACACGTCGCCCGTCTTAAGCCCTACCATCCAAACCCACCACCTTAGGACGCCCAGGGACTGTGCTTCCTTCAGCCCGGCGGAGGAGGGGGGGTAGTGTTACGGTGCATAGTTGCTAGACGAAGACGACGTTGTTTTGGGACGTTCGGCAGTGAACGACGACGAGGACGTGGCAGTTTGTGCTGGAGTGATTTAGCTCGGTGTGCCTTCTGACTGTGGCCTGTCCCGTCTGCCGCTGGGCTAACCCCCCGTAATAATATACTCACCGGCTGCTTCGCAAATAGTGATCCAGACAGATGCGTAGCCTGTCGAGACGCCCAGCCGATGCAAATAGCCAACCTAACAGTGCACGCCCTGTTATCCAGCGACACTAAGCGGCAGATGATGCGTTCCAGTTGTGCCGATGCTGCTTCGAGGGATTTCCGACGCTGCGGAAGTGTGGCCTTCGATTCATGAAAAATGCGAATACAGGGACAGTCAGAAATAAATGAGGCAAAACACGCGTCTTAGTTTTGACTCTGGAGCTTATCCAATGACGAAGTCATCGACTGTGGAACGTCTACCCAGGACAAAAGATGACGACACTCCGCCGCGCTTTAGGAGAGAGGACATGAGGGCATAGAGCTGCATTCTCAGTTGCATACCAGCGCAATATCTCCGTCTACTAGCGCATATAGCCTAACGTTAAAGTTCAGGGTAATTCGCTTTCGGACTGTACATTCATCGGTTCAGGACTAAGTTAAGGATAAGAATAATTTGGCAGAGCTAAAATTCCATCAGGCACCACATTTCTGAAACGTTCTCAGGCTTCAGAGTTTGCTTCTGGCCTGTGCACTGCGTCATCGCTGTGCGTTGCCATACTGCTCCAAACTCTGAGTAGAGCTCTGGTTTTCACTCCTCGCGAGCTTTGATGCGCCGAGCTTGCAACTGCAGCTAGTCTGCGCTACCAAGCCCGACGGCGTAAGGAGGTGAGTGCACGCTCTGGATTGCAGATTGATGCGCCCGCTGTCGGGAAAAAATGGGGATGCCCCTCGGGCACATACATGGAGGCCTGAAAGCGCTCCAAAGACTGGAGGACTACCTGCCCAACCAAGAGAAGACCCCACTGTGGACAGCGCCCGCCGAGCTACTTTCACAAAAAAGCCTGCTTCAGTTTCATCTATGCCGCTGGAGCAATTCGTACACATCAGGGACACTGAAGCCATGATTCGCCTCATCCCTCGCCCATCTAAAGTAGCAATAAAGATTATTCAAACACTGTCAAATAGCTGTCGCGATGACTACGAGGTCTACATTAGCACTCATTCATCAAGCGCGCACATACCCAACAATTCGAGACAAAAGCATTTTTCAGCGGGAAAGGTTTTATGAGCGCAATTTTTTATATTGTAAGATTGCAGTATAACAATCAATACATCCGCAGATATCCCGTTATCAGGCTTGCATTTTTTGCTATTAACGTTTTTGCTACCGTCAAAAACGCCCCCCATCGGTTTTGTATGGCAGTCTAACTGTTCGATGCGAGCGATGGAAAAACTAATATAAAGATTTTGCTACGCATCGGAAAAAGGAACCATTACCTTCAATATTTCCATAACTGTAACCTACAATATTAGAATATTCAAAACTTTTGTCTAAGAATGGTGGGCATGTTTCTCCCAGGACAAGGAGGCCCCTTCTGGATGAAAGGAGTAGAGGCACCTCGAAGAAGTGTGTGCTAGTTCGTTCGTCGCGAGTACACGGTGCAACGCAACAGGAACAAGCACAAGAGAGCTAACAACACGCATGCTGAATCCCACCTTCAATGGAGGAAAAGAAGCTTTGAAGCATCTTTTATAAGCCGCTGAAAAGTCTCGACACCAATGCATTTCTGCACAAAAAGAACATGGTAAACATGTGTGCACCCAAGGGCTAAGTATGCGAAGCTTGCGAAGGCAAATAAGCAGGGACGTGCGAACTTAGAACGTTTCGGAGACGAATTGAATATATTTCATTGTTTTTCATATTCGATTGCAACCCGAGTTTTCAAATTATTTCGAATGTTTGAACGGATATGAATATTCTACGCGCATCCAATATCAGCGAGTGCATCCAAAAGCATTACATGTCATTTTTGCGCAAGGTATTTGTGCATGACCGCGTATGTTTTTTTTTCTCCTTTTTTCTTGTGATAAAAGTAGATTTGTTATTGTCGTAAAAATACTTTTTTTCAGCGCTGCCTTAAGTTTTTTTTTTCTTGCGCTCCTGACGAGATATAGTCGGATACCTTAAGTCTGCAGTGAAGCTCCGCCCACATTGAAGACCGCCGCACAGAATTCTTCCACGACGAAAAAGTAGTCCGTTGTTGGAACTTTTTTTGTATGCCTAAATAAAAACCTTATCACAAGAAAACACATTATAAGCTCTACAGTTCTGATACCTAGCTTGTTTAAGAGAGTCAAACCTTAAAAAGCGGACTACGTTTACTGTTTCGATCAGCCAGCGGAGTAATACAGGACGGTGATGATGAGATGATGATGTTTGTGGCCCTCCCTCTCTTTGCAACGGGCAATCGACGAAATTTCGGATCAGGCCGAAGTGTCTAAGAAAAAAGAATTAAAAACAAAAGGCAAAACTTTCACTTTTCTAGGTAGACCCAATTAGCGACCCTCAGTTGTGCTGGATTCCACTCGGGTACGCCACCGTGTTCCAGCCTTCGCTTGGCGACTTCCACTGCCTTCCAGTGGGGGTACTCATTCTCCCCACGAAAACCCATCTCAATCGTGAGCTCGTCACAGGTCGGCATGGCGTCGGTAGCGTCACTGATGCTTGTATTGCCTGTGCAAGTCGTGTGGGGCGCCGCGGTCCGTGGCCCAGTGTTAGCAATTGTTTTTTTTTTTTAAGTTGTATCGTACTATAGTCGTGTTTGTGTGAAAAAAAAAAAGATTGTTTAAGCCTGTGACATTACTGTTCCCAACCATCTATTTATTGTTGAGGTTTACTGATTCAGTTTCCAGCAATGTTAAATGTTTCAGCTTGTGATTAAACACATCTGCCTTTCAGTATTCGACATTCGAACCTAACTATCCGTAGTAGATTCGTATGGGGAAAATTTTGATTTCCGCACAACCGTTCAAAGAAGACAAACCTTCGCGGGAACAATACGATCCTAGAGCGCATGTATCAGGCAATTTTCGCGAAATGGGCGCCATGATCAGGCAGCGCCGGGGAATAGTCTACGGAGGATTGAGTGCGCAGAGCAGCGCCGTATGCTTCGTTGCGTGAGTGGCTTCTCGGCCCACTCATAGGTTTTCCGTCTGAGTTTTGCTGCAGAATGATGTTCTAGGAGCACAGTTATGTAAATGACTGCGCGGTAACTACAGGGTCTGTTCTGAAAGTAGTAGCACTGATTTTTTCCTGGGCGAACGGGCGGACGAGAGGCGGTCGGCGCGTGCAGGATCGTTGAAGGGGGATATTAGGAATGCTGGGGAAAATCGGCAGTCGGCTCTCGGCCGTTGAAGAGAGCAGGTCACTTGTACTGTGTACCCCTATCGAAACGTCTCGTCACGCAGAATCATGGAGCGTTTACTGGATCAGCGATATGCGGTCTAATTTTGTATAAATCTTTTTAAAACGGGCAAAGAGACTCACGACATGATTAAGGAGGCCTACGGTGACGCTTACATGGGTAGATTAGGTGTTTTTTGAGTGGCCAAGCTGTTCCGAGAAGATAAGGAACGAGGGGAAGACGACGACCGTTCTGGACGCCCTTCGACCAGCAAGACCAACGAAAATGTGTAGCGAGTGAAACATTTACTGAACAGTGATCGTAGGATGAGTATCAGAATGATTGCTGATGACATGAGCATTCCTCAAACCGAAGTTTTTGATATCATTACAGAAAACTTAACCATGAGGAAAGTGTGCGCGAAGTTGGTGCCGGGAGTGTTGTCATAGGAGCAAAAGGCCAACCGGAAAGCGATCTGTCAGGATATTCTTCATCATGTCAATGCGGACCCCGATTTTTTGCCCAGCATAAGGCGGCAACGCTGCCTCAGCCCCCCTACAGCCCCGACTTGGCCCCGCCAGACTTTTTCCGATTCCCGAGAATAAAATGGACGCTCAAGGGGAAACATCACGAATTGGTAGAGGTGGTTCAACAGGCCGTGACGAGGGAGCTAAACACCATTCCTGTCCAGGCGTTCTTGGAGGCGTACAAAAACTGGAAAACCCATAGGCAGCAGCGTGTAGGTGCGGAAGGGTGCTACCTTGAAAAATCCTAATCGTTTGTACTATTAGTTAGTTAGTTATATTGATTTTTATGGCGCAAAAGCAACTGAGGCTATGCTGCGCCAACCTCAAGGTTAGAGTTTTTGTTAATGGTGAAGCTTTTTAAAAAATACTTAGAGTTTGTTTAAAACGTTGGCTTCCTTGAGAAACCTAAAAATACATGAAATGTCAACCAGTGCTCGATCACCTAAGAGTAGCATGGGGTGTAATGGGATGCTTTCCCTGTAAAATGTTGTGAAATATTTCTTTCTTAGTTCTTCTAATTTTATGCATGAAATTAAAATGTGGTTCACTGTGAGTTCAGCACCACACATTTCACAGAGAGGTTTGCTTTGTTTGGCTAGCAGAAAGTTGTGCGTGAGGTGGGTGTGTCCAATGCGGAGCCGACATAAAATAACTTCGGTAAAACGTTCTTGATGCCTACATGATTCCCATTCCCCTAAAATTGGTTTCACAGAATGCAATTTGTTGTTTACGTGATCTTGCCATGCGGCCTGCCACTTATTTCTGAGTTTACTGTTGATAAACTTTAAGCAATCCCTGTGCGGTATGCTCACTTGTTTTATTTGGCCATTCCGGGCTTGTGCAGCGCATACATCTGCTTTTTCATTACCTACGATTCCAACATGGCTAGGAACCCAGCAGAATTTAATGTTACGTTTTTGTTTTGTGATTTTAACAATGTTATGTATGATGTTACCTATTATGGGTTCAGCAGCATTTCTGGAGTGCAGTGCTTTGAGCATACTCAGGGAATCGGTGTAAATGATGCTATTTTTGATATTCTCTCTTACTATTTTTTCCACAGCTACAAAGATGGCATAACACTCAGCAGTAAAAACCGATGCGCATTCTGGTAGTCGCATTATCTGTTTGTTTTTTCCTTGGATTACTGCACTTCCAACGTGATTTTCTGTTTTTGAGCCATCGGTATAAAATTCAATGTAAGTGTCATACTTTTCTTGTAGTGCAAAGAATTCCTGTAATATGTACTCATTTGGCGTTTGCTTTTTATCTAAATGTGTCATTGTGAGGTCACATACTGAAGGCAGGCTGTACCATGGTGGTAAATATTCATTCCTTTGTGCAATATTCGGTAGGGCATCTAGTACTGTTAGCTCTTCACATTTGTCTTCAAAGCGCAATAGTAATGGTCTGATAGAATGTGGTTTGTTGATGAATAATCTTTTAGATGGGCACTTGGTGACAACTGGATGGCAGAGATGTTTCGGAAGAGAACGGATTTTTAAGACATATGAGCATGTAAGGGCGATTCTTCGATCCTCAAGAGCGGCTTCATTAGTTTCAACGTAAAGGCTAACTACTGGTGATGTTCTGTATGCTCCAGATGATAGGCGCAGACCAAGATTATGAATGGGGTCTAATCTTTTTAAGTAGGATGCTCTTGCCGAACCATATACTATGCACCCGTAGTCCAGCTTGGAGCGCACCAGAGAGCGATATATTTGTAAAAGGCTTGCTCTATCGGACCCCCACCGCTTCCGTGAGAGAACTTTTAAGATATTGAGGGCTTGAGAAGCTTTCTTTTTAAGGTTGTTAATATGTGGTAGAAATGTGAGTTTCTTGTCGAAAGTTACGCCTAAAAATTTGTGTTCTAGTTTAATTGGTAGCGCAGTGTGATTCAAGTATAGACTGGGATCGACCTGTAGGCCTCGTCGCAATGAAAAAAGAACAGCTACTGTTTTTTGAGGAGAAAATTTAAACCCATTTATGTCTGCCCAAGCACCTAGTTTATTTAGTGTGATTTGTATTTGTCTCTCACAGGTTGATATGCTAGAGGACGTGCATGCTATTTGTAGGTCATCTACATAGACTGAATACATTATGGACTTGGGTATTACTTTAGCTCAGGAATTCATTTTTACTATGAAGAGTGTCGTGCTTAGAATGCACCCCTGGGGTACGCCGTTCTCTTGGGTGAAAGTCATGGAGAGAGTTGCTCCTAGGCGGACTCGGAATGTGCGGTTAGCCAGGAAGTCGTTCAAGCAGTTCAACATCCTGCCGCGGATACCTAGCTCTGCTAGGTCACGGAGGATGCCGAACTTCCACGTAGTATCGTAGGCCTTCTCCAAGTCGAAGAAGACCCCAATACAGTGCTGCTTGTGGATGAACGCCTCCCGGATGGTGTTTTCTAGGCGGACAAGATGATCTGTGGTGGAGCATGTTTTCTTAAACCCACATTGGTGTTTATCTAGTAGTTGCCGAGATTCAAGTACGAAGGTTAGTTTAATGTTTATTACACTTTCGAAAGATTTAGCAATGCAGCTGGTGAGGGCTATTGGTCTGTAACTGCTAGGACTTGTTGGTGGTTTTCCGGGTTTGAGAAAAGGTATTATGACTGCTTTTTTCCACTCGTCAGGTATATTTCCAGTTATCCAGATTTTATTAAAGAATTTTAACAGTGCCTCTACAGCAGCCTCGGAGAGATGTGCAAGCATAGCGTAATGCACGTTGTCTGGTCCTGGTGCTGTCTTTTTTCCAGAAGATAATACTTTATTTAATTCTTGTAGTGTGAGAGGCTGGTTATAATCCTCATGTACACCTGCTCCAGATGGAAATTTTTGTTTTTCAGCTATTGATTTGTGTTTCTGAAATGTGTTTGTGTAGTTGGATGAGCTTGAGATCTCAGCAAAATGCTCGCCCAGTATGTTGGCCTGTTCTTCTAAAGATGTTTGTGTCCCGGGTGCCGTCAAGAGAGGAAGTGTGAAAGGGGTATGGTCACCAGTAAATTTACGAACTTTTTCCCACATTTTCTTTGATGTTATTGAACTATTTATTGAGGAGACATATTTCTGCCAAGAGGTTTTCTCTGCATTTCTTCGCACATACCGCGCTCTGGCTTTTGCCTTCTTAAAGGTGAGTAGGTTCTCTGCAGTGGGATATCGACGCAGAGCGCTCCAGGCTTTCTTTTGATGTTTTTTTGCTAATGTGCATTCTTTTGTCCACCACACTTTGTGTTTCTTTTGTGCAAGTCCTGTTGTTTGTGGTATAGCGAGTGTTGCGGCCGATATTATGCATTCAGTAAACTTCTCATTAATTTCATCTGTGCTAAGGTCGTCACAAAATTCCTTTTCCAGAGTGGCACTTTTTGTAAAAAGTGACCAGTCGGCGAGCTGAATTTTCCAGCGCCGTGGCCTTGTGGGGATGATTGGAGTCGACGATGAGAGCCTGATGATGGTAGGTAAGTGATCGCTGCCCATGGGGTCATTTAAAACATCCCATTTAAAATCGTTAAAAAGTAATGGTGATGCGAAAGCTAAATCGAGAGAGCTCATTTTTGCTGTGCTTGGACAGCAATATGCGGCTTTTCCCGTATTTAAAAGACAGACATTGTTCGAAAGTATAAAATCTTCGATTGTTTGGCCTCTAGAGTCACAGCGTTCGCTTCCCCAAAACGGAGAGTGAGCGTTAAAATCGCCAACTACCAGGAATGGCTCCGGCAGTTCATCGATCAGGCCTTCTAGATCTTGGCATGTTAATGTGATGTGTGGGGGAAGATATACAGAACATATTGTAATGGTTTTGTAGCTGATGACGCTAACCGCAACCGCCTCAAGTTTTGTTTTCAGTTTGATTTCTTGAGCCGGGACGCCGCTTTGGATGATGATTGCGACGCCTCCCGAGAGTCTATTTGCATGTTCGCGATCACGCCTAAAAGTTGTGTAATGTTTTAAGATATTTGAATGTTGTGGACCAAGATTGGTCTCCTGGAGACATAGGGCTAGAGGCATCACTGACCCTAGAATATGAGTTATATCATTGTAGTTCCTCAACATTCCTCTACAGTTCCATTGTATTATGAAAGCCATCTTAGTTTTGTGTTTGTACTGATTGAAAAAAACTAGATCAAGTTGTTTATGGCCCCGTGACTCGGGGCCTGTCTCTTTTTGACCGATCCAGGGAGCTCCGCCGACCGTCCGACGTGGACGGCGAGGGGCTACCCGGGGTCGTGTCCATCGCCTCTGCGGAGGCACTGGATGACCGTGCAGGAGGCACATTGATTTTCGAATTTGACCTCGACCTGTGGGAAGAGGTCTTTGGGCCCGCCGACCCGGGGGTCTGCGTCCCCTCCTTTGGGGTAGGCGGAGTAGCGTGAGCTACTCCACCAGACGGCGCGGATGGCCCCGCCACAGGCTCACTACGTGTGGCCTGGACAGGTGCCGAAGCCTGGTGTGGTGCGCCGCGCCCACGCACCACATCGGCGAAGTTTGTTTTTGCAGTGAAGGTGAATTTGTTTGTTTGAGAGTATTGCCTTCTTGCTTCTTTGAAAGAAATGTTTTGCGTAGTCTTGAGAGTAATGATTTCTTTCTCTTTTTTCCAGGACGGACAAGCCCTGGAGTAGGCAGCATGGTCGCCATCACAGTTTGCACACCGTAGGTTAGCAACACATTCTTCGGATTGGTGGTCCTTCGAAGAGCATTTTGCGCAAGTTTTGCGGCCGCGACAACTCTGGGAGCCGTGGCCAAATCTCTGGCAGTTGAAACATCTGCGTGGGTTGGGAATATACGGTCTTACATTTATTTTCAGGTAGCCTACTTCAATGGATTCGGGTAATGTGCTCATGTTGAATGTCAAGATCAGGTGTTTGGTGTCCACTTCTTTGCCATCCTTCCGGATCTTGATCCGGTGGACATCTATAACTTCTTGGTCAGTAAGTCCTTCGAGCATTTCCTTTTCAGAAAGGTGGACAAAATCTATTTCAGAAATGACGCCTCGTACAGTATTCAGAGACCGATGTGGGGTCACAGAGACAGGGATGTCCCCAATGGATACAATTGTTGCAACTTTTGAGTGTTGTATGCTGTCGCGCAGTTCAAGAAGTAAGTCGCCGCTGGCCATTTTTGACACCTTGTAGCCAAGGCCTAAGGCATCCGTCAAGCGTTTTGAGACTTGGAATGGGGATATTATTCTTGCTTGTGTTTCTTCTGCTTTACTGTGAATGACATGAAATTTTGGAAAGGATACTTTTCTTTTCTGGAAAAAGTCATCTGCTTCGGTCCGCCCTCTCTTGAGAGAGCGATCAAGTTTTGAAAGGGGGGGAGCCATAAAAAAATGTAGTTTTTCGGTCATGGTGCCAGCCACCCACCATGGAGTCCAACAAGGGGACGCGACAGGTACTTGAAAGAAAGTCCTGCCCACGCCAGCTGTACACCTTAACTATAACCTAATATGACTCAACTCAGGGTAGTTGGTCACACACGGTTAACCCTCGCCGCCAGGAAAAAGGAAAAAACAAAGAAGAGAGGAGGATACAGGAAAGTTGTAAGAAAGGAAATAGGAAAGTGAAAGGTAGAGGGGAGGACAGGAAAAGGCGACTGCCGATTTCCCCCGGTCGGGTCAGGCCGGAGGTGCCGTCTACAGGAAGCTGGGGCCAAAGTGGTGTGTTGCCTCCGCCGAGGGGCCTTAAGGGTCCAAACGCTCGGCATCGGCTCAACCACCAGGATCCCCTTTTCCCCGGACACGGCGATGCCACGCACGGCTAAGCGCGGATGCTCGGGTCCGTGGTGACGCATTGTTCACCATCATCCCCTTGCGGGGATGTCCCTGCGGATGCTCGGGTTAACCCCGTGGTGTCGCCACTCACCAACGTCTGCATGCTGCAGACGCCTCCCTGCGGGGATTTGTACTATTGTCATGAATAAATTTCGAATAAAAAAATCAGTCCTACTACTTTCAGAACAGACCCTGTAGATAGGAGAGCCGCTTTAAGTGTCCTTGCGTGAGCTCTCCGGTGCCAGCCAAAATTATTTTTTATTTGTTTATTTTGCGCTCAGAGGAAAGAATTACAGAGGTGAGTGGGCAACGCACAAAAATACTGACCAAATGCAAGGCAAGAGCAGAGAACTATAAATCGCCAAAACAAAGAAAAAGTGACCAACACAATATTATGCATTGCAAACTGCAACAGAAGAATGAAATGAATCCAAGAATGTGTTAGTTTTTCATATAGTAATGCCTACTTTATGCGTGTGATGAATGCGAGGTGAAATATGTGTACTGAAAGAGCTTTGGAAACGAAGTTTCACGCTGCGGTAAACAGCTGTAGGATTTTTTTTTTTCGAGACGAAACAGTATGCCACAAATCACCTCAACATGCATCACATTCCTCGAAGGTTAATTACCGTCGAACAATAAGCTATTCTGTTTTATTATAGATGTCACACTGAGCGGTCTTCGCTCTCCGCAATGCATCATCACACCTGAAAAGCAAACTTAGGCAAGCCCAGGTGGTCGAAATTCCCGGAGCCCTTCACTACGGCGTCCCTGGGAGCCTGAGTAGCTTTGAGACATTAAACCCCCATAAACCATAAACTTAGACAAGCAATAAAGGCAGACACATGCAGTACTGAGACATTATAGAACACTTCAATGATAAGAAATGAGGTGAATCACTACAACGCGTGGCATAAGCCATAGATATTGACCTTGCCTCCTGACTGTTCCTGACTTGTGTAGATGGGTGCGCTGCCAACCAGCCAGTGTTTCCAGCACATTGTTCGTGTGCAGTTATGTCGGATGCACTCGAAACAGAGTTTACGCCGCCCATTTATTTTCAACTCGTTGCCAGAATAGGTCTCTTCCAGGCATTTTTTTTCGTTTGTGCACCGACGCTCACCGTGGAGGCTTAGTAAAGGCCGCAACACAATATGCATAATAAGAACTATCATGCGAATATACAACCGGTTTCATTTTGCAGCATGTTAAAAAAAAAAAGCCTTGCTGCTCGAGGTTATTCCGAAAGCCTTCCACAACGGCGTCCTCGTGGACTAAACATGCCGCCAGCAAGCAAAAATTATATCCGCACTGGCTCGCGACATGACCGAGCAGTTCTTACCAGGAACCCTCTTACCAGGGCCACTCTTGTTTCTAATTTATGTTAACGACCTACCTGAGAAATTATATTGCCGTATTCGGATGCTTGCTGATGATTGTGTTATTTGCAGAACAGCCACTAACACCTTCGACCAACAATCCCTTCAATATAATTTAACTCATGTGCAAGACTGGTGCAGTGAATGACTAATGACACTTAACACAAGTAAATCCAAATATATGTCGTTCCATCATCGCCGTTACCCTTTCCTGTTCCAATACAGCATATCTAACGTTCCTCTCGACATTGTCCAATCATACAAATACCTCGGTGTTCATCTTTGTGATGATCTTGCATGTAATACGCATATTTCAAACGTCATTTCATCCGCTAACAGAACACTAGGCTTTTATAGCGCCACCTATCTGCACCTCAGCATGTCAAGCTCCTTGCATACAAAATCATTAGTCAGATCAAAATTAGAATACGCATCTTCCATCTGGTCTAGGAAACAAGCATATCTCTGTAATTCAATTGAAGCAGTTGAAAACCGAGCAACTAGATTCATTCATTCATCGTATTCTTTTGATATCAGCATATCATCCCTCAAATCACAGTCCAGCCTACCTACCCTTGCTCATCCCCGCTACATTGCTAGTTTATGTTTGTTTCACAAGTTTTTTTTACTCTGAGCTACGACAGGAACCCTACATCTGCGCACTACCACCACGCATCTCCCTCCGCACCGGCCATCACCAGCAAGTGTCACGGCCTCGCGCCCGCACCACTACATTTTTTTCGTCATTCTTCCCCCGGACTGCGAACGACTGGAACGGCCTTCCCGCTGCTTCCCGCTGAACGGCCTTGCTGCTATCAGATGCCAATCTTTGTTCCTCAAAAGAATCACGCGTGTACTTGCTCAGTGAAAATCTTATATTTGTATAACTTACTTCAACTTATCTGTTACTCATTCTGTTTTTCATTTGTGTGTCCCACCCCTCATGTAATACCCTCTAACGAGGGCCTTTAGGTATTAAAGTGAAGTGAAGTGAAACCCAGCCTATAATTCTAAAAAGATGATTTGCTTGGACTTGAACGGTCTAGGTAAATACGAGGCGCTGCTCGTTAGCAGACATCGCTGAGCGCATACGACTAACGGGCACATTTCAACCTCAAACAGCTTTATGCGCAACTGTCTCTGCAACAGCAGATCTTATTGCGACATGCGTGAATGATGGCGTGGTGCTTTGTTATCCGCCTTTGCGAATGGTAAGATGATTTTATTCTAAATCTATTTCATTATTTCGTCATTGCCCCGCGCCCTCGCTGCGCCTGGAATCACTCAATCAGGCAGGCGGATGGTAAGAACCTAACGGAAATAACTGCTACAGAATATTGGCCTTACTTACATCGCATACCTTCAGTCCGCGACACAAAAACAAACTGAGGGCACGGTTGCTCCGAGAAGCCAATGCGCGGAGAAAGAACACTTAATTTTTATTCCTTTCCAGTTGCGCACACAAAATATATGTATGCTTATTTCAAGTAGCGCGTGGTTGATAAAGACCATAAGCACAAATCAACGGAAATGGGCACAGCCAAGAAAGTTGCGGCTGGGGTCAGATACCTGGCTTACTTCAAGAACTAAAAATTGCGCCTTTAGTTTGCCATCACATAGTTAACGGGCCTACACCAACAAAAAAACGGAAAGGTTACACAACAAACGCAGACTCGTCATTCATTAACTGCACAAGAGTCTCAATCGTCGAGATCATTGATTTTAAATGTTCTCCAAAGCATACGCCGACCGTTTACCGCTCCGCTTTCACGACGGACGTTGTGAAACTCCAGACATCAAATTCTTGCTTGTCTCTCGTTTATTCCTTTACCTCGAGGAATGAAATATTTTTTGGCGCACACAAGGTTGCCACGACTGACAAACAAGCACGTGTTTATCGTGAAATTTAAAAGCAAGTGCGCTTTTACTTATGCTGACCCCAGAAGTAGCCGTCCGTAACGCCACCATACTGGATCAATTGTTGAGCCTCCTGTAGGTCGGGAAAATTGGTAATAAGCACGCACATATGCAGCAAACTGAATTCTCAAAAAGCAACGCTTTGAAGGGCGTGGGCGCGACTAATCACAGGCCTAAGTGGTCATGGACTTTTCGGCTGAGACTACTTTACCGCGCGTGTCTAAGAGGCATTGCGCTTTACAGCGTCCAGACAGAATGATGGCGCGCTACACCATATCTATAGACAGCCAAACAACTTTTTGTGAGAGGTACGTTTATTTCTAGGAATTCCTGTCGATATCGTCAAGTCGGCTAGCACTCTGATGTCTCGTACTTCCATCCGGCATCGATTGTCCACTCAGTGCAGTTTATCAGTGGAAGTGTGCGGTGCTGCCTCCCCTAATGGATTTATGGAGAGCCCTTTTCCCCTAGTTTCAACAGCGCAGCCTGCCGGCGAGGTGCAACAAGCGTGCAACACAGGGCACTCCGGCACAAGCCGTTCGGGCATGCTTTGCACTGCCAGAAGTCGTGACAGCACCGGAAGCTATTTCCACCGCTTTCCGCCATCCGTGTTCACGTTGCTCTTCATGCGTGAGTACCGCGCGCGACAAAACAGAGGAGCAGAAAAGACGACAATAGCACCGCGGTATTTCTTGATAGCAGAATAGATTTCAGTCCTGCTTTTGCTCCTCTTGCCAGATTGCACGTGGAGCGCAGACTATATATCGAAGTCGTTAATGCTAGATTTCCGCACCTGCCAACGAAAATACAGACTACTTCCTGTCGACACGAAACGAAGGCGCGTCATCTTAAAGCTCAATTACTTTTGTGTGGTAAGCAGTGGCAGGCTAAGATGGCCTCTATGAACCAATATTAAAAAAAAAAACGCAGCATGCGTGTTCAACCAATTACTCTGCTCTAAGTATGAGTGAATATGAGTATTTTGGCTGTCGTCTCACAAAATAAATATTTCCGGCTTCTCTGTCACGAAGTTCTCCGAGTGCGTGAGAGAGGTCACGTGACCTTATGACGTCATCACAACCTGCGCAAGTGACTGTGAGCAAATTGCCCACTGTCGCAGGTGGCAGTTAAATTACTGATTGGTCGATAGAGGTCACGTGACCTTATGACGTCATCACAACCTGCGCAACTGAGTGTGAGCAAATTGCCCACTGTCGCAGGCGGCAGTTAAATTACTGATTGGTCGATAGAGGTCACGTGACCTTATGACGTCATCACAACCTGCGCAACTGACTGTGAGCAAATTGCCCACTGTCGCAGGCGGCAGTTAAATTACTGATTGGTCGATAGAGGTCACGTGACCCTGCGGCGTCATCACAACCCGCCCACCGGCTTGTGAGCCACCTGCCCCGCGTGGCACGTGGCAGCGAAATTAATTCAAATAAACTCATCGCAATTGCCACCAGGCCATCGTGGCGCTACACATTTGCCTCACGGGAACTCGCGAAGAGCAGCCTGCGTCTCAGAAGTCCCACCGCTGGCTGTGTTTTGAACAGCCACTTGCCCTGGCAGTGGTGCATCGTTTAAGCGCTGCACCACAGTCTGTACCAGTAGTGGTTTGGTTTGGTTTATGGGGTTTAACGTCCCAAAGCGACTAAGGCTACGAGAGACGCCGTAGTGGAGGGCTCCGGAAATTTCGACCACCTGGGGTTCTTTAACGTGCACTGACATCGCACAGTACACGGGCCTCTAGAATTTCTCCTCCAAAGAAATTCTAGCCGCCGCGGCCGGGATCGAACCCGCGTCTTTCGGGACAGCAGCCGAGCATCATAACCGCTAAGCCACCGCGGCGGCCTACCGGTAGTGGTATGAGGACTTCCCGCGATCTGAATGCGTTCGAGAGTGTTGTGACGTCATCATCACCATGTCACCTCCAGTGGACAATCATAAGACGCCACCAAATCTGAAAATCTGAGACCCTCCAAAATTTGGAAGTTGGCCCACCCCCGAAAATTCCAAAAGAACCCAAAATTTCGGAAATAGGCAGTGCCTCGGCTTGGACTCAGGCAGACTCGAGCTTGCGTACTTTCATTGAACACGCACTTGTGATTGGACCACTGCATGGGCCGTAATAAATGGCCCAGGCGGAGCCCGAGCCCGGTACCCTCTATATACCGTTACGCGCCTGAGCTTGGCCCGGTTTCTCTAAGGTATACCCGGGCCCGGCCCGAGCCCGAGGAAGCTCTCACCTACCCGGTCCGGCCTGGCTCGACAAGTGGGCGGGCCCGGCTCAGGCCCAAAGCAACACAAAGCCCATAAGCGCGCTACAGAAACGCAAACGTTGATGGTATTATGAATTTCAGTGAAAAAGAGTTCGTCGTTGTTAGAACAGAGGTCTAACGTTGTCTATAGTATCTGCTTCTGGTTGAGTTGGTACTTTCTCATTTTTTCGCCGTAAAGTACAGTGCCTTGAATGCCACACGTACCAATTTGCTGAAAATAATCAAATGAAGCCCGTTTTCCACCTCTTAGTTTTGAATTTAATATTCGCAAGCATACTCGAACGGGCTGTAACATTGCAAACGGTTCGCCACCGACATGCAAAAGGTGATACGAGACCACACTTGTGTCCACAAGGTGTCCACAAGGTGCCCACTTGTCTGTTGAAGCAGCTATTTCTCCCACTGTCGTTTGTCTCTTACCACCAAGCAAAAACAAAAAGCGGGAACATCAATTGGGCTCGGATATATTACGCAAGGAAGACGTCAATCTCTACCGGCCCCATACTTCACTGAAATTGAGTTTTAATGCTGTGCTATCATAGACAATCAGTTTACGAAGCTTTGTAGCATTAAAGGGCACAAAAAAAGAAAAAAAGCTGGCGGTTTAGCATATCTGAGCACGAAAAGTTCGAAAGCATGGTTATTTGCAGGTGGACAACACCGCCACGTACCTCAAAACGCGACTGAGGTGTCCACTGACCCAGAGAGCCAGTGTCAGTTTACCCAATGTACGCCGGCGGCATATGAGCTCGAGTGCCCCATTTATGCAGCAATGTGCCTTGCCTTTCTCCAAAATAAACGGAGTCTAAACCTTCCGCTGGCTTTGATAAAAGGAAAGGTGCGTAGCTGCCTCGATTTGTAGGTGACGCCACCGTATACCCACTACGGACCCAACGAGCCAGTTACACTTGCTACTCAGAGGATTCACACAGACACACATTGAAACCCGAGGAGCGCGGCTAGAAATGCTTTCGAATAAAAAAAAAAGACAGGGCTTGATATAAAGAAGAGAGAAGCTTCATAAATATCATGCCATACATTATGAAAAGTGCTTAGCACAGACACACAGACTGAAAGGAGAGAAGTCACGCTACTATGAGTTAAGCATTTATTGCATGCACCTTCCAAGGAGTGGATTTGGCGGCACGCGCAGCATCCTCTATGCTCCGGGAAACCCTGGGGAGTACCACCACGAAACAGAATAATCTTACGGTTATAAGTAAATACGAGACTCGTTAATATAGAGCTTGGAACATTACAGTGCGAAGGCGCGTACTGAGGAGGAGGTAACTGTGATGCATTCAGAGCTGAAAATCTAGCACCAAAACAGCAAAGACAGCCTCACAGTTCCTATTTGTATCAGGCTATATCAGAATGATTAAAGCGAAATTTTTCTTCGTTTTGTGTGCGGACGCCGTACTTATATGCTTCATGCATGACGATTTCCCAAAGCTAGGAAGGTGGCAAGCAAAAGCACGTGTCGCTAAGACTTTCAGTGTTTCGGAACCTCAGAGCTTTGCAAAGAGAGTTATGCTGTTTTGTTTAAATTATTTTGTGTTTTTTGCATTTTTTTTTTCATTCTTTTGCACGCTCGACATATCACATGACATATTCCCGAAGTTTCATGACTTCGTACTCAGGAAATAGCTGAAAACTGGCTGTAATTCTCTTGAGCTGCCGTTTGTTAAACCGATGAGAACATAAGAAGTGCCTGTTCAGTGAAAGTACGCAAGCCCGAGCCTGGCTCAAGTCCGCCAGTATACAGGTCTGAGCCCGGCCCGGTCCCGCGACCCAATGCCCGGCCCCGGCCCAGGTCGGGCAAAAAATTGCTGTACCCGGCCCGGCCGGGCTTTCGGGCAAGCCCGAGCCCACAGTAGGCACAGCCCCCAAAATAGAATAAGGCGGATTAGTGGAGACTTTGGGTGCATTAAGATGCATTACTGGGTCTGTTTAGTATAATCCCATATGATAATCCAATGGAGGGCACTCGAGCATTCTAAAAGGTAGTGGCTCATAGATACCGTATAAAGGAACTGATTCTAACCGGAGTTTTGACGGGAAAGTCGCAAGAACGACATTATACACTCATTCTAGACACCATAGTAAACAACCTAATTCTCTAAGAATGTGGTAAATAAGCCTCCCCCCCCCCCCCCTCCTAAGATTTTTCGCGGCAGTTTTCCTCTGAACAGATAGTATCCATTACATATTTTCATATTTCACGCAGAAATAGAAACAAAAAAGTGGCTGTGGCTGAACTCGGCAGAGCCAGGATATACAAAGCGAAAGCTTTGTTAAGCATGGTTTGACACGGTCTAGCTTTTATTCACCTTTATTGTTTCAGCGAGAGAAAAATCACGTGATGCATTACGTGCCACAAGTGCAAGAGCGAGCGGCCGAGCAGCAGCTCGGCTGCCAAGGCTGCCCGGCTGCCACGTGACTGCCAAGTGCGCAGCAGTGGCGTCGGTGAGTCACATGGCATGACGTCACAGCCACATGCGGCGCGTCTCCCGTTAGAGGTCAAATCCAAGAGCAGTTGACCTTCAGGCTCAGCATAGGATGAGTATAGTTTCTCGCTATAAAATTCATAAATTCATAAGCGGCGAAGCCCAGGTACGGCGGCTGCTAGGCAACGGCTCTTGCGGCAGCTCCGGGGCACAGCTGCAGCCACGGGCATACGGCCGAGGTGCGACCACGCTCGACGAGGCGAAGTGGCTGGAGTTGCGAAGCTATCGCTTCAATAAGCGCTGCGTCTGTGTAAGCGGCTGTATGAAGGAAGAAAATGAAAGTGCACAGGCCTGTCGAGTGGCACCAAACGGGTGATATCACTGCCTCGTGCGTATAGAAGAGAGCTGAAAGAAACAAGAGGTGAGAGAAAGAGATAGAAGAGACGCGCGCCGCAGCCGTCTACGCCGAAGCGTAAGAAGCCGAAGAAATTGGCCAATATTCGGGTTCGAACCCAGTACCTCAGCGTGCCAGGCGGGCACGCAATGCATATTCCACAAGGTGTCATTAGTTAGGCGCGTTTCAGGGGCACCAAGTGAACGCGTTGGGGTGTGTATGACAGTAAGGTTTGTTTTATGGTTTGTGGGTGTTTAACGTCCCAAAGCGACTCAGGCTATGGGGACACCGTAGTGAAGGGCTGCGGAAATTTCGACCACTTGGAGTTCTTTCGCTTGCACTGACATCGCACAATACACGGGACTCTAGCATTTAACAGTAAGGTGTGGTGTAAAAGAAGGAAACGGCGCCATCGCGTCTACTCTTAAGGCGAAGCTTAAAGGTGCAGTAAAGACGAATCTGAACTGTTCTTTTTAACGTGTGAACTCGATCTACACGTTCCGAGCATTCTTAGAAACGTCCAGTTATTGTCCTTTGTGGCCTATTTACTTAATTTAAATTGGATTAAACATCCCGGCTCCCGCCTTTTTTTTAACTCATCGCTGACGGCAGGGGAAGTCAACCGACCTTTCAGCCAGTCCCGTGGCGGCTCGCCGCTCTGCCATTGGCGGAGTGATACGTAGCGATTGGCGAAAGGAAAAAGTCCACGCGCATTTTAATTTACGTGGGACTAATTTGCAGCTGTGACTGGATCTATTTATTCACGGAAACTTAAAAAAAAATAAAAGCGAAGGCGAAGCCACCACGCGACTGCCTGAAAGGCACTCCACGCGTTAGTTGACTCCTCCTACCTTGAGCAGTGAGTTCAAAAAAAAAAAAAGGGGGCGGGAGCCGAGACGTTTAATCCGATTTCAATTAGGGAAATCGGCCGCACAGGACGATACCTCGAAGTTTATAAGAATGCTCGAAACGTGTAGATCGAGTTCCCGTGGTAAAAAGACGAGTTCAAATTCCTCTTTTTTTTTTAGCCCGCCGCGGTGGCTCAGTGGTTATGGTGCTCGGCTGCTGACCCGAAAGACGCGGGTTCGATCCCGGCCGCGGTGGTTGAATTTATTTGGAGGGGAAATTCCAGAGGCCCGTGTACTGTGCGATGTCAGTGCACGTTAAAGAACCCCAGGTGGTCGAAATTTCCGGAGCCCTCCACTACGGCGTCTCTCATAGCCTAGTTGCTTTGGGACGTTAAACCCCGTAAACCAACCAAACCAACCAGATTCCTCTTTAGTGCACCTCTAAGCGTCCAAATTTTTATACAGACCTGTGCTGACGTCATTTCTGCCGCCTGCATCATTTATCGCACCTGCGTTACTTGTCGCGCCCGTGCGGATGCCTGCGTGCGCACTTGGCGTCCGTCGCTTCTCATGGACGCCCATCATTCACCATCGGCTCGCGGCAACCACACTGAACACCAACCACCATGAACCAGTCTGCGCAGCTGCACGAACGACAGTCTTGGGGAAATCAAGCGTTCACTCGATCGGGCTGTTCAGCGTAGGGACATGGAGCGGTTTCGGCGAATACGCGCATACCTGTTGGAAAGTGCACCCATTTGCGCTTAACGTTGTTGTTGTTGTTGCTGTTCCCCTTATAGAATGGCGCATACCCACACAGGGGGATCGGCCAAGAAGAGGGGTACATAGAGGGTTTTTGTGATTTTTTGTTTTGTTTTGTTTTGTTTTCTTCGGAAAATAAATAACATAGTGCTGGGGAAGAGAAAAGTCAACAGAAGTCAGAGAGACCAGAAAGAAACGGGAAATGCATAACGCACGCAGGAGATGGACTCTGTAAGATCTGTAGCAGAGGGAGTTGAAAAATAAATAAATAAATAAAAATATTAATAGTAACAGAAAAAAAATTGCAATGATGAGTAAAAAAAATTTAGCAAGGTAACCGATTAGATTCCAGCAAACAATTTTGAATGGCGGTAAAAACAGACCTGTGGCTGTAACCAAGAATGGTGGCACCAAATGACAATATGATCGGGCTGCTCAAACTAAGGCCAAGCTGTTGCAGTGGTTGCTCTAAAAATCGTCGTCTCATCATGGTGAAGCGTCGACAAAACAACAAAAAATGGTCTATTGATCCTTGTTCACCACAGAATGCGCAGATGGGGGAAAGCGCCAACCCAGACCTGTGCAAATAAAAATTTAAGGGGGGAATCCGGCAGCGCAGCCTAGTTAGAGAGACTTCAAGCTGTCGTGAATGGCATGACTTCCTGCTCCACGAATACTGAAGATGCAGGAAATCATCAGATCTTAACATTGGTCCAGATGTCATGCTTAACAAAATACTTCTCCGAAACCTCGCTGCTGTGATGTACGCTGTAGCCGGGAGGATAGGTAGCACGGGGCCATTGAGGGACGCTTTTGCCAGGCTATCAGCCACTTCATTGACTGTCACACTGTTATGACCTGGCACCCATATCATATGTAAAAGGCTTAAATGTGGAGGAAGTAATGATAAGAAGGTGTTTAGGATTGTAGAATCCATAGTTGAAGCAAGGGACGAGCACAAAGAAAAGGAGTCTGTAATGACAGCCACTGCGGAGAAAGAAGGGTCTAGTTTGCGAAGAGCAAGCACCACCGCCAGAAACTCCGCTTGGAAAATTGGGGTGAAATCCGGACGACGCACAGAAAAAGACCAATCTAGAAGCGGGCAATATATTCCCACCCCTGCCTTTTCATTACATTGAGAGGCGTCAGTAGCAATCATGATGGTAACAGGTAGGCTTTGTAAATGGTCTTCTAATAATCCATTTAAAATGCTTGTTGGTAAATGCTTTGCATTCTTCGGGAAAAGGTCATCACAGACAATTTTCACGGAAGGCCCACTGTTTTGTGTCGGAAGTATGTCAGACAGGAGTACATTTAATGGGTGAAGTAAATTTTGTACCAGTACTACCTGCCGGGTATGAAATCGAGGCCAGTGGATTCCAAAAAAGAAGGTCGGCTGGCAACAAAAACACAGATGAGGAACGGTGGAAACTTGAGTCATATATCGTGAGGTACGTCTGAACAGTGAGAAACCTAAATCTGGATACTAAAGGTGGAATTCGGGCTTCAAGGTAAAGCATGTTGTTAGCTACAAATTTAGGGAGGCCAAGGCACAACCGAAGGGCTTCCCGCTCTAAAAGAACGAGAGGGCGAATTTTGTAAGTAGCTGAACCAGAAAACAGCACTGATCCAAATTCTAACATTGGACGCTTCATCGTCGGCTACCGAATCGATCACGTGGCCATCCCTGCACGCGCCTCACTCACTTCGTCGTCTGCGGATGTGGCGCGCGCTCACCCGTGACCATGCGCACCCTTGTTCGCGGCTACCGAAGGCCATGTTCTTGCACGTAAAATGGGCGTTGCCTGTCGTATCCTTTGTACTTGCGAGAAGTGGCAGGTGTACAGCTGCACAGCGCTCAGTTTCGTTTCACGTGTGCTGATCATCACGAGATTTGTGGAGAACTTTATACCCGCGTAATGGGATATGTAGACAGTAACTTGCGCTGATATAATAACGATGACTCCTTGTTCTCCTGCATTTCGCTTCGTATATGGAAGCTTCAATCTTGGCGGTTTCCCTGCGATCA
This sequence comes from Amblyomma mixtum, assembly GCF_055824585.1. NCBI lineage: Eukaryota > Metazoa > Arthropoda > Arachnida > Ixodida > Ixodidae > Amblyomma > Amblyomma mixtum. The sequence goes on along the minus strand of NC_143014.1, from coordinate 71,809,461 downwards.
CACTCTATTCGCGAGCGTCTTCCTTGCCTGTTTTACTGTCGGGTTGAATTCAAACGGGTGCATAGCCTGGCATCGAAGTGCAACTTGCTGATAAGTACGCACTTCGGAGGGCCGTTTTGCAATGAAACATGAGTCCTGCTAGTTGCTCGCGACAGCTTAAGGCAATAAGGCGAAATATTGAGTTTTGTTCGTAAATAGTGTTAGCATTCGATTCCGGCCTCGCAGAACATAAAACTAGATCCGCTGTGGTGGCTTATAGTGGCTATGGCGTTCGGCTGCTGAGCCCAAGGTCGTGGAATCGAATCCCAGCCGCGGTGGCCGCACTTCGGTGGGGCGAAATGCAAGAGGCGCCCGTGAGCAGTCTACGTTCAAGGGCCCCTGGCGGTCGATTTTAATCTGGAGCCTTCTACTACGGCGACTATCATATCCCCCTACGCGCAGCTTTGGGACGTTAAACCCCACATAACACGAGAACGTGAACCAGAAGTGCTCCATCGTTACTCCCCCCCCCCAACTGTTCTCTCGCTTTCCCAAGGAAGGAATTTATGCAACCAGTTTGGTTTATGATTTGGTTTATGGGGGTTTAACGTCCCAAAGCGACTGAGGCTATGAGGGACGCCGTAATAAAGGGCTCCAGAAATTTCAGTCATCTTTGGTTCGTTAGCGTGCACTGACATCGCACAGTACACAGGCCTCTATAATTTCGCTGTGTCGAAATTCTCCGGAGATCGGGAGGTCAGGAAACTGAGAAAACTATGTGCAAAAGGGCTTGATGTTCGTGAATTATCATTAAAATCAGAAATAGGGAGCTCGACGCCCCGAATGAAATGTACGAATAAATAAGCGTAGCTTTTAAACAGAAAATTACCTTAGCTAGGGCTTCGCGCTCCCTGGCTTGCAAAAGGAAATGCTAAAACAAACTCAAAGCAAACGAAACTCGTAGGTTTTGCTGGCCTGTAGTATTTTTTTGTATTTCGACATTAGCGGTTCATACCGTTTGCGAGCATAACTGTCAACGCCAATTAGTTGCTGCAAGTGCAATTATCTCCCAGAAGAATTTCCGGTGGAAAAACCTAAATTCTTCCCTACTTTTTACCCCAAGAACCCAATTGACACAGAGACTGCACATCGACACTGGCTGGTCAAGCTTAACGTCTTTCAGTTTTTTTTTCTTTTTTTTTTAAGTGATAGCCGTCAAGGGCGCGTTTCCCAGTTCTACGGCGTCGGCGTTGGCCACGCCACGCTGATCGTCATAATGTACTGACGGCACGCATGATGTCACTGCAGCGTGCCACACGGAACGCGCCACGCAGTGGTACGAACACAGTGCGGTAACCGTCCTGTGAACTTTTTCACGTTTACCGTCGCTGACGTTGGGCCAAACGGGTCGCAGTGCCAGAAGCGAATGTGATGGCCTGTGTATTTTTTTAACAAAAGGGATTGCACCGGAGGTACTCTGTATAATTTTCGTTAAAAACATCGGTGGTTTTTCTTGAACGCAACTTCCGAGACGGTTAGCTGCGTTTGGAAATGCCACAGGTTCATCCCCGATCATCGTGTTTTCCACTCGGGCGAAGCGATGGAAAATGGCGAAACCGTCCATCTGGAAGCACGTTTAGTTGGTAGTGAGACAGAACACTGGGCATTCGGTCGCGAGCGAGGTGGTTTAAAAGAAAAAAAAAACTATCCATGCAAAGCCGAGTCCCATTACACGCATTCAGCGTACACGAAGCAGACAGGGTTTTGACTGTTGTTTAATGGCAGCCCAGTCTGAGTAACTCGAGATTTCAACGCGGCGTACAGGTGACTGGCGCGCGTCAGAATGCTTGCGTCGCGTGGCCGAGTTTTGAGTGGCGAGCCACGAGCCTGAAACTTGTTGCCATGACGGAAATTCTTTGAGCGTGATCTGCAGCGAAAGTAACGCGGTCTAGTATGCAGGAAACTAGATGCTGTTCTGGCATCTAGTTTATATATATTTGTTTTATGGTTTCTCAATGACTTCATCAATATCTCGTCTAAGAGATGTCGGTGATCCAAACCGGTGAAACAGAACATAGCCTTTTTTTTTCTTTATTGCACAGCAATCAAAATAGTTTCTAACTGCGACTAAATGGAAACACACAAGTTACGCTGAGCCGCCGCGGTGGCTCAGTGGCTATGGTGCTCGGCTGCTGACCCGAAAGACGCAGTTTCGATCACGGCCGCGGTGGATGAATTTCTATCGAGGCGAAATTCTAGAGGCCCGTGTACTGTGCGATGTCATTGCACGTTAAAGAACCCCGGGTGGTCGAAATTTCCGGAGCCCTTCACTACGGCGTCTCTCATAGCCTGAGTCGCTTTGGGACGTTAAGCCCCATAAACCAACCAACAAGTTACGCTAAAGAGAGGAGAGGCCAACTATGGCGAGCGAGAGGGTAAATTCATTAAGATAGAAAGGTCACCCTTTCTAAAGCGAGACTCCCGCTAACGTGAACGTACACATACAAAACAAAAAAGAAAGCTTGAAAGAAGTGAAATTTAGCTACCAAATGTGCGGGATAGTATTTTTTTTTTTTTACCCAGCTGTGCAATAAAATTTCTGAGACCAACTTGCTGAAACCAACAGCTAAGTTCCTCTTCGTACGAGCTACTCGACTGGCTAACATTGGTAACATGAGCCGCGCTCCCTGGTTCCTTTTGTTCGAGCGCAAGTTCTGGGCTATTTGCTTCACCGGACTCTAACAGTTCTCCGGAAAATTGAGAGGTACCATTTCTTACATTCCTTTTAACTTGGCGCAGGGGCAAGTCTTGTTTGCCGGCCCTCACAGGCAGCCCAGTGAGCTCCATAAGCAGCCATTGCCACCGGTGTGGAAAGAGTACGCGCCCGGGACCTTATCTCTAAGGAGGTTGCGCGGCGCCTTCTGGGGCGCTATCTAACATTCTTGCCATGCCTGAGGCAATGAGGGGCTGTACGGTGCACCTGATAAAGATAGCAGGCGTCCTTTTTGAAGAGAAGCACAAAAAGAAGCATCATGAAAAAATTAGAAAGGAAAGAACGATACGTAACAAAATACTTCGCGTTGATACGCAGCCAGGCCCAGGTTCACCTGAGGTGAAAGTGAGTGTCGTGTGTGTGACACAGCTGCGCTGACGACGGAGGGCATGACGGCGTATCGCAGCGTGAGCGATAAGCGTACGAGGAAGTAGGGAGGCTTCGGTTGTTTCAATCTTCCTCATTGCTATGCAATTTTGCGGCCTGCAAGGCGATGGCAAAAACACCTGGGCGAGTTGGTCAACTTGCATGGTACTAAAAGCCAACGCGAACAAATCTGGATGAAGAAAGGAAAGAGACACACAGGTCGGCGCTGTCCACTGTGCATGCCTCGTTCCTCGTTCGCCCACGTTTGTACGCAATTTCTAGTATCAGGCCAGCAGAGCGCTAAGCCACGCCTTCCAAAGATAGACGACTGCGGAATAAGATGACGCATTTTTACAGGACTCGCTAAGTCGAGATCACCTGATCAGTGCGTACTCCAGGGCTATCAGCGCCAGAGCGATCCCCCCGACGGCTCTCATGTGCTCACGCGGTCCTGCACAATCAACTCAGCCTTTCATGCCGATGAGTGCTAAAATCTTTCAAGTTGGGTTTTCCTTATTGCTGACATGAGTGTTTTCCGCGCTGCCGTATAGGGCAACGGTGCAAAGTACAGAGAAGAGGAGTGCTGGTTTCATGTTTCCAGGGGTCTATAAATCACAGATGTCGATAGCTGATGTCTTAACAAATTGCATGGCGGCCTACGGGTAACAGATTAAGAGGGACATCCCGTGCGAGAGCTGTACGCACGATGGCTCCGCCAACTCTGCGCTAACCAATCATTCATGACAGCCACTTAAGTAAAGGTAAAAAGCGAAACAGCAATCACCGCAGCAAAATATTGTTGTGTTTAAGTTTGCAATGTGTTATCGGAATTTATTTTTGGGCGTAATCAACCCGAATACAGCGATAAGCAAAAGGCAACCTGCTATGCAGCTTACAGGTACGTACCTTCATCAGAATGTCTCAGATCATCTGGGGTACCGCAGCAAGTCTGTAGATTGCGGCTAGTATATTCGCTGAAATGTGTGCAGGACTGTCGTCCCTACCAAACCGACAAGGCTACAGCTATAATATATATGTGGCTGCTGCATGCTCTAGATATTTTTTACAGAGACTGCGCAGGTGCGCCACCTAGCAGCTGAAGTAAATGAGAGAACTTCTTGTTGGGCTAGTCGGCAATTGATCATTGTAATTTAAAGGCGCCAAAAAGCACATAAACGCACGCGCACAAGCGCACACGCGGACACACGCACAAGAGAAGAGAACAGAAGGGGACGGAACGCCTCTGTCCCGTGCGCTAGTGCGTGCGTGCGTGCGTGCGTGCGTGCGTGCGTGGTTTTTGGCACCTTTAAATTACAATGATCGAGTAAATGAGAGTAGTGCATTCACGACAGACCGGGCGTCTGGGGCATGAAATGCTTTTAGCTCCCATTTTCGGCTAATCCAGGCAAACATAGTCCAGAAGCCGCGGAGAACCTGAGGCATAGTCCAGAAGCCGCGACGAACCTGAGGCCAACATCAAGTGGAACTTATCCAAAACATTCCGTAACTTTATGGCTGAATGGTATCTAATGGGAAAAAAGACTGTGGCTACATCCCTGACAATGCGGATGACCAGCACCGGCTGGACCTTCTTGTGCTGAACATGCAACGTTAGAGCACGACGTTCCGAATCGGCTGCATCCATGCACGGCTCTCCTGATACGCGACTTGTGTGTCACATCGCAGCTTGCGGCTTTATCACACTGACGCCTGGGGCTAATTCGTGCCCACCAGATGGGACAACGAAGTCAGCGCGATGCACGGTTTATGCGCCCGGTGTGGTCATGTGGTAGTAGTGATCACGTGGCTGCGTTGTAGCAGTCGTCGTCGTGACCACCCCGCGGATGCTGGATGCACGACGACGGCTGCTACGACGCGGAGGCTGGCAACATTTCCTTTAAGAGATAGCGTAGTAAAAAACTTTACTACGCCACAGCCCCGAGTGGCATTCGAACCAGCGTCGATGGCAGCAGATTAACTTAAGTTTCCCGATGTTTTACACCAATTAACCATCGCCATAGCCTCCCGCGCCATGTGTGCTCATTGATAGCCTCTCGCGTTGCTTGTCATGTCCAACATTCTCGGACAAACATTTTGAAAATTGGAAAATTGTAAGACACTGTTATGGAAATATTGAAGGTAATGGTCCATTTTTCTGATATGTAGCAAAATCTTTTAATGTGTTTCCATCGATCGCATCGAACCTGGGCAGTAGAACTGCAGTAGAAAACCACTGTGGAACGCTTTTGACGATATCAAAAACGGTAATATAGAAAAAAATGCAGGACTGCCGCCGGATGACCTGCGGATGTATTGATTGTTATAGTGAAATCTTACATTGTATAAAAAAATTTGCGTTCATAAATGGTTTCCTGCTCAAAAATGCCTTGGCCAAGAATTGTTAGGTATGTCTAAATCGCTACCTCCGTGACCTCACGTCTATTAGCTGCGCGTTCCTATTTTTTTTTTTTTTTGCGGCAGTAGTGCTCAGTCCTTCTTAGCTGCTAAATCGTCGTCATCATCTTCCATCTGCTCGTTTCGCTGTACGCGGCAGCACGTAAAGCACCAAAAGCGGCGAGGGAAGCCGAGTGCTATCCAGCTAAGAAAATTGGCTGATGGACGCTTCTCAAGCCGCAAAAGAAGACCATGCACTCTACCTGGTTCGGAGGACCAAAGCTAGCGAAGGCGGCCAGTGGACCCAGACAGTCAAAGCAGTACGCTGGGTCTAAAAATTAAGGTGAAGAAATTTAAAGTAATGTTGGGTAATCCCGGAAATGCGCAATTACTACAGGTAGGAAACATTGGAGGTTGTCAGCGATACACCTACTTGGGGCAAGTAGTGACCGCTGACCCGGACCACGAGATGAAAATAACTAAGATAATACCCCTGTCACACGGGCACTTTCGATGCTCATTGAACTCGATCGGCATCGAGATTTTCGAGCACGCTTGAAGCATCCGGTGCTACACGGGCATTTTCAATGCTCCTTGAGAAGTTTCCCTCATGTGTGTTAGGTGGCGCCAAATGTTCCTCTAACAGACATAACAAGGTGATGTCCGGCAACACTGTGCAGTCGGGGCCAGCGGCAGCCAAATCCGTAGCCAGACGTGCGACGCTCCTCTGTACCTCTGCTGTTGTGCGATGGAACCCGAGGGTCCGCAAGGCCTCCGCGATTTCTGTGTAGCCTACGGCGTTTCTCTTCTGGCGCCGCAAATTATCTAGGCGGTCTAGCCAGCAGTCGATGAGAGCGGCTGTCTCGCGCTCGCTCCATAGTTTGCGCGTCGACGAACTGGAGGACGCCATCTTTGTTGTTTACATGACGGCGAAGCTAGGAGCGGGGTGTCGAGATTATTTATAAATACGTTTGCATATAAGCAGGCATAGTGCCTGAAAATGTTCTGTCTTGCATTATATTGAATTACAACAACAACAGTTGTAGTTTTGTTTTGTCAACTAATGTTTATTTTTATAGCTTCGTGAGAGCGAGAGTGCTTTCGATTGTGCTTGGAACCTCAAGCACGCTTGAGGGACCGGCATCGAGTCAAGCAGGATCGAGCTCGATTGCGCTTGAAAGTGGCCGTGTGACAACCGTCGATCTGCATTGAGTTCGATGAGCATTGACTCAATGAGGATCGAACGTGCCCGTGTGACAGGGGTATAATATGAATTGGGTGAAGTGCTTTTGGCAGGCACCCTCAGGTCGTGAATAGCAGCTTACCGCTATTCGTTAAGAAGAAAGTAAACAAAAGTTTTAGCTTGGCAGTACTTATCTATAGGGTGGAAACTTGGAGGCTAACGAAAAGGCTTGAAATTAAGTTCAGGATAACGCAGCGAGGTATGGAAAGCAAAATGATAGGTGTAATGCTAAATGACAGGAAGAGAGCTGAATGGTCCAGGGAACAAACGCTAGTTAGTGATATCCTACTTGAAATCAAGAAGTTGGCATGGGCAATGCAAAGGCGAGCCAGTCAATGGACCCGTAAGGTAGCGGAATGATTCCAAGCGAAGGCAAGCGTAGCAGGGGCCGCCAGAAAGTGAGGTGAGTGGATGAGAAGATACGTAGATCCTGTCCAGACGGGCATGCGAATTTCCTTGGATGCATGTATAAGACCAGGACGTCGGCCCAGATAGCCCAGTGTGTCTAGTAGGCCCACGTTTTCTGTAATGCTAGATAGCTCTGCAGAACTTCTATCGCTACTTCTACTCGGCCCACGGAGATCATTAGAGTTACGCACGCAGTTAAAGTCCGCCATCAAAACAACGTGACGATCAGATTCAAGAAGACCACATAGGCTTTCATAAAGAGCTACTCTCTTTGCCTGATCCGTGAAAGCGTATACGTTGATCGAATATCATAACTCGCCATACATCCGAAAATCGCAACCTCCGTAACTACTCGGTACGCAAGGTCAGACTAGGGCACGCTCTTTTTCGAAAAGCGAGACAGCCTGCCGAAGGACCCACACAGTGTGACACGCAAACTTAGCAATCTGCTAGAAAAGGCCGGAGGGCTCTTTCTTTTGCGTCGTCACTATCTATCTTGGTCTCTTGTACAGCGACGAAGTCGAGTCGACTACCCGAAAGAAAGGCGGCGCAGTCGTACCTGTTTTTGCTAAGTAAGGCTCCCACAGACAGTCAGAGTTGCGAAGTTCAGTTGTTGGGCGGTCGCCATGATGGGCCACTGGGGCTGAAATTGCGCATCCATGAAATCAGGCAAGACGCGAGAGGGCAAAGCCTCTCTTGAGGCACCACCCTTTGTCCTTGATCTCGAGCGACGCGATGGCTTGTTCTTGGACTCTTCGCGGCTGGGCTTATGCATGGCAGGAATAACGTCCTCTCTCTCTTCCGAAAGATCCAGCCAAAGTTTCACTGCAGGGGTCTGTATTTGAGCATTCACCAGGGTGCTGAACACAGCGCTGATTTTCAGGCTCTTCCATGGTGCACCCACTCATGCCACTGCGTTCCACTGCAAACACAGAATAGGCGATGTTTCCGCTGCAGGGGAATCCGCGGACGACTCGGCATCAGGAGGCAACAAGCACCTCTGCAGCAAGCGCGCCTTCATCTTTTGACGAGGCATCATTAACGGCTCCAGTAGGTGCTGCTTCTACACTCTTACCAAAAAGGGGCTAACATGGGGTGAGAGGTTAGTCTTTTGGGGACTAACTGACCTGCCACTGGCATTCATCCTTTTTGGGACTAACTGCAAAGGGTGTAACTGTTGGTCCCCTTGGAAAGGGGTGCAACAGTTAGTCCCCGAGAGCAGACGTTTAATGAAAAAATGCAAACGACGCGCGATTTCCAGCGTAATTTAGAGCAGGATAGTTTCTGACAGAACTTGACACACATAACAACGATAAAGTAAATAGAAATAAACGTACATGAGAACACTAGGATTCCAACTGACAACCTTTGAATTATGAGCCGAGCGCGGATATGACCAGGCCACCACAGCAGACGGTCCAAAGCAGAAAATAAAAGCATTGTATGCGAAACACACACATTGTCTGTCTTTACCGCTCAAATCGTTATCAAACGTGTTGTTGTTTAGAGCCCAGTATGGTGATTTTGGTGTCATATGCTTTTGCAACAACTGGCGGTAAGCTTTAATGCGCACGCACAACGGTCTAAATCGTGTTTTGGCCAAAAAAGAAGGGCTGAACTGTGTATACATTACGGCCGGTACTTCACAACCACAACAGTTGTTTTCTTTTCGTTTTTTTTTTTTTTGCGTATAAGGTGGTCTTATTTCTTGCACTTGGCAGCTGCACATTACAGCCTGTTGAAAACAAATATATCAGGTGATGGTTCACTTCGTTTTTTGTTACTGGCGGACAGCGGTGACAGGGAATTGAATGCTTGCCACCCACCGATTCGCTAAGTGTGGCCGATACTTACACAGCATCCCATAAGCTCGTAAACAAACGGCAACGATATGAAACTACGTGTACTTGCTCAACCCTAACCTTTACAACTCACATTCAACACGTATTGAAGCTAGTAGTATTTTTTTATGTACTTGCACAGCTGCCAGCCGTTTCGGTTGAAAGAAGCCTTTTTCTCACTCAAAACGGTATCCGCTTCGTCACAGGCAGCGGCGGTGCTCTCACTGGCCTCAGACCACGCCCTGCGCTTCAAAAATTGAGTACTATTGCTGTCGAGGTCTTCTCGTGCGATTGTCGCGTGCTGCTATGCTGCGATACGCCCCCCCGTTAATCTCTTTCTCGGCAGTTAGTCCGTTGTGTTTGCGCACGGCGCGCATTTGTGGCAAGAAGAGTGTCGTGTGCAAATTTGGGGACTAAAGAGCCGTTTTGAGGACTAAAGTTGTCTTTACTCCCCCTGCGTCGGTTTTTTTTCGTAGAGCGTAGGAATTGCTTTGGCCAATCCGTCAATCGTTCTCAAGTTCTATAGCCTGTTTCGTCTGTGAACCGGAACATATTCGTTATCACGGGCAGGCAGGCTCTAAGGCGGCAGCGCTAAGCGTTTCGTAGCTGACGGAGAACCCTTTACATGGAAAGTTATATCCGAAATGGCAGCTTAGTTTTCCTCCATTTGTTCAACGGCACATAGATCTAGTCAATATTCACAGAGAGAATGAAACAGTTGCGTATTTCTGGCTTACCTTTTCGCCTGACCATGGCACAGACATTCAATTCAATTAGGCGAAAGGAAATTGGGGTATTTAAAAGACGAATTGGTAGGGCTTGTTAGTGCTCTGCGTTTTTCAGGCTGAAATGGTCAAGCACGCGGCTGTAAATGAAATAAATGCCAGGGGATTAAAATATCTTTTTGCTTTCTGTAATATAACGGTGTATAGAGACTGTAATAGTCCCCTATTGCAAAAGTCTGTTCATGTACCGACTGCAAGAAGAGAAGTTGAAAAAGCCGACGTCGAGGTATCAAGAACCACGCTACATCAGCTCATACGGCCCATGCGCTCCCTGTATGATAGCATGAACCACACAGAAGGGAAATTTATGTTCTGCCGTACGAGTGCGTATGCATTTATAGCCGTCTAATCTGTGAAGATGCGTGTATCAAAACTTTCCTTAAAGTTTTCTCCCGAAATCGGTCGACAGTTTTGTGCAAGAAAAAGAATAACAAAGCAGAAAATAGAGCCTCTGGGCAGATTCACCAAAGCGGGAAATGTTGCAAATGAGCTCTTTATCATCGGCTTTTCCTCAGAGAAAAAAAAAAAGTCGAGAAGACACATCTGGAGAAAATGCAAACGTTCGCTCACTAACTTATTTATTTATTTATTTATTTATTTATTTATTTATTTATTTATTTATTTATTTATTTATTTATTTATTTATTTATTTATTTATTTATTTATTTATTTATTTATTTATTTATTTATTTATTTATTTATTTATTTATTTATTTATTTATTTATTTATTTATTTATTTATTTATTTATTTATTTATTTATTTATTTATTTATTTATTTATTTATTTATTATTCCTCAAAGGTCCCTTTCGGGACATTACATGAGGGGTGGGGATAACACGGCAAAAAAAATATTATATATTAATAAGAAAATGGACAAAAATTACATTGATGAATGGGCTTCCTCGATGGTGTTCTTGAAAAGTCGGTGAATCATGATGGTGGCCACTTCAGCAGGGAGGTTATTCCAGTCACGGGCAGTCTTTAAGAAAAATGATTGCTGGAATGTGGTGGTATGGGCACGTTCAGGGTAAACAGCGTTCGGGTGGTTATGGCGGGAAATGCGATGGACACGTGGAATTAATTGGTTGGCTTCTGTAAAGTTGTGGAAGAATTTGTGAAATAAGCAGAGACGTGATGTGTTCCGACGGGTGACTAGTGTAGGCAATTGCAATCGTGATTTTAGACCTGAGATGCTGGTATGATAGGAATAGTCAGATGAGATGAACCTCGCGGCACGATTCTGAACAGACTCAATGGTATTAATTAGGTTAGTCTGATGGGGATCCCAGACAGAGTTAGCATATTCAAGTTTAGGTCTGACGAAAGTCTTGTAAGCGAGCGATTTGAGAGAACTTGGTGCTAGAGCAAGGTTGCGCCGAAGATACCCAAGGACACTGTTTGCGGAGTTAGTTATGTTGGTGATATGGAGAGTCCAAGTTAGATCACGAGAGATATGGACGCCTAAGTATTTGTAATGATTGACCGAAGAAATTGGGCAGTTATTAATAGTGTACACTGGGGCGATGAAGTTGGGGCGACGGTGAAAAGAAATCAGTGAGGTCTTTGAGATATTAAGAGACATGAGCCACGTGTTACACCAATGTTGCACTTGTGAAAGGTCTTCTTGAAGAGCGACGATATCTGAAGAATTTGTTATGGGGCGATATATGACACAATCATCAGCAAACAGTCGGACGTTGGAAGAAAGACTAAGTGGAAGATCATTAATATATATTAGGAAAAGAAGGGGACCTAGTACACTTCCCTGTGGGACGCCAGACTTCACAGGTGAAAGAGATGATGAGTGACTATTAGCATAGACGAACTGATGACGGTCAGTTAAAAAGGCACGAATCCAATTAACGATGAAGGGGTGCAGATTCAGACGGGAGAGTTTGTGTATTAAGCGACCATGAGAAACTTTATCGAACGCCTTTTCGAAATCAAGGAACACAGCGTCACAATGAATATTACGGTCTAAGTACGAGTGTAAATTATGTAGGAAAAGGGCAAGCTGTGTCTCACATGAGCGGCCTTTAAGGAATCCATGTTGATTAGGATGGAAGAAATTTACAGAAGTTAAAAAGGCAGCAACATACGAGTACAAAATATGCTCCATGATTTTGCAGCAAACGCAGGTGAGTGAAATCGGGCGATAATTTAACGGGGATGAACGGTTACCTTTTTTGACCACTGGAATGATTTTGCCGATACGCCAGTCACGTGGTAAAGATCCTGATGATAGCGATTGCTGAAAAATTAGCGACAAGATCACACTGCTAATATCTTTAGTATTCTTCAGAACTTTTGAATTTATGGCGTCGATACCTGAGGACGAAGTATTGGTTAGAGAGTCAATAATTTTTGCAATGCCTTGAGGTTCAAATGATATGTTTTCCATGACTGGATGATCCAAAAATGGGATATCGGGAAGGTTATCGGCAGGTTCATTGGTGAACACAGAAGAAAACGCAGAGTTAAGGACACTCGCCACATGAGAATCATTAATCGGAAATCTGGAATTATCACAGAGCGTAATGACAGAAGGTTCATGAGGCATAATGGTTTTCCAAAATCGCTTGGGGTTATTTTGTAGCATTGATGGTAAAGTGTTGGAGAAGAAGGTACGTTTTGCTTGCGCTGTTTGCGTGTTGTAGTGTTTTTCGGCGCTGTAATACTTCGTCCATGCTAGGGGAGAGTTAGTGAGCTTAGCGTTTCGAAATAAGCGTTTTTTCTTGTTATTTAGTCGTTTTAACGATACGTTAAACCATGGCGAACCAGCCCGCTCGGTTATTTCTATGGTTGCTGTACGCACCTTGTGCTGTACGCGCTGAAAGCAAGCAATCTATGTAAATGACCGATAATGAGCTCATTCAACAGTTCTAGCAATACCACTGTTACAGGAAAGGTAAAAGAAAACGCCTCTGGATATTAGGCTTAAGACTTATTCTTGGCTAACAAATAAAATAAGCAAAGTTTCAAAGAGTCTACGACTTTTTTCAGATGGTATTATCACGCGCCGGATATCAGATATGCATTACATATCTGCCAGCAATTAAAATGATAATCTAGAGAACCTACATGACTCATTATACAGGTTGCATTTTAAGTTTTTGCATCCCACATTTTTACCGGCAGAGTGCATATTTTGCATGGGTGTACAGGGTGTTTCTCATAAGACTGTCAGCAATTTCTTAAAATATGCTTCTAAGTTAGAAGAGCGCCTTCTTCAGCATAACATTGTCAGCGACGTAGTGCATTAGAACACAGCTATGACCTGCAAACTAGCAGGCTATGAATGGTTAACTTTTTATCTATTGCTGTTAGGCTCTTTATTTTTTGACAGACTTTTAGCTCATCGTAAGTAATATCCATATAAGTTTTTAGGATTTCGAAAATGCCGTTCTCGTCACCGCTGCAGCGCAAGCAATTTTAGGGCCCCAAATAGTCGAAACCGAAACCGCGCTACCAGAAGAAGCGCTAGCCACGCCCACGAGCGCGCGTCAGAGATCGACGCGCCCGTCACATGCATCCTCTCCGCCCGTCGCTCCCAGTCAGGTGCTACGAAAGGAGCACGTGACAACGACGCCACTGTGCGACGGAAGTTCGTAGGCGTGGCTAGCGCCATTTTTGGCCACGCAGTTTCGCTTTCGCCCGTTCGCGGTCTCGAAATTCCTAGCACTGCGGCGGCGAGGAGACTGGCATTTATGAAATTCTAAAAACTGATATGGATATTACTTACGATGGGCTGCAAGCTTCACAATAATTGATCAGCCTAAGCATTATAGTTAGAAAGTTAACTCTCTGATATTAGTTAACCAGCTTTCTATAGCACGTATTAGCTGTATTCTGGTGCACTACATCGGTAACAATGCTATTCCGAAAAAAAAAACGCTCTTGTAAATCAGAAAGACAATTTTTAAAAATTGCTGACAGTCTTAGGTGAAACACCTTGCATCTGGTCTGAGAGGTAGTCGTAGATCCTTGAACAAAAAATGCTAATAAATAGTTTAGTGGCAGCCATGTCCAGGAATGATTTATTGCTTGCTGTCTTACGGCCCAGGGAAACTTGCTCGAGCGTCCGATTAGCCGCTGACCCTATCGCGCACGTGCGTCAATGCAAGGCGCCCTTTCGAGGCAACATAATCACCGTCTCGCGCTGAAACCGCACAGAAAAGAACGTCACACGATGACGCACCTAGCAGCCGCCAACATTTTAAAAACACCTGCGGAGAACATTAGGCAGCCTTTGTGACACATGCAGCGTCTTCTAAACACAACATGAAGGTCTCCAGCCTTGCAATATGCAATGCTGGAGACCGTCTAAGCTGCAATATTCAACTTAGTTGGATGTAACCGATAAGCAAATAATCGGCCTTGTATTAACTGTATACATTTTCTTCCAAGTTTTTTTATTGCCCGGCTGCAAAAAAAAAAAATGAGCTTGGCGGAAGATAACTAAACCAACCAATAATGTTCTCAATTTTGTTAATTTTTATTCGCCTTTCTGGCTTCAACGCAGCTTATGGAGAATAAGTATTGTATTTTTTATTTCTGTAATTCTGTATTTCTGCACAGCTCTTTCATAAAACTAGACTCATTAATATTTACAAGTTAAACCCTCTGCGGTGGCTCAGTGGTTATGGAGCCCGGCTGCTGATCCGAAAGACGCCGGTTCCATCCCGGCCGCGGTGGCCGAATTTCGATGGAGGCGAAATTCAAGAGGCCCGTGTACTGTGCGATGTCAGTGCACGTTAAAGAACCCCAGGTGGTCGAAATTTCCGGAGCCCTTCACTACGACGTCCCTCATAGCCTGGGTTGCTTCGGGACGTTAAACCCTAATAAACCAAACCAAACCAAACCAATATTTACAGGTTAATACATTTTTGTTTTTTTTTTCTTCAGCGCTGTTTTCTTCCACTCCTGCAACGCAAGCCAACTAAACAGCAGTCGGGAACCAGAGTGTGTTTCCTTACGACGCTCAGTCAGTGCGGGCTCACGCAGCCTCGTGCGCGAGAAAAAATAAAAAAAGTGCTAAACGAGGTGAGCCTTATCGTTTCACATCCTTGAAAGAGGCGTCAGCTGCTCGGAACGGCTCTTGAACGACGTTCACCCTCCCCAGTGACCTGACGCGGAGGCGCATTAGCGGCAATAAAGGAAGTGTAATCGCGATACTGCCGCGGATACGGCTCTGTATTGATCGTGGGCTGAATTCCAGGCCGCGATAACCGTGTTAGGCTGTGGCTTGATGCCTAGTGCAGAGCCTGTTAACGCGAGAATCTCTGAGATCTCGCCGCACAGCGAAAAAAAAAAAGGAAAAGAAAGTCTAATAAGAAAGAGACTAAGTGGCACAATCTAAACCGAAGGCATACACAATGCTGCCCGCCATAGTACCCCTACGATGATTCAGACATGATGGGAGCGTTTTATTTCCAACACGAACCCTACAGTCCCCAGAGGTTACAGTCACTATACTGCGATCCCTCCTTAGCATGAACGCCCACGGTCGCAAGATTACTTACTGCGCGCCAGGTATAAACTTTAATGAAGCGCGTCCCTTCATCTCACGGCCCTCTCAAGAGGCAGCGTTATGGCAGACCTCTCAACGAGTGCTCCCAACTCGATTTTGCTTGTCGCACTGACTGTGCTGTCACTGCCTTTTCTTTCGGAGCCCTTCATTGGCAAGCAATAAATGAGGGCACTATCATCCGACTAACAACTTACTTCCTCTGAAGCTACTATCTACTAAAGCGTGCTTGACAGTTCTCTGCAATCTGCGGAGAGAAAATTAGGCGCCAGGCGCTGCTATCAGACAGCAGACATATTTCATTTCGTATTTATTTATTTTTTCTACAAAAGAGTCCTCAGACGCAAATCTCTAATTTTGTTATCCAGAGCTAACGCCGTATAACTAAATTCCTCACGCGCTCCCCAACTTTAGGGAAATTAAAATTCAATCTCCCGCTTAGTACCTCCGTGGAAGTTCGTGGTCGCGAGCGCCGTGACGCCACCGCTTTGGCTCTGCGTCGGGGCGTGCGTCACTGCGTTGTAGTACTCTCTAGCCACGCTGCAAAAGCATACGAGCGTGGGGTGCAGTCGGATGTCCGTTCTGCCTCTCCCTCCATCGCCGTGTCACAATCTCGGCAGCCGCTATGCCGCCTGCCCACGTCTGACCCATCTCGTGCACGCGCACGCACTCCGCAGAGGCAAACAGAGATCGCGAGAGCACGCATCCTGCCTGTTTTTGGCCGTGGAAACGGGCCTTTGCGTTCAGCCCCGCAGGAAAGACACGGCTCCCACGTTTTGCTCTCACCGCGGTTTTTCGCGGTACAAAGTAAAGCCTGTGTCAAACTCTGCGCCCTGAGAAGATCGATGGAGCTCGGTAGACGCAGTACAGACCGTGCAGTATACACTCTAAACACGAACACGCCTATATGGGAGTAAGAAGGGTGTAGGTTATCCTCTAGAGCGCTCCTTTCTGTTCAGTGTGTACGGTCTGCTGTGCTTTGTCGGTAGCCATTACTGTTTGCAGCTATCGTTTTCTACCAAAGGCCTCAAAGTCTCAAGCACAGGCAGGCACGAGGTGTGAGTTCTTTATTTTTTTTTCCCAACGGGGGTGGGGGGCAAAGGGTCTTCTTACCTAGCTTCAAATACAACGCGACAAAGTAGACAAAGAGGGTTAAATGAAGCCGGTTAGAGTGTCCCATTCGATAACAAGGATTGCAGCTGGGCGTAGAAAGTCGACAGGTCGACGCCCCGTTTGTTTCTTATCGATGTTCGTCGTGAAAAAAAAGTCTATAACCTTTTCTTCGCGTAGAAGCGTTGCTTTTTTTTTTTTTTGCACGATCGAGACCTGGAAACATCCAGACTGCTTGCATTACCCTCTACACACGGTGACAGGCGATCGCTAGCAAATCAATAATCCTTAGTGTTACGTTAATCTGCAGACGCCGAGAAAAGTGCCCACAGCTCACCGATCCTGCTTCGTCGACTGGCCACAAACTCGCTAAATTAGCCTCTTCCTAAACTTCACTAATGGCGGCAATCTCGCAAAACCCACGTGCCGCAAGGCCTGGCGTTCCTCTGACCTTCTCCGCCGAGCCCAGACACTTCTGCGCAGTTCCTGTAGTGCGTGATGTTGCTATCGACCAGCAAGAGCAGCCCATTCCGTCCATCATTCATTGTGAACAAGGGACCCGTAGGGGTCCCGAAACGTCAAGTTTTTTAAAAACCATCTTTTGGCGAGTGTATGTTTTATTTTACCACTATGTATCGCTTATTTCTTCCAAAGAGGAAACCCCGACTGCCCCTCTTACACCGCTTGCCTCCTCGCGTGTACAATATCTGCGCTTGCCTTGCACTCGTCACCGCTTTTCCTCGCTCGGCATTTACAACTGCGCTCCCTTCTGCTTTTACTTCTCAGGACTACTATTCGCTGACGCCGTGATAAGTGACGTCATAATTTGCGACATGACATCGACACTGATCTGCTGCCGGGTTAGGCCTACATAGGCATCGCGTGGTCGTTGCACGATGTCCCCTGCGCTGTCTGAGGGACCTTTCGACTCCATGGTCAGTGACTGCAATAAGCCACCTTCATTCAAAGTGACGCCTATCTCCTCCTGGAAGAAAGAAGTAAACATGAAACTCATTCATTCATTCATTCATTCATTCATTCATTCATTCATTCATTCATTCATTCATTCATTCATTCATTCATTCATTCATTCATTCATTGACGACTCGTTTCTGTTGACTTTTCTTGTTCGTCAGAAAGGCCCTATTAATCGACAACATTCATTACACATTTAATTTGTTCGCGCACGCATTATGCAGTGCTGTCAGTCAACTAACTGCATTTCAAACGTAGCTTTTTAGCTGTCTGAGACAGCCAATCGCAGAAAAGGCAGTACTAGAATAAATAACGCGTTCATCGATTGGCGTTTGAAGCAGACAGTAGGAGCATCTGGTCTGACACGCTAGCACTGAGTAATCACCCCAGGGCAGACACAGGCCTGCTCTGTGTAGGCCGCGGAGTGTACACTAAGCAGTGATGTTCCATTCGGGAAATTCTCCCTTTGTCAGAAAATTTTAAGACTAAAATCTGGCAGAGAGAGAATCTTCATGGATACTCAGGAAGTTGTAAGAACCAAAACTTACTCATTTATTTTTTCCAAACTTCTGGACTTAATTGACCACGCAGATGGAGGGGAAACGGGCGAGAAGTAGAGATTTCTGGCTCTACTGAAGGAAATTTCCTCTTGCAGCATGGAATATCACCGACGCAAAGCAGCCTAAATCATCCAGTGCGTCCGGTTCTCGCATCGCCGCAGTACAGTTCCCCCATAGAAATGAGAAATAATGAAAATAATGAGCTCACGAACAACAGTCGAAGCTCTACAGAGGCCACCAACAGCAACAATGTAGAAGGTGTGCCACAAGGTATTTTTTTTTTTATCGGTGGAAATAAAGCACTTCGGAGCAAGCGATGGATGCGCATGCTTTATTTTTGCTCGTGACTTCTCGTTGTGAGGGGAATTGCTGAGGCTTGCCGCGTGAAACGCGTATCCAGCGGCTTTTCCTGCGGCTGCCTGACTGCTGAACCAGAGTTACTTTCCTGGCCCTTGATGGTTGTGGCATGAGCAGCTTCATACCCTATGAAAACACAGCGACACTCTTTGCTGGTGAGAGATGCCATGCACACGCCGAGATATTGTTGAATGCCATCCGAAGCTGCTGCCGTGTGTTGCGGTAAGAACGCGACGGGTTTCAGATGCAGATGTCATCCGCGTAATGCATGATCTATATACACCATGCGATAGGTTCTTTTTGAGATGATGGTTTGGTTTATGGGGTTTAATGTCCCAAAGCGACTAAGGCTATGAGAGACGCCGTGGTGGAGGGCTCCGGAAATTTCGACCACCTGGGGTTCTTTAACGTGCACTGACATCGCACAGTACACTCTTTTTGAGATGAATCTACGGACAGATATATTCGTTCGTGCGCGGTAAACGCACGCTCCCCTGTTTGCGAATTAGAGGTTTCTGGGCACTGTAACCTATAAAAGCCTTTCATGATCACCTGCAGTTATGAGGCTATGTGCAAAAATTTTTGCAGCATCACAAATGTTCAATAAGCCAGACAATGACGGGCTCGCGCTTGCGCACAAGCATCACTCGTTATTTTCTGCTAGTTTTCTAACGAGCCTCTTACAAGCAGGCACTATAGAAGCATCGTAAACTGTCTTCGAATCTGTCTTGCTCTTCCAAAGGGGCCGCCTTACTAGAGAATCGTAGTGGAAGCTAGTTGGACCGCTGGACTTGATCAGCACCCAGGAGGCAACGCGTATTCATCTCCAAGTGTGTAGTTCAAGCTAAGAAGCACTTCCTTCGCAGCAGTGACATGGTCCGCAGGCATGGGTCACGTTTCCACTGGCCGGCCTCTCCGCCTTTCCTGTACTTAAGTTTTTTAATGCATAAATGCATCTAACGGTTACATTTTCATCTCGCTTTATCCGCAGGTTTTTGTCCGTCCGTCCGTCCGTCCGTTCATACCATGACAAAATGAAACGCACGCGGTATAGTAGAGGTTTGGGATTCAAACCCACACCTTTTAGGTGCCAGTACGGCGAAGGCCGCCAACCGGAGAGGAATTTTCACGCCGGACCTGCCATAGGTTGTCAAGAAACGGGCTTCAAAGAAGCACCAGCTTGGAGCCAACATCCTCAGCGTCGTCACGGCGGCGGATTCAACAACGGAAGGGTCTTCCTTTGTCTGTGGGATAAAGGGGTTCGCCGACCATCAGCCTGGCAGCGAAAATAACTTTCCCACAGGCAAGGTGATGGATTCCGACCTCCCTCTTCCCTTGGGTGACTAACGACGGCGGCCATCCCCTCTCTTCTCCACGAAGCGCTGGGGCCTGAGGCTGATGACCTTGCTGCACAAGGTACTTCTAGTAAACGCTGGCACACGACCGATGCGACCAGGACATGCTAACTGTGGTGCTGCATCCACATCACCGACATATCGACATCGCTACTGGAAAAGCGAACCCTCGCCACCGGAAGAACAGCGGGAGGGCAACGGTGCTGCCTCATGCGGTGGGCGGCTCTCCAGGACATCATGAGTGACCGATTGACTGGACATTGATGATGCAGTGAGATTCCGTGGCTAGGAATCTGGGGATGACCAAACCTATTTAAGCAGCCGGACGGCATGTGTGCGGGCACCTTCTAATTTCTGCTTGTCTTGCTGAAGCACTCTGAGTACTGCTCTAAATGTATAAATAAACCCTTTGTAAACTCCTCTCATCGAAGCCGTCCCTCCTCGTCACATCGCAGCATCAGCCTTACGAGGCGGCACTCCTGGACCTTGACCTGGCCGAGACAACCGAGGAGAAGCAAGGGCCCACATCTAACAACTTGCAGTGACAAAGCGGCGCACTGAAGTCGTTTGCGACGACGCTTGCAGACAGCGCTGCTGCTTCTTTCGAGTGGCATGCAGGCCTAAAAGCTTATGCAAAGGGCGCTTTCTCATACAATAGTTAGCTTGCAATTACTGCGCCATGAGCGACAGCACTGCGAAATACTGGCGCTAATTTCGTGCGCAGCGATGTAAAAGGAAGAAACCAAATATTTATATAAAAGATACTGTGCAGGAGAAATTTTGTCCGCTTCGAATGCACAATATCCTAGCAATATGACCACAGAGATACCCCTTGATGACACTGCAGTTTTGTATCTGTATGGAAAGCACAGATTGTATTTCTTCGTGTTATGTTCTCTGTCGCGTTAAAGCACACGTTCGTATATCGTCTCTCGCTCGTACTCTTGACAGCGCTCGTACGTGCTGTCCGCGTTTGTTCTTTTCGTGTATGATCGTTTTTTGTGTGTCTGGTTGGCTCGTCGCGCGCATGAAATGTCTATACATATGTTTGTGCCAACGCTAGCGAACTTGTTCCTTACATCCGCCAGACCATGGCAAGCTCACCTGGAACAAATGCTTGCACCAAGACGCCAAAAGCAGGCGAGGATTCTAAGTAGACATGTCGTACACGTTACGTCATCGCTGCTGCCACGTGGTTTTTTACAAGCGACAGATTAGGAGAAATCATTTGACTAAGTCGAAACCCCAGCAGTAATGTAGATATTACGCAATCAGGGTGTAGAAAAGTCATTTGTAAAAATACTTGAAGATATCCACAGCGGCTGCACAGCCACCATAGTCATCCACACGTAACGTAATAAAATCCCAATCAAATGACTCTTGAGCTTCAGTTGACACCTTGTTGAACTCTTGTTGAATCAACTGAAAACCAACAAGAACTCAATGTATGTTGAGCCTACACAACCCCTGGTGCACAGAATTTTTGTTGAGCGTAGTCAGCACATTAACTGTTGAGCAATTTCTGTTGAATTTAAGTTGAACCGTCTCAAGGCAGCCGTTTCTAAGCCTAACTAAATGAAATCAGTTCGACATGCATCGTGTAAACAGAACCTTATGACATTATACATATTAAGAACCATGCAGCACCCGTTAAAACTCTCGTAAACCGCTCAAAGTCATTTTCTTGCATAGAAAAAAGTGCTAGTAGTGCAATATGCTCTCTCAGGCATACCTACTTTGGAGGATTCATATGTGCGCAAGTAAGGAGACACGATCTCTCCAGTACTGTTCACCGCGTGTTTACAGGGCGAATTCACAGAACTTGTTTGGGAACATTTTGGAATAAGAATTAATGGAGGATACCTAAATAATCTGCGGTTCACTATGACATTGTCTCGCTAATAAAGTCAGGGGACGAATTACAAATCGTGACAAATGACCTAGACAGGCAAATCAGAACGGTGGGTCTAAAAATTCATATGTAGAAAACTAAAGTAATGCGCAGCAGTCTCGGCAGCCAACAGCAGCTTACGACAGGTAGCGAGGTGCTGGAGGTGGCCAAGGAATACGTCTACTTAAGGCAGGTAGTGAAATAACTGGAAGAATAATAATAACACGAGAGTGAAATAACTAGAAGAGGAATAATGGGGTGGAGCGTATTTCGAAGGTATACTCTCAGGTCATGAATGCCAATTTGCCAGTATTTCTCAAGAGAACAGTGTATAACAGGTTATCTTACCGGTACTGAGCTATGGGGCAGAAAAAGAGAGGCTGTCAAAAAGGGCTCAACCTCAGTCAAGGAGAGTGCAGCGAGCTACGGAAAGGAAAATGATAGGTGCACGTTAAGAGACAGGAAGAGCGCAGAGTGTATCAGAGAACAAACGCGCGTTAATGACACCCTAGCAGAAATCAAAAAAGAAATGGCAGTGGACAGGACAGAGCATGTAATGGGCAAGAAACTGATGGTCGCTAAGGGTAACGGACTGGATTCCAAGTGAAGGCAAGCGAAACAGGAAGCGGAAGAGGAAGAAAGTTAGGTAGGCGGGTGAGATTAGGAAGCTTGTGGGGATAGGATCACCGCGGCTGGCACGGGACGGTGTTAATTTGAGAGATTTGGGAGAGGCCTTTTCCCTGCAGTGGGCCTAGTCAGGCCGATGATGATTATGATGACGCCATTCCACTGACCGGAGCCAAAAATCTTGACGACTTCCTCATCATATAGAATCTTTTTTCTATCGACACCTACTAATGCCGCATTCACGAGCAGCTGTTGGCACCTCTTGGGAAACGCCACCAATCGCTTCATTGACAACTGCACATTTTGTTAGAATGCCCAAATTACAGGGATGAGAGGATCTGTAACGAGTTCAAAACGGATTCCTAGAAAGAGCAATAGTTCAAGTCATGCACGGAAATATGTCGGTGGTTTATGATAGTGAAATGTTTGGTCATATCCTGCTGGAAACAGTGGACTCAACTTCAGTCCATGTGACCGCATGTTGTCGAACGACTTGTCGTACCAGTCGTTCCGGCCTAAGACGGACTACCTTTCTAGCCAGGGTAACGAAGGGCTGTGACTGCCATTGACGGCATTACGGCCAGGGCGCGATTTCTCGCGTGAAGTAAATTTTTTTTCGACTTGGCCGCTGAATTATTCATTGCGACCCCGACGGAATTTCTGCCTGCGTCGCCTGCAAACAGAGCGTCACCGAAACGGGCGAAAAAAATATAACCGCCGAAAGATCCGTGGCCTCTGACCCCCGTCAATCTGGCGCCGCGCAGCGACCGCAGGTATACAGCAGCCGCGTCGTCCTCCGGTCTTTTTCTGTGCGGATGTTCTCGGAGCAGCCTTCCATGGAGCGGCGCGCGCCACATGAACTGTTTGCTTGGTGCCCGTGCGGTGTTTGCTTGCGTACACAGTGCTGGCTAAAGAGAAGAATTTTTTTGCTGTTTAGATGAGTATTTGATGCGAAGATTGCTTCGTCGAAAAGTGTGGCTCGTGGCAACGAATTCAGTGTCCCGCGACTTCGCTCCTCTTTACAGCTTTCAAAACGTCAAGCCAGGGTTGAATAATGTCGTGCGGACGACAAGCTGCATTCCACTTAGCGGAAGAGGGCGTACAAGTGTTCCCCATTACGAAGCCTCGGAACCGTCGGAACGGTGTCGAAAACTCTCGAGTCGAACTCCTGCTGTTGGTCGAACACGACAAACTTGTGTGCTCATGTTTTCTCTTCTGTAACGCATGTGGTCGAAGGACATCCTGCTGCTCAACTGACTTGTGCTGTAATGATCGCCCAGGGATAGTGAACGTCCTGCCGTAGGCCTCGTGCTCGCGTTTCGCGTTCCGGTAGAAATTAACCTTGATCCAAAAATTAAAAAAAAAGATTGCCTATAGTCGAGTCGTGACTTTTGATCACTGATTCGCCTGACAGTGAGTCATTTTGTTTGCGCCTACGTACGGTGGGCGTTTCGGGGTTGGAAATGTGGGCTTTTTTGGTCTACGCGACGGTTTTTTGCACCCTTACACAAATAGCTACACGGTCGTCCACAGCTATAATGGTCACGAATGCGCCATATGATGGATACTTGCCAACTAACCAGCAGGCGCAAGCAGCGCAGAGGGAGCTGTCGTCCGCGACACCCACGACGTGGTACGAAGATCGTATCACTGTCGTGATATGCTCTTCGGATATATGGTCTAACTCCATCACGCGCCCCTGAGTTTATTATAACAGTGGACGACCCTGCGCGCGCGTGTGTGTGTGCGTGTGCGTGTGCGTGTGCGTGTGCGTGCGTGCGTGCGTGCGTGTGTGCGTGCGTGTGTGGCATGAGCAGCTTCATACCTTATGAAAACACAGCGACACTCTTTGCTGGTCAGAGATGCCATGCACACGCCGAGATATTGTTGAATGCCATCCGAAGCTGCTGCCGTGTGTTGTGGTAAGAACGCGACGGGTTTCAGATGTAGATGTCATCCGCGTAATGCATGATCTATATACACCATGCGATAGGTTCTTTTTGAGATGATGGTTTGGTTTATGGGGTTTAATGTCCCAAAGCGACTAAGGCTATGAGAGACGCCGTAGTGGAGGGCTCCGGAAATTTCGACCACCTGGGTTCTTTAACGTGCACTGACATCGCACTGTACACGGACCTCTAGAATTCCTCCTCCTCTAGAATTTCAACCGCCGCGGCCGGGATCGAACCCGCGTCTTTCGGGTCAGCAGCCGAGCACCATAACCACTGAGCCATCACGGCGGCTGGGCGGGCACGTACTATGCTATCATGGATTAGCGGACAGACGAGAACTAGGTGTTGGATTCCTTATGAATCAGGATATAGCTGGCAACATAAAGGAAATCGATAGTAATAACGAGAACGGGGGGGGGGGGGGCAGTTATCGTAATTAAGCTTAATAAATGGTACAAATTGAAGGTGGTACAGGCCTACACGTCTACATCCAGTTATAGTGGCCAGATCGCCGTAACTTCTATAAAGATGTGGAATCAGCAATTAGCAAAGTGAAAACACAGTACACTGTACAATGGGCGTCTTCAATGCCAAGGTAGGCAAGCAGACTGGAGACCAAGCAGTAGGCGACTATGGCATAGGCTCCAAGAATAGCAGGGGTGGGGTGGGGGGAGTTATTAGTAGAGTTCGCAGAGAGAAATAATATCAGATCATGAATATCTTCTTCCATAAACGAGAGAACAGGAAGTGAACGTGGAAGAGCTGCAATGGTGAGAATGAAGTTTAAATAATCTTCCTACTGTGCGCCCACCCTGGCATTGTGCAGGTTGTGGGGGCCCTTGGAAAGGTGCGTTGTAGTGACCACAGGAGGATAAGGTCTCGAATTAGCCTAGGCTTGAAGATGGAACAGAAGAAACTAGTGAGGCGGGAGCCCATCAACGAGTTAGCGGTAAGAGAGAAAGTAGAGGAATTCAGGATCTCACTGCAGAACAGATATTCCGCTTTAACCGACGACGACGAACTTTGTGTTCATAACTACGCATATAACGTTACGGAGTGCGCAATATAAGTGGGTGTTAGGAAAGTTAGACAGGATACCGGTAAGCTCTATAAGCAGTCGAAATATTTGATTAAGAAACGCCAGAGCATGAAGGCCTCTAACCCAGCAGACTGAATAGAATTGGTTTGGTTTGGTTTATTGGGGTTTAACGCCCCGAAGCAACTCAGGCTATGAGGGACGCCGTAGTGAAGGGCTCCGGAAATTTCGACCACCTGGGGTTCTTTAACGTGCACTGACATCGCACAGTACACGAGCCTCTATAGTTTCGCCTTCATCAAAATTCAGCCGCCGCGGCCGGGATCGAATCCGCGTCTTTCGGGTCAGCAGCCGAGCGCCGTAACCACTGAGCCGCCGCGGCGGGGCCGAATAGAATTGGGAGATCAAAGTTAATCAGTAAGCACAAGGTAACCGACATAAGGAAATTTAATATGGAGAGAGTCGAGAATGCTCAAAAGAGCGGAGGTAGCTTTAAAGCGTCAGGAGGATGCTGGGCATTGCCAAAAATCAGATGTATGGGCTAAGGACAAGCAGGATAATATCATCAGCAATATGGATAAGATAGTTGTAGCCGATGACTTGTACAAAATTCTATACAGCAGCCAATTTAATCATGACGTTAATGAGAGAGAGAGAGAGATAGTAGTGCACAGTAGTTGGACATCCCTCCAGTAACGAAGGAGGAAGTAAAGAAAGCTCTAGGAAATGCAAAGGGGGAAAGCAGCTGACGAAGATTAGAGAACAGCATATCTTTTGAAGGACGCTGGGGAGATTGTGCTAGAAAAACTGGCCACCCTGTATAAGCAATTCCTGATGATGTCAGCCGTACAGGAGCCTTAGAAGGACGCTAACATTATCTTAATCCATCAAAAAGGGGACGTCAAGCACTTGAAAAATTAGACCGATCAGCTCACTGTCCGTTGCGTACAAGATATTCAGTAGGAATTTGTAAAAGCTACTCGACAATAGACCATATTCATACCATTAATCAGGTGACAGAGAAATGTGCAGAATATACCCAATAACAATATAATATAACCTTCATAGATTATGAGAAAGTATTTGGCTCAGTCGAAACTTCAGCAGTCATGCAGGCGTTACGGAATCGAGGTGTAGAAGAGCCATATCTAAAAATACCGGAAGATATCTATAGCGGCTATATAGCTACCATAGTCCTCCACAAAGAACGTCATGAAATCCCAATACGGAAGGGTGTCTGGCAGGGAGACACGATCTCTCCAATGCTATTCACTGCGTGTTTACAGGAGTTATTCAGAGACCCGGATTGGGAACAGCTGGGGCAGGAGTTAATGGAGAGTACCTTGCGGTCGGATGCAAATCAAGAACGAAGCGGCAGATGGCCCTCAAAGTAGGCATTCCAGCCAGTAGTGTGGACCGATATTCAAGATGCCGCGGTTAATCCAATGAGGGCGTGGTTATTCCCCATTCATCTGCCACCCCAGGCGGTTTCACGCTCGCAACTACCAAAAGGATAGGTCAACAAGGAGAGGGGGAGTATCACTCGACGCCATTGGCTAGAGGGGCTCCTCTGAGAGTTGTATCCGGCTGTAGTAATCTGCGATTCGCTGATGGCATTGCCTTTTTAATTAACTCAGGGGACGAATTAAACAGCACAACTTAGACAAGCATAACAGCGCGGTGGGTCTAAAAATTGATATTGATATTAAAAATTGATAGGGGACAGCAGTTTACGATAAGCAGCCAGGCGCTGCAACTGGTAAGGAATTATATCTATTTAGGGCAGGTAGTGACCACACATCCGGACCGCAAGAGTGAAATCACTAAAAGAATAAGAATGGGTCGGAGCACCTTTGGCAGGGGATCTCAGATCCTGAATGGCGCCGTTTACCAGTATCCCTCAAGAGAAAAATTTGGGGGACACTTAAGCTGCGCCTTTAAGGCTATTACGCGACAGCGTTGATGGGTCCCTGAAGCGGCTCCTCTTTCCCACGCAGACACGGACGCTATTTCCGTAGACGTGAAAGACCACATGGCATTCATATAATGCCCCGCTTTGTGCAAGCTGCACGAACGAATAGTGCCGCAGTTTTGTAAATCGCCATTTCTGTTGTATTCAATTGTATTCCCACACCTTTGAAGGCAATAAATAAAAAAAGTGCCTGCGTGGCCTTGGTTAACGTGTCTGACCCGCAATCTAAGGGTCAGGTCTTCGATTCCCCGACTAATTGCTGGAATTTTATTTGCAGCGCAATTCATTTACTCTGTATACTTCAAATGTCCTAATGACATTTCAGTCATGTTGCGACTTAATAACAAGTTTTCTAACGTTTTATTCACTTTTCAAACCTGCCCCTTCATGTGTGACGTAGCCACCTTTTCGACCAATCCGGTCTTTTCGCTCACAACTACAACGCCGCCGGATTTTCCGCACAGCAGGACCCTTCGCTTTGAAAACACATAACAACTGTATCTTACTGATACTGACCTACGGTGCAGAAACGTGAAGGCTAACGAAAAGAGTTGAATTAAATTGAGGGCAACGAAGCAAACTACAGAAAGAAAAATGATAGGCATAAACGTTAAGAGACAGGAAGAGAGTAGAACGGGTCAGGGAACAAAGCGCAAATTAATGACATCCTAGCTGAAATCAAGAAGAAATTGGCATAGGCACGCCATGTAATGCGAAGGCAAGATAACCGATGCTGTAGGGTAACTGACTGGATTCCATGTGAAGGCAAGCGTAGCAGGGGGCGGCAGAAAGTTAGGTGGGCGGATGAAATCAGAAACACTATACTGTGATAAGATGGCCGCAACAGGCACAGGACCGGGTTAATTGGAGAGATATGGGAGATGCCTTTGTGCTGCAGTGCGCATAGCCAGGCTGAAGAAAATAATGATGATGGAAGATTTCCTGGCAATCGCGCGGTGGATATTGTA
Organism: Amblyomma mixtum; assembly: GCF_055824585.1. Classification (NCBI taxonomy): domain Eukaryota; kingdom Metazoa; phylum Arthropoda; class Arachnida; order Ixodida; family Ixodidae; genus Amblyomma; species Amblyomma mixtum. The sequence goes on along the minus strand of NC_143014.1, from coordinate 71,781,339 downwards.
AAAAAAAATCCAAGTTTAGATTTCGCTTTCTTTGTTCTGTAGCTCACCACTGCGGCGCTCTAGACAAGCGTGCTGAAGGTTGTACTTGTGTGTCTATGAAGCCTTATCAAACTTCCCAGGCCTCCACGATACTTCAGCCAGGACCGTCGTTGATACGACTTTTTTTCTCTCGTTATGGCGCACCAGTGCAAGTTCTTCCCGACAATGGCCCCCAGTTGTCGAGCAGGGTATTCACCGCGTTTTCAGGTGTATATATGAGTTAAGCATATCACCTCAAGTTCAGGATTCCCGCTTTTGGACGGATTAGTCGAAGAGGGTGGGCAGGTGGTAAAGAGGCTACTGAAGAAAACTACCGAAGCGAAGCAAGATTTCTGGCTGGCACTTTTCGCTTGCAGTACCTCTCCTTTGGATACGCCAGCAGAGATCCTTCGATGCCACAGTCTACGGAAAGCGCTGTCAGACTAGATGAGGGCCAGCCCACCAAGTCATCAAACATCGTCAGATTCAAAACTCCCCGCGGCCACTGTCAGCGCTCATCAGAGACGTCGGGCGTATCCAAAGCGGTCCATGGGCAACGAAAGCACGGGTCCTGAAACCGTCAACGTACACCCTCCGCCAAAAGTATACGGCCTAAGGGGTTTGCTTGTGAGACCTGCTGCATGCCTCGTTATGCATCCTCAGCGACCGTAACCTCTCGAAAGAGGAATCGCGTCCTCAATACTCCCAAGCTTTGGTCTGCTAGATGTGCTAGGGAGCCCCGCTAAACAGCTTAAAAGCAAACCCCATGGGCTTTATACTTTTGACGGGGTCGTACCTTAGGTTACACCATGCGGTCATGCAGGAGTGGTAGTCTCTTCGTCGCAATCGCAAACGCCTGCTGCCGACCGGGGAACTTTCTGGCGTGACTTCAGTCACAACTGCGACGACTGGGAACTGGAGTGCTCGATCGCAACTACGCACGTCAATGCCGCAGCGCCACCATACAGAACAGTGCGCCACCGACGCCAGCCCTAAAGAGGCAGCGAGACGGCCAAGACTACCACTACGACTGGGGTATCAACAGAAATTTCAGCAGATTTCATGAATTCAATTTCTGTGTCATACCTTGCTTCGGTTACAATGCGTAGCTCGTGCAACTATTGTCATGGCATACCTGTAAACAACCCCACAGTTTATTTCTTTATTTGTATTGTAACAAACGAAGTTTATATTCTTCGCTCTGTAGCCAAGGCTAGACAGGAAAGGGTAGGCGACGGGCCTTTGTCCCCGTGGCATGGGGAGTGGGCGTCCTCAGCCCTAGCGACCCTGCAACGTCTCTCCAACCTGCCCCCTTTACCCCTCCGTACCCCTAGCCCGAGCAACGAACAGCCCACCCACCACGGCACAGGGACAAAGGTTCGTCTCGTTCCCCTCCCAGCCTTGGTTGCAGATCCACAGAAGGCTGACCGGGAGTATAGACACATGTGATCAGATCGATCAGCTGAATGGGCGTTGCCTCATTTCTGTGCATACTGTATAACTTGTAAGCGACAGCTGAATGAAACCTGCGGGATTCATGCCGTGGCACTCGGCTCATGCTTATCTAGTCGGCTAACGTAGCCGATACAACAGAGCCTCGGGTCATTTGCTTTGCAATAAAGCTGCGGCAGTTGTTCCTCTTGATTTTTACAGCGAAAGCTGTAATAGCTTTGTATAAGCCATATAAGGGGTACAATTGCAGCCGTAAAGCGTAACGCGTTGCACGTAACGTTTTTGAGGTCGAGGTGTCCACCGTGAAATCAGCCAGTTACTGTGCCCTTCCTTTCCGCGAAACTAACCGGCGGCTTTCACTTCCCCGTTCATTGCCGAGCTAGCAAACGGTGGTGGTTGTTGTAGTTGTTGCGACTGAAGGAAGAATTAAAAGAAAGTTCACGGGCCTGTTCAATGTCTCGAGCTAGCCCACAATCACTGCCACGTGCCAACAGTAGGAGAGTTACGAGAGATGTGCGAAGAATGACTGAAAAAGGAGGCGCATGCCGCAACAACCGCGGTTGCCGAAGCGACGACGACGGCTTTAGCAACACTGAGGTGCCGTAGTGAAGGGCTCCGCCAAAGCCTCGGCAAGCCGCGGTACCTTTTTCTCTCTTTTATAGCGAGGGCTGTAATAGCTTTGTACGAGCCATTTAGTAAAAGCAATTTAGGGGGTACAACGGCAGCCATGTAACGCGTTTGGTGGACGCCACCCCTACGTACCTCAAGGCGCGACTGAAGTGTCCACTTCTCCTGGGAGTCGGTTATGCACATTTCCTTTCCTCGAAACCAATGGCCTAAACCCTCCGTTGACTTTGAGAAAAGGAAAGGCGCAACTGCCTCAATTTGTCGGTGGACACCATCACCATCTCACAGCGTGATTTAGGTGTCCCCTGACCCACTGAGCCAGTTATGCGCCTTTCCGTTCCTCAAAACCACCGGAGGGTTTAGACTGCGAATAACACAACACTGGGAACTAGACTATTTGCCTTGTGCAAAGGGGCCCTGTAGTCCGTGAAGTGTTCTGGGAAGGCGATCGAACCGAAGACCGCAAGCGGAAGAAGGCCGGGTGTGTATGCACGTGAGCGTAGAGACTCCAAAACGGGCCTGTGAGACGCCCAACTGAGCAGTCGCCTGTAAAACGTCCAGACGGGCTTGCCACTCCAGACCTCTCGGCCGCTAATGTCAATCGGCTTTCGTTGATTAATGCGCTAAGCCGGTAAGCTTAGATCTAAAATTTTTTTTTTCCCCATAGTTTGTTTTAAGTTTAAGAGAATTTACGAGAATGACATCGGACCAGCGGTGCAATGAAACTGCACCTCTTCCCTTGGAAACAATCGGCTATCTCTGGGACCATGCATGAGCCCTCTTCGCTCTCCTTGGGGGCTTCTGGAAGCAATAAATTCCGATCCAAGCCGCCTGAAGGCACATATACGGAGAGCAGGTTTTCTCGCCTTGCAATGTGTGCTGTGAACCAAATTAAAGCGCGTGGAATAGGCAACAAAATTCAAAATAAGAGATAACTGCAGAAAAGTGTCAGCCCGAAAGCACTAATATGATAGCCACAGTGTCGCGCTAGGATCGTCGTAACACTATCGTGCGTTTATGATAAGGCACATATGTTGTATTCTTATCGCCTGTTTGCCGTGACGCGACATTGTGGCTGACTGTTCACGTAGCACTAGGTGAATAAAATGAGTGCTATTTCCTTTTATCTGGGGAGGGGGTGCAATGCATCAGCGTGGAGTCTTCTGTCATTCCTGAAGAAGCACGGCTTGGCTTTTGAAGTGGGATGAGACCAAACACACCACCGCCGCTGTCTGCTAGATTCGTTGTCGTGGCCTGTCGGCTGCCCACAGTGAGTACGCCCGGTGAAGGCCCTGTAAACTTCAACGATACGTCGGAATGACTGGCTACCATGCATCGCTATACTACATGAAATGCCCTTCTGGATAGAATCAGCGATCCGAAGACCAGGTACGAAACTATAGCTGCACACGATGAGATGGCCTAGAGGCGCGAGAGATTTTTCAGGCTATCTTCGTGTTCCAAGAATACTCGAATAGGTGCACTTTAACTCCGCAATAACGAAGTTCGACGAGAATGAAATTCGCGAGGAAACCAAATACTTTTGTTTCCCCACCGAATTCTCATAAGTTTCGTTGCATTTGCTCTTTCTCAAACAGAACGTCTGTATCATAAACTGTATCGATAGCTGTATCATAAACCGTCAAGAAACTCTTCAACTGTTATTTCGTTGACATTCGAACCCCGTATACGAAATCGTATGTTTCCATCCCCGTTGTCACATATCCAAAGGATTCGGTTGGGGAGTTTGCAACGGTATAGTGCATGTGTTGGCAAGACCAGTGTGCTGCACATGGTCGAAGGAGCGGATCACTGTTCAGTCAACGCCTCACTGGTGCAAGTTATGGGCCTTCAAATGAGCGCATGGTGGACTGCCAAGCTTTCTAGCCAAGACAACAATGAAAATAACGCTGTGAGAACAGCAGAAATAAGAATTTTGGTGCGTTTTACTTGCTTAACACAGCCAAACATTAAAAATCTTATTCCGTTTGCTGTTTTCATTGGTCTGTGGAGTACGCAGGACTCCGCGGACCATGGCCTATAGTTACCAACTGCTGTTTATTCAAAAGAAGTATAGACACCTATTTTTGGTGGCGTGCTTTTCTTTCTCTACAGCGATGCGGAAGACACTACTGTGACGTTCCGTGCGTGAGCTACCAGGGCCCATACCTTCGGCGGAATTTTCTCTGTGCTCAACCGTGAACAATCAACAAGGCCGACAACCTCGCGACGACCATGGGAAGTGGGATGCTTGGAATGCCCCTCCGAGCCTCAGGGGATTAGTGTAGCAGGAATGTCTAGGGCCATTGTCAGCAGTAACCCCAGCGAAATTCCTTGAGCGGAGGTGACCACTATAGCGGCGAAGGCCGGGGACGCGCCGGAGGTATTGTCCGAGCGACCACAGCAAAGGCGCCGGCGGGAGGGAAAGCCAGCCCAATTAGGCATGCCTGGCCGTACAAGGACAAGAGAAGAAAGAAACATTCCAGTCGGGAAGAGAGGAGATCGGGCGTGGCCGGCGGGGCAGATATAGCTGGCGAGTGCGGACGAAAGGCACGCAGAGGACGACATCGTTCACGAACAGGGTCCTTCAGCGCCGAAGCCGGACGGCGCGCAGCTTCTGCCAGCCACCGACGGATCGCAACTCCGGAGACCATCCATCGCCCCCATGACGGCGTCGCCACGTAAGCTCGGATACCCCAGCCTCTGATGTACCATGTATAATTATTGATTACATCATTTTGTTTAAACTGAGCCATACGGTGTCTTCTTGCCTCTCCGTCCCGTGTGGACCTGCGCATTATGTGGGGTCGTCACACTGGTGTCAGAAGTGGGGTCTCAAAAGCAAATGTCCTCTGAATGCTGCGACATTCATGACTTCAAAATTGTAATGAAAGGGGAATCACGGGACTGATTGTGGGACTTTGACCCCCATTTGAGAGGCTTGAGGCACCGGAGGGCTGGAGCGGAAAAAATGTCTGTAACTGACGGAGCTCCCACTCCACAGCCGTCGCTCGGAGCAAGCATGCTGGCATTAGGAAGCGTCATTCCGACGTTTACGGGAGATAAGACAGGGGTTCCAATCTGCGATTTCTTTTCCATGCTAGAAGAGATTGGGAAAATGGGGGGATGGTCCGATGCTCAAATGCTGGGAATGGCGAGGTGTAAGATGGCAGGAGCTGCTCATGATTTTGCTTGGCGAGACGAAAAAGTAAAATCCACAAAATCATTTGCGGAATTTAAGAAGCTCGCGTTCGAGCATTTCGACACTGAACCACGTCATGTGCGGGTACAGAGGTTCCGTGACGCCGGACAGATGGTAGGGGAGGACGTGCGAACATTTGCGTCGCGGCTTCAGCGCCTAGCGCGCGATACGCTGAGTAGGGAGGAGGAAGGAGACCAGCTAAAGAAGAAATACGCGGAGGAACTACTTAAAGAGGAAATGACCGCTTTGTTTGTGGCTGGTCTGCAAGACCCCGTGCGCCGGTTCGTGCTCTCGCGCAAGCCGAGCAATTTCGACCAAGCCGTGGCGGCCGCATTGGATGAGGAACGAAATGAGGCGCTAACGGCGGCCGCAGCGAGAGTTCGCGTCATAGAGAGAGCGGTGCCCAACCCTGAAGTTGCTCTCTTGACAGAGCGGTTAGATCGCTTAGAGCAGCTGCTATCTCAGCAGGTGGAACGCCAGGTTGAAGCGGGCGCTCAACGGCGCCCATTCGCTGGAAACCGGAGACCGCCACAAAGCTACAGGCGCGGTATGCGAGATTTCGAAGAAATCGCGTGCTTCGCGTGCCAGGGTCGCGGACACATCGCAAGGTTCTGCCCAAACGTGCGCCGTGGGGAGCCACAAAGAGAAGCAGGCGAGACACGCCCTAAGCAAGCCTACAGCGAGGCTCCAGATACAGGGACAAAAAACTAGGTTGTCCTCCCCATCCTAATGAGTGTGGGGAGGGAGCAGAGGGTAATGAGGTGGTGGTGGTTTGTGTGGCCGACGAGGCATGCCCTGTTGTGCGTTGCAAGTTAAATGGTTGTTGCATGGAATTGTTGATAGACACGGGGTCAAAGGTGACCTTGCTTAAGGAAAGCAGCTTTAACACGCTTCGAAGGAAAGGGGATCGCGAGGTGTTGGAAGCGTCTGGTGGTATGGCAACCAAATTTGTAGGCATAACGGGGGATCCTCTTGGCATAAGTGGACTCTACCGGTTACACTTCACTCTCGGCGGAATTGCATTGGAGCACCCCTGCTACGTATGCCCGGACACGGTGTCTCTGCCAAACGGAGTGTCAGGTATATTAGGGCAGGATTTTTTGAGAAAAGGGAAGGTAGTAGTCTCATTCTCTGAGGAAGAAGTTAATGCGGGGGGCTCAAAAGTTCCGTTTTTGAACAGGAGCAGGGCTGAGATTCGCAGTACCGATATTGACACCCGTCAAACATTGGAATCAATAGAGAAGGTATATTCGCATGTTGCCGTGAAGCTGGTCGATGAGGCGGTCGTCCTTCCGTGGTCGGAGCACATTTTGTACGCTTATGTGCCTGCAGATGTAGAGAGCGGCGCCGTGGGAGTGCTTGAACCGGTCGACTCTCTTAGTAATGGACTGAAGGCAGCCGCGTGCCTCGTGACTGTTAATGACGCCCACAGAGTGCCCCTACGGGTGGTTAACTGTAGCCAGCAGCCACTGAGCCTTCCCAGGAACAAAACATTGGCTTTCTTCACCTCTGCGATAGAGACACATGAGCCCACCGATACGGTACTCGCAACTGTAGAGCATGCTAGTCCTTCGGCTCCTCCAAATGCGTTGCTCGATCTTTCCCATGTAAAATCCAGGGAGAGGGAGGCTCTGGCTGGTTTGCTGAACGACTACTCAGAGGTATTCGCCGCGTCCAACCTGGATTTGGGCTGCTGTGGCGTTATAAAGCACAGGATAGAAACTGGCACTTCATCGCCCGTTTACCAACGTGCGTACAGGATTCCTTACTCCCAACGTGAGGAGATGGAGCGGCAGGTGCAGGACCTTATTGATCGCGGCATTGTCGAACACTCAAAGTCACCATGGGGAGCACCGGCACTATTGGTGGAAAAGCCAGATGGCTCGTATCGATTGGTGGTGGACTACCGCAAACTAAATGCCGTAACTCGCATCGATCCATACCCCATTCCCAATATACAGGAGACGCTTTCTCAGCTGGGCTCTGCCAGGTACTTCACGGTTGTGGACATGGCGGCGGGATTCTGGCAGATAGCAATGGATCCGGCAGATGCTGAGAAAACGGCATTCAACACGCCCTCAGGGCACTATGAATGGAAAAAAATGCCGATGGGTCTGGTCAACAGCCCTGCTGTCTGGCAGAGAACCGCTGATGTTATCCTGGCGGGTCTTCTGGGGAAGCTGTGCTTCGTGTATATGGATGACATAATCATATACAGTGACAGTTTTGAGAAACACTTGCGCGATATTGAGCAGGTTTTGGTGCGACTAAGAGGAGCTGGTCTCAAGCTGAAGCCTTCTAAGTGCCAATTCCTCAAAAACGAGGTGAAATACCTCGGGCACATTGTTTCAGCTGACATAATCATATACAGTGACAGTTTTGAGAAACACTTGCGCGATATTGAGCAGGTTTTGGTGCGACTAAGAGGAGCTGGTCTCAAGCTGAAGCCTTCTAAGTGCCAATTCCTCAAAAACGAGGTGAAATACCTCGGGCACATTGTTTCAGCTGACGGCGTGCGACCGGACCCTGAGAAACTAAGGTGTGTCTCGGATTTTCCATCCCCGACTAGTGTCCGCCAGGTCCGGCAGTTTCTCGGCCTGATCGGTTACTACCGAAGGCACATAGAGGAGTTCGCCAAGCTCGCTAAGCCGCTCACTGCCTTAACAGCCAAAAATGTCGCCTTTCGCTGGTGCAAAAACGAGGAGGATGCTTTTGGGGCCCTGAAGAGGAAGCTAATGAGTGCACCGCTGTTGCGCCACCCGGATTTTAATTTGCCCTTCGTTTTGGCCACAGATGCGTCAAAGTTCGCAGTTGGTGCTGTGTTATCTCAGGTTATCGAGGGCAAAGAACATCCCGTGGCTTTTGCTAGCCGACAGCTGAGCCCCACAGAGCAGAAGTACGGAGCTACAGAAAGGGAGTGCCTCGCCGTTGTCTGGGCAATAAAGCACTTCAGATGCTACCTTTACGGCCGCCAATTCAAGCTAGTCACAGACTGCCATCCTCTGAAATGGGTGATGAGTGTCAGGGACCCTAGCTCGCGACTCGCTAGATGGAATCTACAGCTGCAGGAATACTGCTTTGAGGTGGAGCACAAGTCAGGAAAGACACATCTGAATGCTGATGCGCTCAGCCGTACAGCTGCCGTGTCAGCTATAGATGAGTTTGTCCCCGTAGTCGACCCCGCCGAATTACGCACAGAGCAGTGCAAAGATTCTGACCTGAAGCGAATAATCGAAAGCTTAGAGGGCGCACCATCTCACCCCGAACAGCAAGGTTATTTCATTGGCAAAGACGGCACCCTGTGTCGGCGCACGAGGCCAACCAGGAAAGGGAGACCAGAGAAAACCGCTTGGGAGAGAGTCGTCATACCTCGGTCGTGGACAGAAAGGGTTCTTCGCGCGTTCCACGATGCGCCGTGCGCCGGTCATTTTGGCGTAGCGAAGACACGCAGGCGCGTCGAGCGTTTGTACTTTTGGAGTGGCATGCGACAGGATGTTAGAGACTACTGTGCGAAGTGTCATTCCTGTCTGGAAAGAAAAACACCCAAGGGACGCAGGCCAGCACCAATTCAGCCGTTCCCTGAGGTTTCGGCTCCTTTCGAGCGGACAGGTATGGATATAATGGGCCCATTGCCCACGACCACTTCTGGAAACAGGTACATTTTAGTATTTGTCGATCACCTTTCAAAATACGCGGAAGCGGTAGCACTCCCAGATCAGAAAGCAGACACGGTTGCAAGAGCATTTGTCGAACAGATCGTGCTCCGACATGGATCTCCGAGGCAACTCTTGACAGATCGGGGAACGAACTTCGTGTCGCAGCTAATGAGGAGAATTTGCGAGCTGCTTAAGATCACTAAGACGCAGACAACACCGTACCATCCGGCTTGCAACGGCGCGGTGGAGCGACTGAACCAAACCGTGGCCGGGTTCCTGTCGCATTTTGTTTCGCGCGACCAGCGGGACTGGGACTTGTGGCTCCCGTATGCAATGTTTGCCTACAATTCCGCAGCACACGAGAGCACGGGCGAATCGCCATTCTTTCTTCTCTACGGCCGAGACCCGGACCAGCCTAGTGAAGTGCCAGAGGGCCCCCGTCGTGTCCCATACGCTTCACTGGACGACTATAAGGTTGAGCTATAATCGCGCTTGCAAGTGGCGAGGGACATCGCAAAGGAGGCCTTAAAGAAAGCGGCGAAGCGCAGGAAGGAGGTGCACGATCGCGGTGCTAGAGACGCGCCGTTTGATGTGGGGGACAGCGTGTACATCGAAAACTGCCAAAGACAGATTGGGTTGGCTCGTAAGTTCCAGACGAGGTGGAGAGGACCGTGCGAGGTTGTCGAGAAGCTTTCTCCGGTAAACTTCAGGGTCCGAGACGTGAACCGCCACTTGATAAGGATACACGCAAATCGCCTCAAGTCGGCACCGGTTCAGTATTCACGAAATGAGGAGGGGGAAAGCGCAGATTTTGATGGGGACCGAAGTGAAGCGGAGCGCGCAGATTGTTCGCAAGAAACGCCCTCTCCTGCATTTGTTCGGCAAGCGCCAGAGGTTACGGCAGGAATGCCACCGGATTTACTTCATGCATTGCTGGAGGAAGAAGCGCGCGAGGTTGCCGCGCAGATAACGCCAGGAGAGGCTCCTGCCACGAGCCCTCGCGAGTCTCAAAGCAGACAAGGGGTCACAGAATTACTTGGTACGACTCATGAACGCCGATATCCGCTTCGAAATCGGAAAGCTAAGTCGGACTAATGGCGTAAACAGAGCGGAGTTGGGGACTGGTTAAGACTGTGTGATGCTGCAGCTCATAACATTGCTATGTGCTTATGTGTTAAAATATCGGAGTTGCTAGTTAAGCCTTTCTGTCATTAAGTAACACTTTTACACAGGATGCAGAACATGCCCGACTTCCTTTCGTTATCTAAATATTTTTTGTCTGTGCCGTGATTGTGCTGGAAGTGGGAGCTCCTTTGTAACTGTGGTAAATTTATTTCGTCCAGTTTGGACTAGCAAGGAGAGGCTTGGGTGCTGAGTTTCATGTTTGTCTGTGAAAGAAGATCAGTGCTGCCCCTGGAGACGCCAGTTATGACAGCTGCGGCATATGGTGCAGTGCAGTGGTGTTGTGTGCAGCGAAAAGTGTTTTGTCGGACAGAATGTGCGAGGCGATTCAGAAAAAGAAGGGGAGCTGCCTGGACTCAAATGTTCGGAGAACATTCTTCTGGAGGGTGAGCGAGTGTGACGTTCCGTGCGTGAGCTACCAGGGCCCATACCTTCGGCGGAATTTTCTCTGTGCTCAACCGTGAACAATCAACAAGGCCGACAACCTCGCGACGACCATGGGAAGTGGGATGCTTGGAATGCCCCTCCGAGCCTCAGGGGATTAGTGTAGCAGGAATGTCTAGGGCCATTGTCAGCAGTAACCCCAGCGAAATTCCTTGAGCGGAGGTGACCACTATAGCGGCGAAGGCCGGGGACGCGCCGGAGGTATTGTCCGAGCGACCACAGCAAAGGCGCCGGCGGGAGGGAAAGCCAGCCCAATTAGGCATGCCTGGCCGTACAAGGACAAGAGAAGAAAGAAACATTCCAGTCGGGAAGAGAGGAGATCGGGCGTGGCCGGCGGGGCAGATATAGCTGGCGAGTGCGGACGAAAGGCACGCAGAGGACGACATCGTTCACGAACAGGGTCCTTCAGCGCCGAAGCCGGACGGCGCGCAGCTTCTGCCAGCCACCGACGGATCGCAACTCCGGAGACCATCCATCGCCCCCATGACGGCGTCGCCACGTAAGCTCGGACACCCCAGCCTCTGATGTACCATGTATAATTATTGATTACATCATTTTGTTTAAACTGAGCCATACGGTGTCTTCTTGCCTCTCCGTCCCGTGTGGACCTGCGCATTATGTGGGGTCGTCACACTACTGTGCATGAATCACCACGTGGTATTCGCCTACGACCTCTAAATAATTTATAATTGAATTTTTCTGTCACGCTGTCTCGGTATCGGTTTCAACAACCGAAAGATTGCTGTGACGTAAAAGTGTGTTTATATGTCACGTGAGGCATGCAAAAACTGCGATATAATCGCTGTTACATCGTTTTGATTCACTGCTGTGCTGAAGCCAGCCTTTTTCAAGAGCCGGAATGGAACGAATGCAGAAGTAGAGATTATATTGCAGTTTTTCATGCCTCACGTGACTTATAACCAGACGTTGACGTCACAGTCATCGTTCGGGTGTTGAAACCGAAGCCGAAAAAGCACTGGAAATAAATTCGATTATAAATTATTTAGCACTCATAGGAGAATACCACGCGGTAATCCATGTATAATAATGCCTTACGCATCACGCATCATCACAAAGAAGAAAACACGTACGCAAAAGTTAGGTGTATATACTCCGTTGAGTTGCATCCTACTATAGTAGTCGTGGCAGGTCCTGACCACGCGGGAGAGTGCTCTTGTGAGATGGCGTATTTAGTGTCCTGTAGTGAACTTGACACTGTCGATGAGGACGGTGTCCTTTCACGAGCGTCGTTGCGGGGGCAGTGATAGGCCGGTTTCTTCTGTATTTATGAGAAGTGAGGAAGTCGGTTGAGACTAGGAACAAATGGACTGACTTCACCTGTTGCTATCTTGCTACCTTTTTGGTACTTTTTTCGCGCTTCATATATGAAGTCGGTATCTGCGTTGCTAGCTCTTTGACAGAAATCGGCGAGTGTGAAAGTTTGAGCTCGGTAGTAAACGCGCAAGCAAAATAATACTCTCTACACTTTCGAAGGAATACTTAGCTCAGCCACCAAACTCCTCAAGTGTTGAGACTTTGCTGGACGATATAAGTGACGTTCGACGTTTCCGTAGCAGTCCTATCGAAGTGTACTTTCCTGGCTATATCGCAATACTTGCGAAGACTGATTCTGTAGAAGTCATTGAATAGCATCAATATATAAAATTCAGAGTCAGAGCGCGCGATTTGGTGTGTGTTCGCATTTCCGTTACGAATGATCAAAGCTGACTGGCATCAGTTGAGGTTAAGTGTTTCGAAGGCATGTTTGTAAAGTATGGTAATACGGAAATGTCTGGCAGTGGCTCATCGCAAGAGAGCACGAGACTTTTGACAAGGAATTCCAGGCGCCGCGGGTGCGTTATATCCCGCCTGTTGTAGAGGTAAAAAGGGAGGACGCGAGGATAGTAAGAACTCATGAGAGACAGCAGCTGAGGCCTCGTGACACCACATTGGCTACTAGATCCTGAAAAGACATGCCTGGTTCATTAGGAAAGGCACTCGCAGAGCTGCCCACGGGCCGCCGGCTCTAAACCACATTGCCCCTAAGGACAGCAAAACGGTGTGTAAAATTCCACTACAGCAGGCTTAGTATTTTGTGGTCGACAGCATGTGTTCCTTCCCTTCATAAGGCGACATCTGGCGACTGCGCCTCAGTCGTGAACGTGGCCGTTGGCCGCAGTCCTTCAGCCAGCCAGCACGCCACTCTCTTGGTGCATGGCTGCAGAACAACGGCACCCGTATGAGTATAACACTAGTCATCTAGCTTTGATCAATTAAGTGTAGACAGGGCCGGGCTACCAAGAGTACCGGTTCTAGAGTGTTTAGACTTTAACCGCCTAAGCACATAGTTTAGGCTGTTTACGTCACTGTCGTCGTCGCTGAAAGCGGCGCAATGAGAGAAGATAGAACTGGCCCAAATCCGATGACTGAAAAAGAAAAGACAGTCCAGTTGAAGGAGAACAGCGAAGTGCGCGGATTCCTGCCGAACATCCATGGAGCGTGTAGTCCGAAAGCCGCATTACTCTTTCGGAACGTCTAGCGGCCAGCTTTTATCAGTTCAGAAACCGCCACGGTTCGTCGGGTTTGGGGCATTCAAGCCGTTCTTTGCTTGGGATTGTTTCTTTATCCCAGAAAGGGATCATGTGATGTTATTGTCAAGCACATGCATTGTTTGCTGCTTACCTGCGTGTCCTGTGGCGTAGTTATTTGACCGTCATAACGTTCGCGCATGCGCGAATGTGCCTCCCTGTACACAGTTCGTCATTTTCGCATAAAAGCTATTGCTTTTTTTTTGTTCGTTGGGAACCAACCTGCGAGAATGTGGAAAGAGAAGCAGTTGGCTTGAAGTTGATGCGCAGCTACCTGAAACGCCAGAGCAACTTTCAATTATTCGAAGAATAACGTAAAGCCATATTCTACAAATGAATCGAACGTGCTCCGTTTTCAGTACGAAGTCCTAAAATCAACACTAATTACAAATCAGCACGTTGAGATTCAGTTCGTCCTTTCTCGTTTTTAATTAAACCTTTCTGAACGCGCTTCATGATGGAGTTGCAAACCAACGTTTAAACAAGCCTCGGCGTGACTTCCCTGACTTTGGCTTTAACGTCAGTAAAAAACCAATGACTGCCTCCTGTAGGTCATGTGTGTCGGTAGCGGTAAATCTCAAACATTGCAGAAACGGTCACTGGGGCTTATCACGATAAGTGGTGATTTGTGGCCCAGCTGCAGACAAAAAGGATGTCCATTTTGAAAAAAATGAGCATCGGCCCCAAAGCAACGACCTCAACGTTTGAACATCACGCTAGCGCCGGGGGTATTCAAAGCATTTAAGATGGCTTTTTGATTCCCCATTTCACCGGGGCCAGAGAAGACGAATGTGCCTCTATGGACTGTGAGCGTTGTAAAACGGAGGGCATACAGATCATTCAGCGCTGCGCGCTTCCAGGCGCCGTATAGCCGCCAGACAAGGAAGCTATCGCAGCCGCCTTTCACGAGTTTGCCGAAACGTCGCGTTTGCGTAACGTCACGGTTATACAACTCCATGATGGAAGCGATTGGGAGCGGGAACAAAGACCTAGAGGACGAAAAGAGAAGAAAGAGGAGGGAGGGGTGGGTGCAGAGACCGGAGCTGGCGGTGACGCGTTGCCCGAGCAGAGTCTTTGTCATCCCTGGCCCGCGCTCCATTGGCTCCGGCGGGGTGCGAGCGTCCACAGCAGCGAAGCAAGAAGATAGGAAGACATCCCTGGCGGGCGGCTCCTTCCAGGCGGCCTTTCAACGCGGCGATGATCTCGCCGCCACCAACGACGAGCGCAACAGGTTAGGAGAGTCCGGAAAAGATGCGAAGGCGCCGGACTCCTTTGGCGGCGCTGCGCAGGCGAGTCCGGGCGACGGCGGTAATCCGTAACCTTGCGGCCTCGCCTGTTTGCTCTCTGGAAAGCGTCCACGCCCAGCCGAAAGTGCCACTCCCTGCTTTGGCCGCGGCCCGCGTTTCACGGAAGCTGACCGCGCGCTCTCAGCGGCGCACCGTCTCAATCCACGATGGCTGGCGCCGCCAGGCGATATATCATGCTAAAGCAGGTGTCCCGCGATTGGTTACAAGGGCCGTCCTCCGGGGCTCGAGGCTCGGAGCACGCTCCGCTGAGCGCGCGCGCTTCCACGTCCGGTGATGCGGCCGGCGACAACCCGGCCGCCCGTGAGCCGCCTTGGTTCGATGCCGCCGGACGGGCCGCTGCGGCGTGAATGATGAAGTCCTCTCTGCTCGGAGCGACCAAATAGATTGCACTGCAGCCCCGTGGGGGAACAAGATAGAGAAGGGGCTCGCCTCAATTAGCCCGCCGCTGTGATCGAGGATCGCCTACACGTGCGAGCATCACACCGTTCCGGACCGCGCTTGCTTTGCGGCCTGTGCAATCTTCGGCTTTAATTACTCGCCTAGTTGATTATACACCACGCGTGGGTGTGTCCTCGCCCAGTGGTAATCGCTTGTTTCAGCTGTGCGCGCGCGCGCGAGCTCTCTCGCAAATACATTGCGTCGGCACGCCCGCGCGCCGTCAGCAGAACGTGCGCGCTGCGGCGCCGCCACAGACGCGGGTTCCCCACCGGCGCCGCGTCAGGGACCGCTTTGCGCAACGCGAATCTCCGACAGGAAAAGAGGAGAGAAAAGCGACTGCTTATCCGGGAGAAGTCGGCCGCAACAGGTGTGAAGAGTTGCGAAAATGCGGACACTTTCTTTGCTTCATTTTTATTCAGGTGGCTTCTTCCAAAGCGCTGCCTGGGAATATGTACGTCCGCGGCTAAAAATAATTACCCGGTCGGCATGCCCGCTTAGTAAGTCTCAGTCGAAAAGGTGTGAGGTCGCGTATCACGTTCTGTACACACTCCAATGGCGCGTGGAACTGACCTCTTCGTGCGGGTATAATTATCGTCTCCCTGAACGGAAAAGCAAAGCGTATAAATAGTCGTCTAAACGGCAAGCTTTCCTGCTAGTTCCTTCGGGTAACTCAAACATAATAAATGGTTTCAGGAAAAACGCGAGAGCCGCCGCTCAAAGCGCTATTTTAGAGCCATACCTCAAGACAGTGAGTGGGCATGAGAACGGGGATGCTGTCAGATTTGTCTGAGCATTTTGAGCCAGGCGCATATTGCGCCCTTTTGTTACTTGTTCA
Organism: Amblyomma mixtum; assembly: GCF_055824585.1. Taxonomy (NCBI): domain Eukaryota; kingdom Metazoa; phylum Arthropoda; class Arachnida; order Ixodida; family Ixodidae; genus Amblyomma; species Amblyomma mixtum. The sequence goes on along the minus strand of NC_143014.1, from coordinate 71,765,590 downwards.
ACCTATAAATTGTCCCACAAAACATCAGAAGCCCCATTATTCGGCGAGACGTTCCAAATACATAGCCCCGCTTTACGCGACCACTATGTATATATATATATATATATATATATATATATATATATATATATATATATATATATATATATATATATATATATATATATAGGTTGCGAGAGCAAGAAGAACATGACTGCTTACAGAAGCATATAGCGAAGTATACGCTTCGTTAAAGGAAACATTTATTCGACTCGACGTTTCGATCGGAAGACCGATCTTCTTCAGGAGTCCTGAAGAAGATCGGTCTTCCGATCGAAACGTCGAGTCCAATAAATATGTTTCCTTTAACGAAGCGCATACTTCGCTATATATATATATATATATATATATATATATATATATATATATATATATATATATATATATATATATATATATATATAGGGTTGTTCGTTTTCGGGTAAAACCCAATTTTACCCGATTTTTGCACCCCGAACGTGTTCCTAAAATATCGGGTAAAACCCGATTTTTCCCGATTTGTGAAGCAATTGTGCCCATGAAATTGTGGAAACTGGGAGCCGTACTCGATCCCTTCCAGAAGCGGCTGCTGAGTCAGTCGTTTGATGACTACCGACCTCTCTTTCCTTCCGTGATGGACGATGTAGGCTCGCTTCGCGAGGAGTTTAACCAGTACTTGCTGGAAGCAAGCCCCACAAATGAAGGTGTTGAAGTGATGGACTATTGGAACGACGCAACTGTGCGTTACCCAAGGCCAGCAAATGCAGCGTTGTCATTGTTGTGCCCAGCTAATGGTAGCTTGGACGTTGAGCGAACGTTCCCTCAACTAAGGTACCTGCAGAGACCAGACAGGTCTCGGATGGGAACCGAGATGTTGCGCATGCAGATGATTATGTATGTTAATAAGGACGTGTAGAACGTCGATGACCAGCCCTCGTGAATAAAATGTTTCTTTTCTCAAAACTGACCGTTGCCTCTCACTGTGAGTAATAATTACTTACCAAAGAAACGCCAAATTTTGCAATACTTTCTTGAAAGCAGCCCAAAATATAGCCCTAATTGTTACCCACCGGTTAGAGCAAATCGAATAAATTATTAGTTTGCAAATTTAACCCGATAAAACCCGAATTTCGGAGTTTTTCCACAAAAACCCCGATTTCTCCCCTATTATCAAGCCGAAAAATAACGCCCGATTTTTACCCCCGAATTTGAAAAAATATAAAACCCGAAAACGAATAACCCTATATATATATATATATATATATATATATATATATATATATATATATATATATATATATATATATATATATTCCAAAGATTCTGCCCATTTATGGGCACACTTCATGCACTTAAATTCTTGGATAAATTTATTTGAACAGTCGTAAAAGCACTGGATTATCAATATCAAGGCAGTTAAAGAGGATAGCAGAGCGGTTAGTCAAAATTACGCCAGAGTACGCTCTAGGTGATATGAACCCCACTGCTTCGTTATGCAGGTGTCGTGCTATCAAAAATTGTTGACACTACATCACCCGCGCACTGTTAGCAAATATTTTTACGAAACAAACAGCCGCTGTAAATCAAGATTATGCCAGGATTAATGTGTCATATAGCAGAAGAAAAAAGGAAGGAAAGTCTAGCGAGTGAGGAGAGGGAATTGTAATTTCAAACGAACCCCTTCAAAAAAAAAAACGAACTGAAATATATCCGAATATATTTATCTGGCTGTACACATATAATCACACAGCACTCTTAACCCTTTGTAACATCTAATATTGTTGTTTCTCCACCAGATGGATACGTTTCACTTTACGAACCTTTCTATTTGCTCGAAGCGCCGTTGACGCCCTTAGTTTAAGGCGCACTGATTTATGAGCGGCCATATAATCGGCATCACTGTTGCCGCCTCAAGTCTCCTCTCTTCGGAACCTTTGTCACGGACACACAATTCCTGCATCTTCGATATCCGTCTCTTGTCTTCACGCTGCAGCCGCCAACTCCGTGTCCGGCACAATAAAATATATTGCGCATCTTTTGAGCAAAAAAGAATGGCCAGGAAACGGATTCCGGACCCAGGCTAGGGAAGAACGCGCGTGAAATGATGGCATACAGCGCGGAACTACGCAAGTGACCCGCCGTGTTCGCGTCCTGTTCACTGTTTTTTTTTCCTCATGGGCTAGTGTTATTTCTTCTATTAGTAGCAATCTCCGGAAGTTAAAGAGAGAGCGGAGGGGGAAGGGTGGGGGTAGTTGACGCAACGTTGAACAAGAAAAGAAGAACCTCGTCCGGACAATGTGGGGTCAGAGTGCTGACATCTGCTGGCCGCGGCTTACGTCCACACGCCCGATGAGGTCAGCGGCGAGACGGTCTGAGCGTGGGGCAGACGAGACACGCGCACACAGCTTGCGTTGGAGGCAGGAACTCGTGGGGTGTTTCGTCTCTTCCTCTGCGTTCACTTGATATCGGGGTCGGAAATGCGTCCTTGGAGGACGCTGATGCACCAAGCATCCGCTCCGTTGCTGACCGTCTTTAGCGCGTCCGTCTTTCCCAGAAGACAATGGCAACATTTTTTTTTTCCGCGATTTGTTGTGTCTCACTCGTTTTTCCGGTTTTATAGCTAAAACGATGAACCCCGGTACAGAATTCTTCATCTGCACGCCGCCTCAACGTACTCCGAATCCATTATATGTTATAATGAGCAAAAACAGGCTTCCTTGCCTACGAAGCTATCCCGGAACGCATACATTTAAGGGGCGTAGTTTACTCACTGGAAAAAATGTCACTGCGTATGGTGTTTCGCACCCTCAAACTCCTATGATTTCAACTTCTTGGATGCCTCACTCAAGACGCGAAATACAATTTTCTGCGCTCTGTTCTCCAAGTTGCATGCTTCACGAAAAGCCTTTCTTCTCACGTTGATTATCACAGGCCACCGTATATAGATCTTCTTCAGATCCAGCGGACGCGCTGAAGTGCCGAAGAGCCGACCGCTGTCCACAAGGTAGCATCACACGCTGGTATCGGGTGTACTATCGAGGTAAGCCACACTGATTCCTTCAGGGCTCGTCAAGCCAACAAGCCAGTAGGGTCCACTGTAACTATGAACAGTTCTCTTCAAATTTGTCTTGATTAACTGACTAATTTACGGACTGCAACTGTCATATGACAACAGTGAAAACGCATTAAAGCGAGTTTTTAGGTTACGCTTTTCAGTAGGTACTCGACGTCTCTAAATTCGCAGCGTTCAAAGTGGTTACAATTACCGGGCGCGTTTGATCCCCTCAGACGTTCGATATGACGCTTACGGCTTTCACGTCTACCAGACTAGAGAGCGGCTCTAATTATTTTAAATTCAGGGTTTGCTCTAGTTTTATGACGAGAAAACCCGCTGCCATTTAATATCAACGGATTGCCATGTCTTGCGATTTATTTCCATGCGTTCCCTGCGGCGGCAGGAGCGCATGATACGGTGTAAGGTACAGAACGGTATCTATGAAGCCCACAGGGAATGTCAATGTTAACGCCTTTCCCAATCAAGGAAAATGTTAACACGAATCAAAATTTATAAGGCGTTAACTTGCGCAGTCCACTGTACAAAGAGGTCGCTGCCAGCGCGCAGCACAAGGTTTGAAAAGTGCGAACGCCACCGCAACGCGCTAACAAGCGCACCAGGCAAACCACGATTCACCCGACGACTGTTTCATGCGTGCTGTTTCGTTTAGCCAACGTGTTTGAACAGACCGCCTTTTGTGCCAGTGTGCGACTGTGTTGACTTTGTTTCCTTAGTCTCGGCGCCGTGATAAAACACTCCAGCAGTGCACGAGAACATCAGCATGGCATCTGGGCTCACCTCAGGCTTGCGAAGGTGTGAAGACTACTGGGGCAATGGAAAGCAAAAAAAAAATGAAAAAAAAAACTCACTTCTTGAAGTCGCCTACATGGCGACAGCCCCTTATAAATAAACATCAGCATCCGACATGTAACAATGTGGGAAAATGTGGTTGCAAGAGCCAAAGCCAACCTACACGTTATTTTTTGTTACTGTTGTTAGCCTGAACCTTCTCCCGGCTGCGAAAGTGAGCTCTTCCTTAAACGCTCTCGAAGGGCGTAGGGCAGTTTTTCTTTTTCTGAGAGCGCATTTGTTTTGAGAAAGGAGCAATGAAATGCAAAAGAAGCTTAACGGTTGTTCGCCACGCGTGTCAACGCATCCAAGACAACGCCCGCAAGCAGCCAACAAAGCGTATACAGCTGCTGAAGGGATGCGCATGTTTCTGTTGTAAACACGACGGGGCGTGATACGACGCGACTAAATCTTCCGCGCATGCGGCAGAGACAGGCGGCGAGAGAAGAAAAAAAGGAAAAGAGAAAAATTAAAACCCAGGAAGAAAGAGCGAACGAAACAGAAAGAAAAGAAAAAGGGGAGGAAGTGAAAGGACGCCCTGGTTCGCATTGGGCGTGCTTTCCTGAAACGAGCTGAATGCGAGCGACGCTCCGCTGCTGCGCTTTCGCGTTGAGGGAGAGGGAGAGAGATGGGGAGGGGGGGAGGCAGCAAATTTTAACTTTTCTCCGAAGCGGCTCTTTATTCGCGCGCTGTTCTCTAGATGACGGCACAGTATTTCACTCCGCTTGATTTTGATGAAGAGGCAGACGTTCTGAGAGCGTACACGAGCGCGGAGATGCATTTTTCTTCATTCACCGGCCCACTGAGGAAAACGCCCGAGCTGGCGTCGTGGTTGCAAGCGGAGATTCAATATGGGTCGCCCGCTACCAACTTCAGTCAGCAGGGAGAAAACACCCAGCACTGTGCCCACGCTTGTTATTATGAGTTTGTGTGCCACTGCGCTTAATGAAAAATGCCACTTGGAGAGACAAATAACAAATAAAAATAGAAACTGTTCAAGCTTGCTGCAAGCAGCGGCAAGAAAGGGGAAATTACACCACATTTTAAACGCGGGTGTCGGCGCCTTCTTGCGATTGCACTATGAAGGACGGAACACGAATACACATAGAATAACGTCTCGTGGGGAAATGTCAAACAGTGAAGTGAGTGACGTAAAGTTTTCACGTTTGAACGTTCCTTCCCAGCATTGCTTACCGGTACCGTAGCTGTAATTTAGCTTAGCGTACCTACATCGAGGCTGAATGACGCATGTGTTTCAGCTTCTTCTACGGCGCGGCAACGTTAGGCCCTCGAAGATAATCCTAGTAAGGCATAGCCGCGAGATATCTCTAAAAGGAGCCCTGGAATGCCTTTCAAGCACGGCTAGTAAATGCTCCCAATAATGACATCACGTGCTGAAGGGCATCTGAATGTAATTTGCTGAGGTCCGTAAGTACTACTGAATAACAACATCCTCGGAAAATCGTTTTTTACCTCCTTTGCACTTTCATATCCACGCTTACACGGCAAAGAGATGCCAGACGTTTATGCCGGATTAACTTCTTCAATGTAACCAACGACAAGTCTCCATTTAGGAACCGATAATCCTGGTACCCTGGTAAGTCGCGCGGCTGAAACCGAAAGTAATCGGATTATACTCGCACAATATCTTTATATATATATATATATATATATATATATATATATATATATATATATATATATATATATATATACAGCCTAGTCCTCCACTCGAAACGTCGTGAAATAAATCCTGATATTTTTTCAAATTTTCGTGACTATATTATATTGATCAATCAGCTGCCAATAAATTACTTCTGATATATAAGCACTAACAATCGTCAGATATATGTTCGTCTCCGTGTGGATAAACTTTACGCACGAATTTCGAAAAAGAAAATAATGTGGTCCGCACCTACGAGTTACCACAAAGGTAAGCTATCTTGGTTCTTGAGCGAAGACATCGGATACCTGCTAACGCGTACGCTGCATTCTAGTGGCATTATGAATAGGGTCCTTCATTTTCAGGTTTTATGTTTCTCCGGATTTCGGAAGGTAACTGTCGGGCAGTAGTTTTTGAGCTGAAATTCGGGCACAAATCAGGCTTTGAGCAAAAAAAAAACAATTATAATTCGGGTCTTATAGGACCTTTTTTTTTTTTGCAGCAAGAGACAATTAACTACGACCGCTTGTTTTTGTGTGGGACATGACATTAAGATACTGTTTTTTTCTGATTTAAGACGGTTATTTTGCCGTATATAGTATCGTCGCTTGCGCAGCATTGCAGCGTCTGCCTACCTTTGTACGCTCCGAAAACATCAATTCATCATTACAGCAGCCGCATTAAATGCGTAACAGCCTGAGTGGTACGTCGTTAGTGTGCGTACGTAGCACCTAATACAATGAAGCAACTCGGGTAATTACGGTGTCTGGGCTCTCGACCTCAAATTCAGTAACGTCAGAAATAACAAGCGTTAAAAAGGTTTCAAATCCTTAAGTAACTGAAAACACTCATCTGTGATAAGCACAAGTTGTTCGATAATTTACGTGCGGTGCCCTCAGCTTTGCGTTATGGAAATCTACGTTCTCTAGAATGCTTATTTTAGGGTATAAATTAGGTTTCACCCGATTATCAGGAAGACTGTTCGGGGATCAAGAATAGAATAAAGAAAACAAAGGGCCTTATTACGAAGGAATCAAACATTTCCCGAGATTCTGCCTCTGATGATAGCCTGTGAATTATTCATTGATGAAAAAGCCCTTCACACGTGTGTTTCTAAACCACATTTTGGTGATAACTCATACATTCATGGACAAAATTCTGTGGGATGCGGATTCACAAAAAAAAAAAAATTATTTTTGCTGACTCATTGCTATAATCAGTCAGTTGGTATCCTTCCTGAGTATGAAATACGCACTGACCTCGTGCTTCGATGCTTTCCAATCACCTGCTTTGCCCGACCACAAAGAAATATTTTTTTTTTTTTGCCCCGCTCCCGCAAACTCTTGTTCACGACTGTGCATGTGGATTACTTTATTCCCATTCCTTTTGCCGATGGTCGGTAGCGTACCGTAAGTTCTGGCATACAGCTTGAGGGCTAAGCATTTCTGAAAGGCAAAATTTGGGGCTTTCGGACTATATATAGTTGCGGACTATACAGCAATTTTCTTTCTCAAAGCCTAATACGTCCTATATGTACTTTCTAAAGGGTAGCGGATCGGGCTAGTTGGTGCAGATTTGACATTTTTCGAAGCGCTAAAACAACAAGGACGCAGAGGGAACAGACAGGGACGAGCGCTCGTCCCTGTCTGTTCCCTCTGCGTCCTTGTTGTTTTAGCGCTTCGAAAAATGTACTTTCTAAATGCCGGAAATTTCTTTCCCGTTGATGTCTTTGTAAACCTTTATTACACCTTTGTTCATCAACATATTAGTTACGGTATATATGCTTGGGGATGCACATATTCATCACACATAGCTCCCTAATATGCTTTTCATAAAAGAGCCTTTCGAATTGCCCCACAAAATATTCAGTATGAAAATCCGGATGAATTATTTGCCGTTCTGGGTATCCTCAATACATACGGCGTACTAACTTATAACTCTGCTTCCTTAGTTTATCGGACTATTCACAACACATTAAATTTAACAGCCGTATGCTTTTGTCACTGACTACGCACCAACATGATACTACACGACATCAGCTCTAGCTTCCTATCATACACGCTGATTACGGTCGGCAAACACAATAATTTATGGGCACTCATTTTTGTAATAGTCTTGATTATAACGTTCAAATTTCATCTACACTTCATGCCTTTCACAAAAATTAAAACTTTTTCTATTCAATTCATCCTAATCTATATTATTTAGTGTTTTGATTTGGGTTTTTAGTCCAAAAATAATAAGTGTTTACTTGATTTCATAGCTAGTTTTCAGTGCCTACTCCTCTAATATGTTTACTTTAATATGTTATAGTAGTGACGTTATTTTTTGCTGTTGTCTACATGATGTGTGTTAGCGAAGTTGTGTGTTCATACTTCATGATTTCTTCTAAATAAGCAACTTTGAAACCTTCAAGCAAACTTTCAAAAGCTCCATTCACGCCAGATGTCCAATGCGTTTTTATGTACCGGGTGCAGACTATGTAAATGTAAAATGTTCTTGCGGGCTAGCTGCTTCGTGTCCAGGGAAATTAATACTGCGCGTAGGACGAGAACAAGAGAGCAAATAAACAAATACGACACCACGGGTGCAGACCTCCAGCTGTTTATCCATGGGAGCGATAACACCCACTATATAAGCAAAGGACCCCAAACGAGCAACCACCTTCGTCACTGGCACATGAAAAGATAATCAGTATAGCACTGTGCCTTCTCAAGAAAAAATCGAACAAGCTATCTGCCGGGGCGGGCAATCAAAACAGTAGAAGAAAAATTTTCGCCAAAATTGAACCCTACTATACACCGGATGCGTGCTCTATACCGGAAATCGTGGTATGTAATGAAACGCAGTGGCACATTTATTTGAGGGTTGTTCGTTCAGCGCTCGGTTCATTTGTGGTTCTTCCCCTATAACATGGATGTTTCCATGTCATTATCTCGTAGCGCCGGCGCGGCGGGTAGCCTTCAATGCAGTAGAAATGACGAAAGCAGGGGGAAAGCCTTCATGCTGGTGATGACGCTGAATTTTAATGGCACAAGAGCAGCTTTGGCCTGGCCAAGAAGTTCCATAACGCCAGGTGTTTTTCTTTTACACAAGATGGGGTCAAAGATCTATTTTCCACGCATTTCACCCCAAAGAAGCCGAGCACCAGGCCAGGATGGTAGTACAGACCCCTTGTATCACAGGTGGATGCCCAGCGGCAGAGAGAAAGGCCTGGAAGCGCTGAGATGCAATTATTGATTGCTGATGGCTTTAAGTGAAACAGGTCGCCCCCGAAAATTGCTGTTTTAAGTGGTTGCGCAAGGGACGGTCCTTTATGCCGCACATACTTCGCAGTTTTGATAACATGTTTCTCAGGGCCCTTTCTAGCTGAAAAGTTACCTGCCACCATCCGTCTGTACGGCGCCACCCGCTTGTCGACTGCGGATGTGACCAAGGCTTTAAAAGAGGAGAAGGCTATTAATAAAGGAAAGGGTTATAACTGCGTCACTCGAGGTGGACACGAAATGCGTCTTGAGCAAAAGGAAACGACCAGGGAACCAAAGAGGGCGGAGAGGATGAGAAAAACTAATGTAGGTACACACTACGCCTAGTCAGAGCGTTCCAAGACCCTGAAATAGCTTTGCATTGCCATATTTTTTCCGCATTTGTGAACCTTTTGAAGATTATTTCGTGCAAAACGGCCTCGGGAGGTAATAATGCATAACGCCGAAGAAGTTCTGGACTAGGCTGTGTCACTTTGACAGCCTGGACGGCCTATCATACATTACAGTATGGTTACAAATTATGACGAAAAACTTGCCAAAGCAATGTAATTGCCATATAAGCAGTACCTTTTATATATCTCCTAGCCTTCAGTCAGGAAAAATAAAGCTGGCATGCAAATACCACAAACAAACATATTCCTGACAAAACACAACATAGCAGAAAACCAAATCAAATCTTGACGCCAAAATAAGGCACGAAATAAATGTCAAATATCTTCTACGGCTTTATAATACAATGGAACAAAGTTCGCGAAGCCAGTTTCGATTGTCGGCTAAGCGATTGTAATGCAGAATGGATTTCACGTACTATTGGGACTTGGAGGTTCTCGCTCAGCACCCAACTTTCGAGGTCATCCCTTGTTTCTTTGGACTCATTCTAGCATAACACTTCGCGTGTCGCTACGTGAGAAGTCCGCCTGATCCGCATGGCATCGTTTATCCGCTCCTCTTCGTCTATGCTATGCATCTTCCTTGCCGTCATTTTCTGTCTTGTTTTTGGTTTTTGCCAGTAATTCGACCTTAATGCATCATTTAAGAGTCGCCGTGCGCATTGAGCCTTGGTATTTCTTGTCGCTCGTTTAGCCGTTGCGCTGCAGCCACTCGCCGTACTACTCAGTCTTCCTGGAACTGCTAGCATAACGCACACGTTCTACTTTTTTTCTTTTTTTTCGAAACACCCTCTGGGCGGTTCTCAAACTCGCAGGGTGCCTCGAAGTACACTCCCGTAATGTCGAGTTCACCGTCGATCACTTCCAGCCCATGCCGTTTCTTTCATTCTTTTTGTTTTTAGAGAGAGAGGAGCCTTAACCGAGAACGAGTCATCCGCGGCGCTCTGCTCTGAATTTCTGATCCCTTTTATTTTCCCCCTTTGCGAGAACGTGACGCGAGTCGAGTAGACGGCATTGTGCCGCCCGAAAGAAGAGGGGGAGGGGGACGCTCTCCTTCCGGCCCCCTCCTCCTCCGCCAACGCGCAGACTCGTCGCTCGTCACGTTCATGTAAATGGGCCTATTGTTCGCGTGTCACCTTATAATCGCCGCCGCGCACGAACGCTTTATTTTCGCATCGGTGCGCCCTGTAGCAGATGCACTTTTCTTCCGTCACTGATCCGTTTAAGTGAGTTCTCAGACACGTAATGCGAAAATAGCGTGGAGAAACAAAGTATTGGCTGTTGGAGGGATCCGCTACGAGCGACCGATTTTGACGTCGTAGTAAACGTATCAAGCGTCGAATATCCAGCTTTGTGTAATCGGGTCATTACGGAGGAGCAACACCAAATAAATTGAAGAAGTCGTGTCACGGCAAACAGCTGAATTGAACCCGAAGTTTATCGTTAGATGGCAAGCAATATATACACGTAGAGCAGGTAAGATCATCAAAAGACAGAAATAAATGAACCAGCAGCCAGAAAAAGCAAAAAGCATGGTGACAGCCTCTCGAAAGTGTCTGTGTAGCATTTGTCATTCGTTTGTGGTGTCCATTGTGGCGGTTACCAAGCGTGCTTTCATATGAATGTGTTTCGGCTTTTCAGATATGCAGGCTCGAAGGATAAATGCGCCGCTCTTTCTCCCCGTGTGAGGAGGACAAACTTAAAGCCGGCCGCTTGACCACTCGAATTACAAAAGCCACCGAAGCCAAGAACGGAACAGGCGAGTACGACCTCCGCCGCGCTGCCTAGAGTTGCACGTACATCACGTCGTCCGACTACCTGCCGCCTCAGAGCACAAAGGATCCCCGTAATGCATGGAGTACGACTAGACGGCGTCGCATTGCGCTACGCGAGCATTCTCCCGGGATTCTTTCATGGAACATAAATTCATTCACTTCCTAACGCTTCTCTTTCGTTAGCGAGTCCGTGGAGGTCAATTTCGCCATAGGATGGCTATTGCGTCATCCCTTGAATTTTTGTTTTGTTTTCCTTCTAGCTTTTAACACAAAATATTCAACGTCCAACGTCTATTTGATGTTTGACGTTCTGCTGGGGAAAAAGTGCTGGGCAAACATGGAGGGGACACTATCTCCGCCTTAAGGGCATCACGACGCGATGGCGTTAATTGTTTAATGCCCATATATGCGCAATTGGTCATTCTCTACATTACATTCATATATCTATGTGAGTCCTCATAGCACTCCTGGCGCAGCGGTGCAGTGGTTAAGCGATGCGCCACTGCTCTTCCATGGCAGGTGCTGCCATCGGTGGGACTTGGGTTGTGACCCAGGTTGCTCTTCCCGAGCAGCCTCTCACGATTAATTGAGCTGCCGCCTGGCACGGTGGGAAGTTTGCTCACAGTCCGGGGGGCAGGTATTGATGACGCCACAAGGCCACCCTGGGTGGATACTGTTGCCACCTGGGCCCCCTACCCCGGGGTGAATTTTCTTGAAAGTGAACCTCGCGTGATTAGGCCACATTTTGCATACCTCCAGTCTTTGTGAAAGATTTGCAGCGGCCCCCTGAAGAGACCGGGAAGCCCAAGACTCCCTTTCGCGTTCCCGTGGTCCAGCAAAAGTGTGCTCTGAGCAATGCGGCCAACAGCGACATAATCTGGGCTGATGTTGCACAGCAAAATTGTTTGCTGAACATATTACTGAGTTTGAGTAGGATGGTAAGTATGAGATACAAGGTGTCCCAGAACGATAGCCAAAGGGCGTTATTGCTCGGCGCATGCGCACTGGTGCCCTGCTATTCTCCTATCCCGCTAATAGATAATGTCCCCATATTCAAAAAACTCTTTTGCCACTGCAGCTGCCCATATCGATGTCTGAACGGGGATAGACACTCACTCACATTACGTGGCTCCGGAATTCAGGAAGTGCCTCTAACAGTTCCGCTTCCACCGCCATCCCCGAGTGAAACAGAGCAATTGCGAGGAAAGCTCAGCGCCTTGTGAATGCGTGCTGTCGTTTCTGCCTGACGGTGGCAGCGAGAACTTAGATCATCTCCATGTTCTTTGTGGTTGCTGTATCCCGCTATGCGCAGGATTACGTGCATTAATGACTTTTTCTGTATTTTCACTTTACCAAAGCGTTTTTCACTAGAAGTTTCCTTTTTAAACGACCGAATACTTCTTTTTTGTCTTCTACAACTGCTGTCTTCATAACCTCTTACAACTGACGGTGCTCCCTAGCCGGCAGTTATGTACCCCACATCGAGCTCTTAAAAGAGCGGACAAACTCGCTTAAGGCCAGAATTTTTCATGATTTCTGAATTCCAGTGTATTTATTTTGCTTTTGAGGCTTCCCTTGGCTCTTTTTGAGTCACCCTGGAGTCTTTCCTTTTCCGCGTTCCAGTTAGTGTCCTGTTGGGTTTCTGAGAATTCAGTTACTACATCTGACTTTGTTTGGATGTCTTCGAGCTTCCCTACAGACTGATCACTTGAAAACATTTCACGCTTCGCGATTCTGGCCGCGTAGCCGATAGGTAATAAAACCTTGCTGGGCATGTTTCTGGGGGAAAAAATGTGTTGTAAATTGTTTTTCTTTCTTCTGTAAAAGCGCGAACAGTGATAAAGAAGGCGAAACCTGGGGAAACCGAAATTATGGAAGAAAAAGTTCCAGCAATCATGGCCACATTCTTTTTAGGTTGCCGCGCACCTATGTAACGCTAGCTTAAACTCACTTAAAGCACGCAGCCCGGCATCTGGAGCAGGTTGTTATTTGCTTGTATTTTTTAGGCACTTGGTGAATAATGAGTTGGTGTAAGTAACCGGATACCTGCTTACTGGACGCACTCTAACAAAAAAAGTTTTCCTGATGAAAGCAGAATGCGAACAAAGTGCAGAGAGCCAGACGGCTATAAAACAGGCGCTGACTACAACCTAGTCCGCCCGTTATTGCATACAAAACCTTCCTGACCGGTTGGACCACGTGAAGGAATCCTCTAGGACTCATCGCGCAGGCGGCTAGAGCTCTGCAGCGAGAACACTATTACAGCACATTCACAGACCGTTTCTATCAGCTTCCATGCAAGAACCTCTCAAGGCATCAAAATTATTCGAAACGACATCCGGGTGTACGTCAAACCCAGTGGAATTCGTACATCGCGTATGCTTCGGTTATCAAAATGTCCGCCGTTCTCCACATCCCTCCCTTTCTTTTTTTCTTTTTTCTTGTCGTGGAGCTTACCTCATAGAGATGTACAAAAACTATTTAAAGCACGCATCCGCTGAAAAGTTATGTGATGTATAGTTCCATTGGCATCAAGGTCCGGTACTCCTATTCAAACCTTTGCAACAAGTCCAGTCCAGAGTTCAAGATTTTCCTAATTTTACAGCGCTCTCAAAAGGCAAAGCTCAGTTAATTCATAAGAAAGATAGAGGTAAAAGCGCTCTACTGATGTTAATTGCTCGAACACGTGGTTTGTTGCATGTTCGAGGTAGTCAATATATGCACGACTTTTTTTTTTTTAATCAGTATAGTCGCTTATTAGCAGTACCTGCTGATTTCACAGCACAGAAGCATGATACCAACGTTGTGCGGAACATCGTGAGCGAATGTGAGGCGATTTTTGCTCGTGCTCAAGTATACCCTTCTGCCTTCACACATGTAATTTAATCGCCGCCGCGGTGGCTCAGTGGTTATGGCGCTCGGCTGCTGACCCGGAAGACGAGGGCTCGATCTCGGCGGCGGCGGTCGAGTTTCTATGGAGGCGAAATGCTGGAGGCCCGTGCACTGTGCGATGTCAGTGCACGTTAAAGAACCCCAGGTGGTTTAAATTTCCGGAGCCCTTCACTACGGCGTCCCTCATAGCCTGAGTCGCTTTGGGACAATAAACCCCCCTAAACCACATCTAATTTAACCATATATTACTCGTCTGGCATGTTCGTTGATGGTTTAAAGTGGTGGAAGCTGAGGTCAAGCTTTTCCGTTCGTTCGTGATACCCTCTGTAACATCAGCGGGGCTGACTAATAGGGCTGAATTATTTTGAGCGCTGCACCTCAGCGGCTTGCAATCGGGTAGGTTTTAGGAACCGCATAAATCGTGGCGTTGCATTATTAACGAACTAAGTACCATACAGCGGCGCCTCAGCATTGAGCAAATCGCTTACTCCACTTTAGGGCGTGGTCTTAAGAAGCATGCATCTATGCCTGATATCTGGTCCGTAGCAAATCAGCCTTGGATAACACAATTTGCTGAACAAATTAGTGCTGAAATGTATATTGTGTCTTTTTTTCTATCGCCCACGTCTTATGTGCTGCAGCTATGGCGCATCACTCCAAGTCAGCAGCCGCTGAGGACTGAAACGCAGTAAAAATCTGTTGGAGTGACTCAGTGGATATGAAATTGGACTTCTTAGTACGGATTCACGGGCTCCATTCCGGCCGCCTTTCCAGAGGGGCGAAACACCAAAAACACCCTTGCACTAATGCTTCGGCACACTTAAACCTTCGAGGATTGAAATGATGCAATGTGTCAAAGTTATTGGCTTATATTTCTCAAATCAATTACATTGGGACGCCCATGCAAATTTTTGCTGAGGAAACTGGGCCGTATGATAGGAATCCTAAACGAAGACGGTGTCTTTTACTTGAAGGAGTTAATCAATGATGCACAGATTCCTGTTTGCGTCCGACCTAAATTACTCATTTCTAGTGCGGGGCACAAGCACAGAAGATAATCTAAACAAGTTGTATAATAACACAGAAAAACGTCCTACGCGTAGTTCCTAACGTGCCTTATCTAAAGGGTACCTCTCAGCTTTTTAAACACTTTAAACAGTTTTAATACAGTTTAAACAGCTGTCGCTGACACCGCCGAGCCACCGTCCCAACGGATGAGTAGAGACTGGTACATTTAAATTCTCTATTAGTAGTCCTCGTAGCGCTGGTTATGCAACCTAGCGTCTTAGTATACGTTGACCAAGCGAACAGGCCGAGCAGTGCGTTCGCTAACGTGGATGCGCGTGCAGCATTAGCTATCCACCGGTGTTTTCCTTGTCGCAGGTGCGTGCCGCTGCATTAACTTCGTCCGAGGAGAGGGGCACTTCGAGGTCCTCTGCTGCTACGCGCTTGTAAATCGAGGCACGTCAAAAACGAAACCATGTGGACGCGCAAAACACATGGCCGCGAATGACCGAAACACACCGAAACTCAGTTGTCTACCTGTTGCGCCATCAGGTAGTTTTCTTTGGTTGTCAACAACTTTCAGGTTTGTTTGTTTTTTCGTCTTCCTCGTGTGACAAAAGTACACTAGCGGTTTCAAAACAAAACTTGTAACCTTCATTCACGTTTGTCAGCCTCCGAGATTCGTGCTGTTTTTCGGGTATTTCGTCATCGCGCTTGTACTTGCGAGACTGGCCCGTGGCGGCGATGCCTGCATTTCTGTTCTTGCTCTTTTCTACCTTTCAAAAGCTTTGTTTTCAGTAAGAGTGGTCTTTTTGCGGTTAGGAGCTGGTATACAAGCTAACTTCAATTTCTCCTCAGAGTCCCTTTAATCTTTCTGATATCATTCCATTGCTTATCAGGCTCCATTAAATTCATACACTGTATGTTATGCGCTGGACTTATGCAGCGTGGTGTAGTTTATTTTAAGTTTAAATATGTTTATCTCCTCATAAGTTTTTATGTTTGTTGCAGTGCATTTTTTTCATACGTGGGGGCGCTAGTTCGATCTTAGTACTTTGTTTTCTAGTGCTGTGCTTCGCTGCTGTGTGTGAAAGTTAAATGGGGCCAAGGACACCTCAAGCTGCGTTTGAATGGCCTTTCCTTGACTCCTCTTTCACTGTATAGTGAGAAAAAAAATTAATTAATCAACTTATTGGATCAGTCTAAAATGCAGCGTAAGTTAACACACATTTCTTGAAATCTATACTGTGCGAGTAAATAAGGTAAAAAAAAAAGACTTTTTTTTTTTGGCTATCAAAAATAGTGTGGAGCTGCCAAGTTCTTGGCGCCGGAAAATTTTCAGATTCTCCATAAAGAAAATGAAGCAAAATTTAATGTCGGTAGTAATAAAGATATTCAAAATGAATAATGCAGAAATCAGAAGCTTCGTTGGATCATTGAAAATTCAATTAAGATGGTTGTAGATCTATGAATAACGTAAGCAAGAAAGCAAAAAATTGTTCTGTTATGAACAGCGCTGTTATGAATATCTTTTACTTCTATTAGTGGCCCGAACAAACTACAGGAATTTAACTGCGAGGATAACCTGGCACAATTAAGTAAACGTTTGAACCTACAGGTGGCGTCCGGCGTGAAGACAGTCTTCCTGCTACAACAGGTAGTTCAGTCTTGAAATAGTTCACGTGAATGTCCTCACTCAAGCGTTAGAGTTTGAAATTCTAAGTCTCTAGATGTAAACAGAGGAACTTTGGTTTTAACCGAAGTCATGAATCAGTCTGCCCTAAATTAAAGTGACTTGTTGATCCAGGTAGTCGAGCTTTTGCAGTGGAGGTGCACCCGTCAGTGACGAACTAGTCATAAGCAAAATGAGCTTCATGAAAAGATATGAACCTTAACTTCAGTAGAACAAAAGCGTAACAAATGAGCCAATAGAACAGAAGCTATTCAGCTTCCAGAATATTATCCAGAACAACAAACTCGGCCCGAAGCTCATGTTTCAATACCTCGGTATCCTATTTTGAACAATCCCTGGCATGAGCCGCGCGATGGGGCTAAAATGGTATTTCGCTCGCCCTGTGATGTCAGAAGCTTTCTTCAGTGCTGTAACTTCTCACTACAATAGTCGACAAACACAAATACGGATAAAAATAACAATAACTTTATTCACCTGCGAGTAGGCAATACAGATACAACGCACTCACAACAGTATACCAAGAACACTGCTGAAATTCCGCCTGCCCAATTGGGAACCTTGGCTCCAAGCATATCCTTGACAATCGACTACGCTTCAAAGCGATGGCGTAAAGGCTCCCGCTCTGCACAAAATCCAGCGTCGCCGTTGTCGGCCGTTGTGAGCGAAAAAGCAGGTGGACCAGCTGCCACCTAGGTCACATGACCTGGTGACGTCACCACATCCTGCTCATCGGATTGTGACCAACCTGCCCACCGTGGCAGGTGGCAGTTAAATTAATGATCGGTCGCGAGAGGTTGCTCGGGGAGAACAACTTGCGTCTCACAAGCCTCACCGCTGGCTGTGTTTGAAAAAGCAACCTGCCGTTCCAGTGGCACATCGCTTAATCGATGCACCATAGCGCCAGGGCTGGTATTAGGGCTGCACGCGATCTATGAATGTAAAGAATTACCAATTCTGCATGAGGGATGTCTAATGCTTTCGCATTGTACTCTTATGGGTAGGTTAAGCGTTGTGTGATAATGAAAGAAAGAACAGTTTCCGCGTCTGCAAAGTGATACACAAAGCGGACCCCAGGCCGCTGAAGGGACGCATTAACGCTATCGCATCATACCCTTAGCTACAGTTTAGGTGTCCCCTCATGTTTTTAATTTTACCGTGCAACGTTGTCAAAGCTAGCGGGCCAATTCACACCGGCTATCTTTGCACCCGTAATATAGCTAGCTAATCGATCAAGGTGAAGGGCACAGAACTGTTCTTAATTAAAGTAAGTAATAATAGACCTTGTCATAACATGGCAAAGCAAGTATTTACTATTCATGGTGACAGAGACAAAGCAACATTCACTGGAATATTCTTGATTTCGTTTAGTCCTACGCAACATGATCGTGTCATCGTTCAGTGAGGCCCCGGCGTCGTGGGAGTGATCATAGTGACTTATTCAAACTGAACCCTATGGTCGTGGTATAGACAGGCTGGGGGCCCGGGCCGTACAATCCACCTCAGCAACTGTAGCCAGTACAACAACGGTAGCCAGTATGCGAGAGGCGCCACACCATAGTGACGCATGGCTCGCCCAAGGAGCTGTCCGTCGCGATTGCTACGTGCGAGAATGAGACCGTATTGACCACTCGATTTGTCGTTCACGGCCCTGCAGACGACGGTCGCGAAACGCGCAGTGCCCCGTTGGGACCACTTTCGTCAACACACACCACGGAAACGTCTAGAGGTTTTTTTCTCACTGAAAGTGAATTCCACAGAGCAAAAGGCTCGCACACGCTCGGTAGTTGCGCGCTCGGCGACACGTCGACAGCCCCAAGTGAGGCGTCCGACCTTGGCACACATCGTCCACGATAAAATGCGTGGCTTAGCGTAATCCTCGTCTCTCATTACCGTAAGCCGGGGTGGATTAAACTAAGACAACGAGCATTAACTCAATGCTCACCCATTGCACTCTCGAGAGGAGACGGCGTTTTGGGAAAAGCTGGGGAAAAATTAGGTGAAATTCTCGGCCGGCGGCTTCCGCGACATCGGTGCATTCCTCCGGCTGCCTGAGCGCCGACCACGTGCTGGCCGTTAGACTCGGGTTGATTACGACGTGATTTGATTCGGAGCATGCGTAAGTATCTATTAAGTATTCACATTACCACATTATATTTCGATATTGTGACACGTGTGTTATTATTGAATAAAAAAATTGTTTTCATCCGCATATGAACGAAGTGTACGGCCATATTTTAATTTGGCTCTCATTTAAGCACTAGTGAAACAATAACGGGGTCCAGTACGTTTCCATGTGGTCAGCCACTGAGAAATCCAAAAGAATAGAGTCTGTTACTATTCGTTTCATTTAACTAGGGTGTACTGATTGTCGACAATTAAAATGTGGTAGACAGCCCGT
Source organism: Amblyomma mixtum (assembly GCF_055824585.1). Taxonomy (NCBI): domain Eukaryota; kingdom Metazoa; phylum Arthropoda; class Arachnida; order Ixodida; family Ixodidae; genus Amblyomma; species Amblyomma mixtum. The sequence goes on along the minus strand of NC_143014.1, from coordinate 71,746,587 downwards.
AAATACGTATGCGAGTTTGCGGTGAAAGACATCAAGATTTAAGCTGAAATAAAACTGTAGAGTGACAAAAAAAAAGGTAAAGACCATCCTGGCAAACCCTCTTGTTATAGACATCGGCATGTGCGGCGGGAATTCTCGGCTACTGGATGGCTTATTAACCTTGTATTTATAGCCTATTCAATCCAGAACACGAACGTAGTTAGCACCGCGATTGACATTGCTGCCTGTTATAGTTCATTTGGTCTCTTGGTCGTGGTGATTCCGCGGGGTCTGGTTAAACTAGCAGCATGTTGTGAGGCAGCGGTAAGACCTTCCGTCTAATTACGGACATATACATGTATGAGTAATTATTGCAGAGTCAAATTCAGAGTCAAATATTTCAAAGCTGTATAGAGGAGAGGACGCATGAAATAAGGTCAGGCCTTGCTCCAAGTAAGGTATGCATGTATAAGATTTCCTCGAAGGGGGTTGGAGTCCACACCAAGCAGGAGTCCTGTTAGTTACCCTTTTTGCGGTACCCTTTTTAACGGAAAAATTTCGGGCCTCGTCTCGAACAGCTTCTCAAGGGTAACCAATTCTGGGGTTTAACCCATAAGTTTCCATTTGGCAAATTTTATTGTTATAGCATGAGAAGCACCACGGGGCCAGAATGCGTCATTGGTCATAAAATTCGCCCATTGGCTGGAGTGAAGTGACGTTACCAGACCGGAAGCCGCTCCATATCCGCTGAAGGCATCAACAGCTGCTAACGCCATCTTATTTCAGCCATATAACAGAATTAGGTGTCCCTGTGAATTTTCTTTTACGAATTGCGTCTCGTCTCTGCATTCCTACGCCCACACCCTTTTTGTGCTTTAGGTGGCCGCGCCACGCGAACCGAGCTACGGAAACCGGGAAAAAGGCAATGCCAGCGGCCAACTCAGCCGACTTACCGGCGCTGTCAGATTGTCCCTAATCCTTCCGATCTGCCCTACTCTTGCGACGGTGATCTGCTGTCGCGAGACCGCGCCGCGGCCTTCCGTGAGCGGCAGCCGATATGTCTTCTCTCGGCGAAGAATTGCTGACACCGAATGGGTCAATCTCATTAACCCTGACGCTCATCGGAAATGCGTAGCCGTTTTCTCGGTGTCTTGAAATCTGAACTTGACGGCGATCATGGAGTTTCTCAAAATTTACTGAAAGGAACTCTATTCAGCGCTAGAATGCCGGAAAGTGTTAATATTTGGTTCGGTTAGTAATTGGCAGAAAACGCGGATTTAGTTTTTAGAGTACATTTCTTCTAGGTGTAGTATTTGCTCATAATGCCAAACATTTACTAGCGATCGATTTATTTAAAGATAGCAAAGGCCACGATTAAAACAATTAAATCTGCGTACAGGGGTCAGAATCGTGGTGCAGCTATGTTTCGAAAGCCGAAACCACAATTTCAGCGAAACAAAAGGCGAGACAAATACGAAGCTCACACTTTCCAGCATTCTCGTTGTGGATGAAGCAGCGTTTGAAGAGTTGCCAGAGACAGTGACGCCCCTTTTCACCAGAATAGAGAGGGAGAAATCTTCATTTTGCGTCTCAGGTCTGCGTCGCTGGTTCAAGTGTGTGGGTTGAAGCTTCAGATCGGCGCGGTGTGGTGATTACCCAACACGTGGGTGATTTGGGCTACCAGAAGCCGCCATACTGTTGGGAGTACTGCAGCAGGGGCTGCGGCCAAGCTTCCCTGGGTCCTGCATGTTACATGGAGGGGGTAGGAGTTTGTTAGGGATGTAGTGCGCTGTCTGAGTGCTGCGTGATAGGTGGTGGAGGTAAGTGATTAGCAGAACAAACAGTTGGGCGAGTTCTCGTTCACTATGCTACTAACAGCGCACAAAGACCAGAGGCAAGAGGAAAGAAGGTAGGAACTTAGCGCGAACCTCTTTCGACTCTTTTCCCTGCAGGTAATGTTGAGAAACTATCCGACCACGAAGGAAAGCTTGCACAGAAAACGCTGGTTCAGGTTATCTTGCATGCCGCCCTTATAAACTTCTCTCACTTATCATAAGTTCTACTCTCTGTGAACTGATATGAAAATGTATAGCAGAATTTCATCACAGACGTTTCGGAGCAGCAACATCCCATTGAGAAATGGTAGATTTGCTGGTTATGCTGCTTATATCACCATTCGGCCATTTACTTGAATGAGTTAACGCTTGGTGGTAATTTTGCAGTATGCAAACCAGAGTTTCTGGCTGAAAGCTTTTAGGAGTTCCGTATATTTAGATAGGACCACCGGCCGAAAAATGAGGCATTGATTGTTTCAACAAGATGAAGGGCGCTTCATGGGCGATCAAGCTCAGCCGGCAAGTTTTTGATTCGGTGGCGCTCGTGTCGGGACTCAGATTTTAAATATATTTTCTTTTCTTTTACAAAACTGTAATAAAGCCGTTAGTTATGTACAGATGCAAGTTCATAAGCAACAGCAGCGTTAATTGTCATTAAGTAAGAACTTCGTATTCTCCAATGCGTACTGAAATCTTAGTACACAGCCATTTTTGCTTTTCACACCCACACAGATTCGCGGAAAGGGCTCCCTATGCCTGGGCCCAAATTCATGGATTTGTGCACGTTCAATTTCTGTTAATGTTGCAGCATGAACGGGGTGCGGCCCACGGCCTTTTGTTTTCAATAAAATGCAACTGATCAGTTATTTCATGTTGTCCCCTCAAGAGGTTCTGTAACATTATAAGCGAAATTTAATTATCCGCCAGCAGTCTACCTGTAAAACACTGAATTTGTATCGGTGGATGAATGTAGAAATCTCAGCTGCTAAAAAAAAAACGCAGCTAAGGGGACGTGTAGACGTCAAGCTTTATATTGTAATTCACAAGAACAAAAATGTGCACAAAATCTGTGTCCTCTCGCATTCTCCAGTCCATTCCACCTCTGGAGACTATATAAATGGCAACAAGTTACAAGTGTGTTGACCCTTGAGAACATGTAAAAAAAAAATCCCACCTTTGCTCACAGAAGTACTTCGGGAAGGTTCCTGGCGCCATGGGTCAGAGAGAGAGAGAGAGAAAATAAGAAAGTGAGTAAAAGAAGGAAGAAAGCAAGAATGTAAATAATTAATATCGAAATTAGCCACCACCACAATGCGGCCGCTGCAGCCAGGATTGAACCGTCGACCTAGTCTCAGCAGTCGAACGCCGCTGTCCCAAACTAAGCACGAAAAACTTCAGCAGTTGGTGGTGCTGTTTGCTGAGCTCGAATTCAAGCAAACAGGAGACGAAACAAAGGCCGGCGTACCGTACTTCATGTGGGGCGTTTGTGTTTCGTCCAAGGTATTTTGCTCCTCATGATCAAGCTGACATTTTGCGGACGGCCTGTACAAAGGATAGAAGATTGTGCGGTTCAATCAAGGCCTCGCTACGCAAGACGCTCATGGGCGAACGACGTGCTCTGGTTCCTTCCTTTCATGTTAATGTTTTTGTCGCTGGCAGACCGAAACGGCGCCAGGGTATACAAAGCACCACCATTTTCTCCCAAGATTTCGTTCTTGTCAGACAGGGCGTGTCGCTTTCCTTGGTATTTCTACCATTATTTCCGTCTTGGCGTGGGCAGAAACTTAAGCTTTCCGCTTGGGTCGGCCCAACCTACGTTAGCAAAGGCTGCCGCATTCCTAAGCAGCATTAGCCGCAGCGAAAAAGAAAGAAATAATAACAACAAAACTGGGTTAACCAATACTTACACTACGAAGCTCTGTCTTATCGACTTGCTCGTCGGAAAACGAAAACTTCGCTTGCCTGAGGTGGTGCACAAGTGGGATTTGGTCAAGCGCGGCGCGGAGAAGGTGTTAGTGTTGCGTGTGTGTGTGTGTGTGTGTGTGTGTGTGTGTGTGTGTGTGTGTGTGTGTGTGTGTGTGTGTGTGTGTGTGTGTGTGTGTGTGTGTGTGTGTGTGTGTGTGTGTGTGTGTGTGTGTGTGTGTGTGTGTGTGTGTGTGTGTGTGTGTGTGTGTGTGTGTGTGTGTGTGTGCATGTTTTTTTTTACGTTTTTGCTTTGGGATCAGCCTCGATTCAGGATTCAGTTTTGTCGCTTGCGGAAAGAGACCGAAAAACACTCCTTCACGTGCGTCGTAAAATAAGACTCGCTGAAACGTGCAGCACCATCTGCTTGCGGAATTCGTCAGCCCGTATGGCACAGAGGCCCCACTCAGCAGCTCGAGTGAGGATCGAGAAGGCAGTTGCGTCACTGTACGCCTTCGTTTGTTCTTTTAGTCCGCGTGTGGGATTTCTCCAGACGAAAGCAGGGCGGAGGATAGCGGCCTCCGTTTTTTCCCTCCGACTACTGTGTGCTTTAATTCTTCCGAACACGTACTGGCAGCGAAGACAGTAGCGCACCTCGAGAGACCTCTGCGGAGGTTTTCCTTCAGGCACGTTACTCATACACATAACGGCTGTTACGCAATTACGTAAGACAGTAGCATGTCTGCTGGGCGCGACGCACGAGTTTAGACGAGGAAAACTGTGGTTACACAGCGGAGCGCCCAGCGACTTTACGCCGAAATCGAAGCCTTAAAGAGGATCAACTACAAAACCGCTGTGACATGGCATGAAAATCTGTCTTCACTCATTGACCTAGTTCTTTTTTTTTTATCTTGCAATTTGCTGTACATATGGGAGTATGCCTTTTCTCTCTTGGTCTTTTTGTAGCCTCGTATGCATGAGCCCGACGATGCGGGTCGAGTCGGGGGTCGAGTTGAGCAAGGTTAACCCAACTCGATGGCTGTCTGTTGACATGAACTTGGTACTAGCGGCTCGCCCTGCGAGGCGCGACCGCACGAGTAGTAAACCGGCGCCCGCTTCTGTTCTCCCCTGCAGGAAATGCTTTCCCCAAGCGTGAAAGAGGATCAGGTGTAATTTTCGGAGGGGGCTGCGAGTCAACCCACCCTCTGCAGTCGGGCTTGCCCAGCCCGACTTGACGGTCGCTTAGCTCGACCCCCTAGCGTATACATGAGCCCGACAGCCAGTTTTCAGCCCGACAGCCTACTCGACTCGACTTTTGTCGGTCTGATGCAAACGCCCAGTGGCAGCTGCGGCAAAGAGAAATGGCTGCGGCATTTGGCTGCGCTAGAAGGATACTCCAGCATTCCTGAGTTTCTGACCACTGCTGAAATGCGAAAAGAAAAATAATCTGACAGATCTGTTGAAAAAAAAAAAAAAGATCAATATTCTCTATATTTAAAGAAACAGTAAATTAGGCTAATTTGTGAACGACTCAAAACGATAAAAGTGGCGTACGTTAAACAAACTCTAAATGTCAAAACCAATCGATCCCTTTCCAATGCGACCACATGCACCGCAGATGAAATTGTGCGTTGCTTAACTGGGAAACCAAGCTTATGCAGTGAGTGGCCTTACATCATACTTTCTGCCTATATGGCAGCAGACAATTCGATTTTTTTTTTATGTGTACAGTGGAATCGGGTTTTGCGTAATACTGCGAAGGTGTGATATTCTTTCCCGGGCGAACCCACCTCGATGGCTCTGTGGCTTTCGCGTTTGGTTGCTGATCTCAAGTCCGCGGCAGCCGTACTTCGATGGAGGTGAAACACAAAACGTCCATGTGCTGCGCCGTGTCAGCGCTGGTTAAATAACCTGAGGTGGTCTAAATTAGTCCGAAACCCTCCCATACTGCGTTCCTCATAGCCCACGTGTCGCCTTTGGGCGTTCCACGAAAGAATTTACAATGAAACATGCTGACGTAGTCGACTCTGTACCGTACGTGATATGCCGCGCATTACAAAGTTAAAAGACGGCCACCACAGTGTACTTTCTGGTGATATTTCAGAGCACATAGAGATAAATCGAAGTAGATTAAACAGTTTTAAGCCTTCCACTATGGGGGCGTCTCTACCTATACAGCTAGCAGATCTCTTACTACTTGGGCGGCGGGGTGTGATGGTGGAGTAGGGGTGTCCCAGGCTACTTTATATCTAAGTGCTTTTATATTTGAACCATGGAGCCAATGATATACCCGAGAAAAAAACTTTGAATTACTTGTCGGTTTGTGGTCCATTACTCACGTCTTTGTTAAAGTTAAGCTGCTGATTTGAAGGCTTGTCTTCAGATTACTCTCCGCTTCTATTTCACACAGGAGCCGACGAAAGAGAACCTGCGAGCAGCTTACAACCGCGAGAACAGCAATTCTTAGCAGGAGGAAACGCGCCTTATCGCGATACGGTGCCCGAGAGAAAAAGTTCCCAGAAACCCGGGGCAGTCGGTTAGCGTTTCGGTTCCGTTCCCCAGAGGTGCAGGAGTGGTTAGCGGAGCTGTCGGGCCGGCGGCACCCGTCCAACAGAGCCAAGGAAGCCCCAGCGCGTGGAAGGCCGAAGCCCCGAAGTCGGCGCCGCTGACTGCGCGGGGATGCCCTGCCAGGTGAGAGCGGCGCGGAAGGGGGGCCACGTGAGCGGCGAGCGCCCATTGGCCGCCGCTGGCGTGACGTCGTGCGACGTCGCGGCGGAACGGCGGGGGACTGCTCGCCGGCCGACGCGGCCGTGCTCCGTCAGTTTGACGCGAGAGCCTGAGGTGGAGGTGATAGCCCAACGCGTCGGCTTCGCGAACCAAACTGCCCGTCGATGTGAGTGTCAGTGGGCGCAGCGGGCTCCTCGATTCGGCGCTGGGGAGTAGCACGCACAGCATGCGCGGCCAGCCGGATTCTGACACCGCCCTGCCCACTGATCTGCCGACCACGCATCTGCTGGGATGTTTTGCCGCTAACGCCACATGCTTATACACAAGTGAGTTGCAACCCCTTTCTTTTTTTCTCCCCGCATATTTTTTTCTCTTTGCACTTCCAGCTGCTCTTTCGTTATTTCTCCCACCCCGCACGCTCTGTGGAAACTTGTGGCACGTGATATCCGTCCTGCGGGCTAACCGAGACAAAGGGACACCGGCAGCGATGTGTGTGCCTTTGCTTCGGAAGTCTGTGCAGACGACGCCGGGCGCTTGTTCTCCTCAAACCGCGATCGCTTGAAATTGAAAGCGTTACTCTGGCGGAGGAGGGTGGGGAGAGACTACGGAAACGAAGATATCTGTTTACCGCCGAGTGATTGCACCTGCCCCTGACGCATTTTGTTGCGATTGAAACCGCTCGGTGACACGGACGGGACAGTGAACTTTTCTCGCCTCCCCCGGTGCGCGGCTGTCGCGGGTCGACAGAATGATTTGTGCGCCTTTTGCCGCTGCTACCTTTTTTTTTCCTTTCCGTGTTGCCGTTGTCGGTTGCGCTGTAGTGTGCGCGTGTGTATGTGTGTGCGCATGTGTGGTGAAAGAAACTACCACGTGCTTTCCATTGTCAGAATTATTGAAATGTCGGTAATGCTGTTTCCTTTTTTTATGATCTGCGCAGGTTTCTCTCTCGCTCTCACCTGTACTTTTCTTTTGTTCAGTACATTTCAAGACAATGTAGACAGCCGAAAACACTGTTTCGTTGGCATGATTTTTCGCGCTCTGCAGAGGCAGAAAGGTTCCTTGCCATTTTTCTTTTTTTTCTTGCAAGTCCTGAGAAATGCCCTTCTCGCGGTCACCCTCGCTTCTTCTTGCCGCTTTTCCCTTTCCCACGCCGTGTTCTTTCTTCTTTCACCAACCTTATTGATTCGCGCTAATATTGACAAGGGTGTTTGCCGTGCGCGTGGAGCGGCGTGGAATTATTGCTTCCCACCGCGTGTGTGCGTGCGTGCGTGTTCAGGAACGTGCCTCTCTCCATATACGGAACATTGGAGCCCAATGCCGTACGCTGTCACGGCTCGCCGCACAAATCAAACTTGCCTCCCTCGCCTCGCATGCGTACGCCGGCTGCGAGCGGCTTCCGTGCGACAGTCGGGCTAGCTGCCAGATTTCAATTGGAAGATTACGTACAGGCCTCTTCCGCAGCTGCCGCCTGGAATGGGACGGGAGGAGGCAGCTCCAGCCGGTCCCCTGTTGTGGCGAGCTCGCCTCGGCTGTTTGCGCCGTTTCTTGCGCAGAAAGGGCGCCGAGTGCGGAACAACGCGCCGGGCTTTGCTAAGCAGTGCAAGGCGCACACGTCGCAAGAGAGCTAACGAATCTGTGCACGGCACAAAAGGGACTGGCGACCCCATTTTTTTGGGAATAGAAACGCCGGCAGAGTCACAGTGCAGGCTCGGACGTGCTGTAGAGGCAGGGGACTTCGTGAAGTCGGTACACCGTCGTTATGCAGCCTCCTCGAGTGTTCGGGAGAAAAACGTTCCGGGGAATGGCGATCGTCCCCTGCATCGCTGCTGGCGGCTCGAGGCAGAGACCCCGGGGCTCACACCCTGTACTGAGCCAATCTCAAGAGCTGCCACACTTGCTTCTCGGGGTTATCTTCCTCCGAGGCTGCTGCTGCCCTTTCGTCCTGCTCTTTTTCGTTCACTTATCGTGGCTGCAGCCACAAGTATTATCGTTGCGCAATGGCGGCTGCCGTCCCTGTGGACCGCAATTCGGCGTCTATTTACATCGGCGTCGGGAGCAGGTATTTACGGTTTCCGGGCGCTATTCTCGCATTCCGCGCTAATCTTGCGCGTGCGCGATAAGGCGCGACTACAAGGAGGTGGGGATGCAGAGCCCTGCGGCTCTCACGGCTGGGCGTTCCAATCAACACGGTTTCGCAGAACACGCGGAAACAAATCACGACTCGCTGGCGGCGGCTGGCGAGAAATAACTGGGCCCCGCGCGCTGGTCGACTGTTCCGGGCCGTGATGCCATCATTAGCTGCGACGAGAGTTGAGCATAAAAACGAGGCGCGCCTGGCAGCCGGGATGCTGAGCCGAGAAGGCTCAGCAGCTGAGTTATGGACGGCCCCCACAGCAGCTGCTACAGCGGGGAAAAATCCCGACGCATGTATTAGGATGGATGTGACATGCTTGCAGATTGTCTAGCGGACTGCGCGGCCCAAATGCTGCTTGTCACGCCGGATCGGCTGCTTAAACTAATGGGCTGCCCTTCCTGAAACAAATGGGACGAGCACCTTTCCTTCTTTTTTCTTTTCTCCTCTTCCCTGCGCGCCGTTGGGGCCAAACTGCGCGTGGCGCGCCCATTGATGCGCCCACCGGCGGTCCTTCCTCGTAAAACGTCGCGCTATAGGCAAGCCCGGGGCTCCTTTGAGGGCGCGACGCGGCTGTCTGGGTTCTCGCGCACAATAAACAAGGGTGGCCTCAGCGACGGCGGCGCCGCGAGTCCTACGCGCCCCTGGCGGATACATTTCAATCACCGATCCCCCGCTCTTGGGGAGCCCGCGTGCATTGTGCCGACGCACCGGCCGGCCAAGTCCGATAAGCATCGGGCTCGTTCCAACACTATGTCACCCAGTTCGTACCTTATCGTGCGCGCGGAGTCGGCGGCCCACCACGCCGTCTCGGCCTGGTACCTGCCTCGCGGGTTCCTCTCGCGCTGACAGGTAGCGGCATTTTTGCCCGTTTAGTTTGCACCTTTTGCGGCCGCCGCGGTTCTAGAGTTGACGGGCTTCGCCGCCGCGATGGGGAGAACTGCTGTGCGTCAGTCGCCCGTGGCGTTCCCTTCTTTCCGCCTTCGCGGTCCGCCTTGTCATATGCTCGTTCGCTACCTCCGGATGACCTCTTCCAGCCGTGTGCTGGGGAAATCTTTGCGGAGGACGTGCCTCTCTTCCTTAGCACTGTCCTGTGCTGGCAGCAGGCTGTAAATGTCCCTGATATTGGCCACGACAGGTGTCAAGTTGATATGCGCACCAGATGGGTTGTGGGTAGTTGTCGAGACAAAGGGGCCCGTGGCGACAAGATACTGCTCACTATGTCTTGTCGTGAGCGCGGCATTTAGACAGAAAGGTAATTGATAAGAACGAATACACGACCAAACTGCGCAGATTTGTCAACTCGCGTCTTGTTGGCCGGCAGCGGAAGCTGCTTGAAGCCGGTAATGAATGTTCGCTAACTGCGCTAGAAGGCAAACGGCCGAGCTTGTTGCGAACAGAGCGCAATGTAAAGGAGGCGATGTCGACAGCGTCTCGAAACGGAGACTGCTAACTGATTTGATCAGCTCTGCCGAGATCAGAGAGCTGGCTCGCTGATTTGTGCGGTAGAAACATTCGCGCAATATTTCGGCGCAGTTTCTGAACCTTCGTATGCGAAACGCTGCTTTCGCTTTGCAGCTGGGGTAAGAGCGCCCAGAGAGAAGTAAACGTTCCACTGTCATGACCGTTAAAACCTTTCCATCCCCGACAACTTCAAGAAAGCAAGCGGAGTGTGCTGCGATATTTTTGCGTTCATCCCGCGGAAGCCGTTGCGTGGTGCTCGATTCTCGTGCTTAACCTTCCACCACTCCGGGCGGAGCAATGCCGCCACTCATCAAAGACGTAGCACAACTGGGGTGGAGTTTCATTCAGAAGACGATATGCATACTAGTGCTCTGCCATCGCGAAACTCGCACATACAGGCCACCTACAGGACCCCCAACAAGAAAAAGAAATACTGCCTCAGCAACACCCCGGTTAATTCAAGAGATGGCGAGGGAGAACGCCAGCCTCGGCTTTCCGCACTCCGTTCCCGGAGTTTTCCCGCTTGGTTCTGAAGTCTGGCGATGACCGCTGGCGCCGTACGGAAGCTGCTCGGCACACCTGGGCTCCGCTGTTTCTGGGAACCCCTTTGTGGCGCGTAGTAGCTGTTGACCCATGGGGCGTCGCCCGAGCTCGCCTCCGTAACGCGCACAGGCTCGGCCCCGCGGCCTTGGGGCTCAGCACCGTCTCCCGCGAGCTCAGTTTCCCCCATCCGATGCGCCACGACCTGTGGGCGCGCTCTCACGGGCGCTCCAGCTTGGGCAAACAGTCGTGCCTGTTCCCGGCCCGTGCAGGGTTTGCCGGCGGCTCAAGGCCCGCCGTGCTCACCCCGACGACCCTGTGGGAGCCCCACGGCCCGGTTGCGCGCCGTGGTCGGCGACTGGGTCACACTAGGGCCGTCGTGAGGAAGACAGCGTCGTTGCGGCCCACCGCGATTCTCCCCATTTAAAACGAGCTGTCATTCCTTCCTGTCGGATCGGGTTGCTTGGTACGGAGAGAGAGAGAGAGGCTTCGGTAAGGAGCTTGGCAAAATAAAGCCGTTACTAGCCGACAAATTAACCTCAGCCGACCAGTGATTATCAAGGAAGACCTTGTCTGATTGAGAGCCACTGGACAAATTTCGTCAACTTCGTCTCGGCATATTTCTACAGCGTAGAACCTTTTTTCTTAAGCGTTTTTGCGTGCCGAAACCGAGAAGGACGGCTACGATGGACGCAGCAGTCAAGGGTTCCGAACTGATTTCGACTACTTGGTACCTTCTAACATGCACCAAAGTCGCGGCAACTCGTGGTCAGAGTCGACCCCGCGACCCGGTGCTCAGCAGCGGTACGCCATAAGAAGCTAGCCACCGCAATGGGCCGGCGTTTTAATTAGCGAGCGACGCTCGCACAGCGGCCGTGCTCGGCGCGATTTTCGCGAACACCTGCACGCGCGTGAATCGTCGCTCGGGCGCCACCCCGTAAATCGTCGCTCATTGTAGCCGGAAACAACGGCGCGCTTTCCAAACCGAGACGAGCGGCGCGTGCATGCGTGCATTCAGCGCCGCGAATGGGACAGTCCGCAGTAAAAATGCGGGAGACAAGCGGTTGCCAAACGAGAGCCTTTTCTCCGGACTCCCAGAAGAAGAGCGAGGGAGATTTGTGTGGCGGAAACGCCGTCGGCATTCGCTAATGCCCACTGTGTATCAAATGCCCTCTAGACATGGCGAGGAGCGTGCCTCGAGCTGAATGCGATCTCCCGAAACCCGAGGTTTTTTTTCTCTTCTTTTCTAGTGCACTACGCGGAGGTGGAATGGCAGATCGAGTGAAGCGCACGGGTCTCCGCCTTCCCGCGTACTAGAAAGACAGCTGTTTAGAAAGCGGTGTCGTCGTTTCCTGGCCTCTCGCGCGCATTGTGTAAATATCCGCCCTGAATAGGTTAGCGTGTACGCTCTCCGTAACTACAGTCCAGGAAGAGCTGACCGGCCTGCAACTGCAAGGGTTCGCGTCGTCCGCCGCATTGACGTCCTATGCTCTGGAGAGATGGAAAGAGAGGGGAACCAAGCGGCTGTTTATTTGCCTAACATTGAGAAAGAGCCCGGGCAGCGGAAAATGAGAGAAAAAAAAAAGGCGTTGCGTGACGCAGACACGTTTCGCGCGCGCCGCATGTACGTGGCGTGTTGCGGACGCGTTGACTCCGGCTCGAGACCACTTTCACCGCACTTTCTCGGGTTGCGACGCAGCGATGGCACACAGTGGGTGACCCACTTATATAGCCGGGGCAAAAATAAGGCCACTTTGCCTCCCTTTTTATTTTTCGCTCTCTTCTTCCCTGTCGCGTCGCACGTAACTGGTGTCAGGCGCGACGCCTCCTCCGCTAAACTTGTACCCGTCTGCTCCGGGCAACGTGTTTGCTCGTTTAAGGGAATTGGCCTGGGGCGGGTATGGATTGTCCCCCCCCCCCCCCCCCCCTCTGCACGCACACGACGACCCCCTCCTCCTTCGCACTGCAGCCCATGGAAACAGCTCTCTCTCTCTCTCCAAACGGCCGCTCGCGTCACAAAGCCCCGTTGCTGCAGCGACGACCGCGGAAGGAGAGCCTTTGCATAACTGCAACGCGAGAACGGCGACAAGGACCTCGTCCGCGAGTTGCTGCAATTAATCTTCCACGCTACAACGCCTCCGCTATTAAATAACAGCTTCACTAACGTGTGTACAAGCTCTGTTGTCGCGAAGATTGTGACGATGAAAGGGAACCGTTGTCCGTTTTCGCGATGGTTCCAGCCTCGCGGGCTCCAGTTCTTGCGTTCGTTCAGGGCAGAAAGCTGAGATACTGCTCTGAAGACATGCTCGTTGCCAAGGGGTAATGATGCCTGTACTCCTGTGGTAAGCTGTGTGGTCCTTCCATTGGTCTGGAGTTGCGAGATAAAATACTCCCTGACCACTCTTAGGTTCCACAACGTGCCTTTTCGGTAAGTCCCGGGCAGTCGACAGCGGCCGTAGAAAGCATTCGGCCGCGCAGTTTCAATGGTGCGCAAATATCGCCGCGGTGAATTGCAACGCGTCACCCTGCTCCCGCCAGGGCTCATTCGCAGCATTGGGCATAGTGAAGCAGGGCATGCGGCTTCTGCTCAGAGCTTCAATGAAAATCAATCTTTCGAAATGCCAAGTGGCTCATCTCTCTCAGGCAAACTTTCCATCAGTCCCAACAGCACATACAGGACAACATTATGTACAGCCTTTATCAAAAATGTAGAGCCCAGGGAGGGGGGTTGTTGTTGCTGCCTTTGCGCCATGCTGTGCGACATGGCTTAGAAGCAACTCCCCTGGGCTTACTTTTGGCAAAGGCTGCGCGTCTAGTAATTGTCTCGGAGGAGCTCTCGGGCACATTTTTTTTCTTTTACTTTTTTTGGTTCTTTATATATGTTTCACTCATTGTTCTGATCGCAAACTCTGTTTGCTCGTGTAATGTTTACCACGGCCACTCCTTGCATTCAGGAAAAAAAAATGGTTAAAAAGAACTCGTTACCATGACCGTAACTGTAATCCCATAAAGGGTGCAGGCGAGTGCTGCGGCTTTCGGCGTTGCACTCTGATATCATTGCCCGCTACGGACTGCTCACTGCACAGCGATAACTGCGTGATGACGCCTCCTTCTGGTCATTTGTTGCGGCCCAACCGTTGCTTACTTTCCCATGTGGTACACGACTAACGGTCGAATGTTTTTGTTCTCCCAAACACTCCTGGAGCGTTCATGTTGGCAATGCCGACTAGGCGTGCGCGATAGGCCGGAAAAATGTTTTCAGTTTGCGAAAGCGGAAGACCTAAAAAGAAACGGAACGCTCAACATGCGAACGCTTGCAAATTTAAAGCAGATCAGCACCGCGGAAAGCGCTAACCGGTTCACCTGTCGTACATGCTCCACATTTTCTTCGCATCCTCCGTCCGATGATTTCGCAGCGCAGACGAGACGATAGTCGCACTTTGAATATTCTGAGGCCCAGAACCTCCTGAGGCGGCAGTCCCTGGTGCGCGCGGGCCCAGCTGGCCCACGTGCTGGCATGCACATTGACGGGCGCTGCTCTTCACCGGCCTCGGTCGGTGAGCGAGCTCTGCCGCGCTGCTCTCCGCAGTGTCCCGTTCTGAGAAAAATGCCTGTAAACACTCCAGCGTGGCGGGCGCCCCAGCCACCGACCTGCCCGCCTCGCGGCCCGCCGCCGAACTCCGGAGGAGAACAGAAGGGGAAAGAAGAAAAACTGTGGCCGGCCGTTGTTGCTTTCTCTTCGGTTATTTTAATATCTCCCGCTGTGCGCTACCTGGAACACTCCCACCCGCCCGCGCACGGAGCAACAAGTGTGAACCAGGAAAGCCCGAGCCGCTGCCCGCCACCGATGGGGGTGGCGCGGCAACGGAGCGGGCTTCCTGTAACGGAAGGCAGGCTAGGTGCCGCCGCTCTTATTATGAACGATGGCCGCAGTGGCAAACAGGGTGTGGTCCCTCGAATTAAAAGAACCGGCGGGCGGGGAGCCCATATAATGCCTTCGCAGATAACGCGCCGCTAATGCCCATTTATCTTGTCGAAAAGGTTTTGCGGAAGGCGCTTACACGACGGCGCCAGCCAAATGCGAGCTCGATCATAAATGTTTGGCCAAGGCTGCCACCTTTGTTCACCGCGCCCACCTCATGAGTGTCAGTAGCTTATGCCTCCGTACCCCTCCTCGCCCGTGTGTTTGTTTGTTTTTGTTGATGATAACGTGCTGTTTGCCTCCGTGCTGGACTCTTGTAAATCGCTTCCCAAAGACGTGTTATTGCGCGCCCATTGAAATGTTGAAGCGCCCCTCCTCGCCTACGCACGCATAGCATTCCTGCGGTTCATTCATAACGGCTATCAGCGACTGAGGCCTATCCGGAGCGGAAACTCTTTTGTTTTTCTGTCTGGCCGTTCTCGGTATGTCGGTGCGACCTTTGCCTCCCTCTCTGCGATAGACCGGCAATTGCCGATCATCGCGCGCGCCCACTTTCGGCTGAACGCGTACCATTGACGATGACAGCTGCAACTAGGCCCGATAAGCTCATCAAAAGACAAGCCGTTCATGCATGGCCGACAGCGCACGGACGCCGGAGATAACCTGCGGTCATGGTTCCGCTCGGGATCGTCGCTGCCTCTGGATTCAAAATCCGTCACCGCCTCGCCCCGTGATGCGAGCACGCGCTTTTCGTGCCACGGGGTTGCGCGAAGTACGTGGAGACTTCCAGTCCATTCACGAGCGTTTATTACGCAGAGATTGTGCTATTCTCTGCCTCGGATCACTCACGAGTAGTGAAATGTGGCTTCCGCGACCCGCCCCCCTTTCGATTCTTCGTGTCAGGATATACGTGTCTTTTAGGACTATCGTGGCCGCTCCGCGCAGGTATCGAGGACGTCTCAAACAAAACAGTAACTAGAAATGGAGCGTTCGCCATTCACAAACAGCGCCGGAGACAATGGGCGAGCGTCGTCCATCTGGCGGTGGTGGTGTTTTCATTGAGGAGCGCGGCCTCGGCGGCTATCTGTGGTGCTGTGCGCAGGATGCCGCAGCATTATGCGCAAAGGGTTGACAGCGCCGATAAGCGCCGGGCGCGCGCTCGGAATGCTGGTCTGGCCGCTGTCTGGCCGCGGCGCGGTGAGGTTGCCCGCCGCCAGCCCAGATGGGGCCGCCGCTGGCCCTGTGCCGCCGAAGGTGGGAGACGCGGCCGGGCGGGATATCCGCTTTCGGCGCGTAACGAGATCCCTCGAGTCTCTCCCGACGAACCTTAGTGCCGAAAAGAGAGACAAAAGCGGGTGGATGCTCGGCCGCTTGATGAGGCGCCGTGCCGATTGCGCCAGCGGGGGAGGGGGCGTAACGCGTGCTCTCCGGGGCTCGAATGGAATGTAGCGGAAGAAGGGGGCCGCCGTATTCCTCAGCGCCGGCATCCCGCGAGGGGCTTCGCTTTTCCCGGCCACCGGCGCATGCGTCCACCGCGGCGAAAGGGCAACGCTCTTCGCTGCCGCGCCGGCAGCAGCCGTCGCGGCTCGCGTTGCCCGTCGTCGTCTCAGCCCGCGGCGCTGTCACTTGCCACCGCCGGTGTGTTGTTGCCGCGCCCGCTGGAAAAGCCCCGGCTGCAGCAGCTTGCGTGGCCGCCAGGCGTGTCACCATACACGGGCACGTATACGTCGCCTCGGTCATCGAAGCGATCGGCGCACCTGGCCGCCTCGTACGCGCCGTAATAGCCTGTCGCCACGACGGGTGCAGCGCCATCGGCTTCCAATTTCGGCGCGCCGCTTTTGGTGTCAAAGTAGGTGTACGGCCATGACGTCAGAGTCCCGCGATACCACGCGAGAGAAATTTGATTCCAAGAGCAGAGTTTGAAAGAGCAGTTTAAAACCGTTTTAAACTTACACCCCATTGTGTAATTTGATTTGATCGTCGTGTCCTACGGCGTTGAAAATACAGTACAAACACGCGAAAACCGAATGGCGCACGAAGAGCGCGCGCTAGTATGGTTCAATCTTCCAGCTGGTTGCGTCATCAGTCGGTAGCTTCGAAACGGGACCTTGGTATGCCTGAATTTCGCGCAGCCTTTCATCGTTGCTTTTAAAAGCACGTGTCACCGACGCTACTGGTCAGCTTATCTTACGTCTTGACTGTACTTTCCTTCTTTCCTTTCGTTTTATTCCTTAACATGTGACTTGGGAGGAATGTTAACTTCCATCACTTCATTTATTTAATGCAAAAATGCACTCCTCGCCTCCGCCTCGCGCTTTCCGCGTTCGTGTCTCGCACCGCAAATCGCCCGGCAGCGTTGATGCTACACGAATCACCACTGGTTCGTTGCTGCACGGATCCCATGCCATCTGTCGGACAGAGCCAAAACTTCGCGTTCAGCATTCTCAGCCTGCGCGACAGATATAACTATGAAAGCCACAAGACATGTGATTGATTGTCTGATATACTTGAGCGAGACAACGCTCAGTTGCCTCGAAACACAAGACAAAGCCACAAACAGACATTGACATGTTACAAGAAGAGCAGAGATACTAGAAGGCTCTGTGCTCCGAACGCCTTTAAGACGCTCTGTGCGCGCCTCTGAAGGGGTTATAAGTAAACATTGGGCGGAACGCGCGTCCGTAAGAGGCCGTCAAATGCCCCGAAACGCCTCTCGGACGCTCCGTGGGCGACTGACGTCTAGTGGTATAAGTAGCTCTAAGGGAACTTGCGATATCAGTACGTCTACAGCGGGTGGACGCCTGGGCCACTTCTTGATGGAAAGGATAAAAGGGGCAGGGATTAAAAAAAATGGCAACGTTTACTCTTGCTCTCGCCGAGTTTAACAACTTACGCAGCGCCGTTTAAGTGCACGCAGTTGTTCCTTATTATTATAGTATACTACTATTCTATTATTCTAAATCTACTCCACCTTGGGGGATTCCCTTAAACATTTGACCAACACTGTTCCCACTTCGAGTTATTGATCAATTCGCTCTCGCCCTGCCATAAGCTTGCCGTCCCGGTTAGCTGAGTTGGTAGAGCGACTGCCCCGGTGAAGCGGTGGTCCCGGGTTCGAACCACTGGCCAGGACGAAGTGGCTGTGGGAGCTGTACAGGTCTCCTTCGTAGCCGTATGGCTGCGCTTGGGTAGATGCAAATGAGTAAATACTCCGTTATTATTCCATTTCAAATATTCTTTATCTGCGTTCGTCGAGAATCTTCCGTAAGCTACCTCCACAGTGCGCATAAGTAGGCTTCAGCGCTGCGAATACCTGCTGTTCTTTTTTTCTCTTCCAGTTTCGCACGTTTAACCAACGTTTTAACATCCTCGTCACGTATACATCGCTTTTCTTCTTTCACTTGCGGTCCGCGAGGAGGTACCCATTTGGCCAAGTAGACGCGACGACCGATCGCCAGTGGTTCAAATCCCCTCCTCGTTGACCCGCATACCTGGGGCTTTTGGGGAAACGAAGCGTGGCTCTCTCGGGCGCGTCTCGAATGATGACTCGCGAAATCGGAGCACATCCCTCGTCACTCGGGCCATTGTTTATGGCGCATCCCTTCCCGCGGGCACGTGGCATGCAGCATTCGATCTGGAGGGACGGCCGCGGCGCCCGGGCCCCGATGACTGTAATTAGGCGCAACGCACAAAGGCACGTGCGCGCTCCTCCGCCCGACCACGTGTTGCGGGAAGGAAAAAGGGCGCGCGCGGCGGCGGCGGCGGCACGAGCGGGGGAGGACGTCCGCGCGGGAAGGCGTGGCCGCCGGCCGAGGGCGCTTCGCTCGGACGGCGCTCCCGCGCGCCTCCTCGAGTAATGGGTGCCCGATGCGACGTCACGTCTGGGGGACGCCTACAGGCGCATGATTCAAAGCGAGCCATCCAGGAATTCCCGTTCTCGTTCATTTATTTGCTGTTACGCCTACTTCGCCCGCCTGGCTCGTGTCCACCAGTTCGAGGTTGCCCTCGCGCGCTTTGTTTCGGGCCCACAGTAAACTCGCAAACAAAAAAAAATTGTTTTTTTTTTCTCCCCAAGTTTCGGTGCGCTTCTCTCACCGTCGGCTGTGACCTCCCTGAAACGTTATTGCACAGCGTTGGCACGTCGCCTGTTTATTAGAGGGCCCGTCGGCCTTTACAGAGCCTCCGAGATTGTTTTGTGTTTGTTCGTACGGCCTAGCTCCGCGCGTTGCTGATTCAACTTTCGAGCTGCTCTTCCCTCCAGTTTCCAACAGAAAGGAAATGCCGCAGGTCATGGGCGCATCGGCGCCCCCCTTTCCACTGCTCACTTTCGTCCGAGGATCGGTGGCCTCAGCGGCTGAAGGTGGTGTCTCGGCGTCAGTGCGCCTCTTCCCGGAGGCTTTCGGGCAGCGCAAGCCGCGCGTGGAGGGAGACCGCGGAAGGGAGGGGGGGCGGGGGGGGGGGGGGGGGGGTCACTGCTCTCTGGCGTACACCTTGCGCCGCTCCGGGTTCTCTGAAGCGTGCATGCGAAGAGTCGTTAATAAGGCACAAGCCAGGGCCCTAATCCGGACTCAAATGGCCGCCACTCCCGGCGGGGAGAGGAGGCCAACCCCTCTGCGATCCGCTTATTCACCGCGAGCGGGGGCCCTTTATTGCCCTAAATGCACTTCCGAGTGCCTTTGAGCCCATGGTCTGTCCCGGCGAAGAAATAGAATCATTAGTGGACATGTCTCCCGCTGCGCCCGCTCCCCGCCGTCCCCTTTTCTGCTCCCGCGGCGAGGTGGTCCCCCTCCGCCCCGGCCGGTCCTACAAAAACCCACTCTACACGGCCGACACTGCCGCTACAAAGTGCGCCCGTCTTGCGGTGATCCTTTAATTTTGTTCGGCCTGACCGCTTGCCTTTCTCCCCGCCGTGAAAGAGTGCTCCTCCCTACCGGGGGTTCTTGTCCGGAGGGGCGAAGAACATGCGCGCCGGGAATTTCCCATGGCGCATGCCTTCGCCCTAATCCGCGCTTTCCCAGGCCGCCGGTGAGGGAAGGTGACAATGCCCCTCCCCCCGTCAGGGTTGCTCGGCCGAAAAAGGCGCGCTTGTCCGCGGTTGTGCAAGTCTCGAGATGGGAGCTGTTAATTCCGCCTCTGGTCGCGTGCTGCTCCAGTTAGACCGGTAATGGAAGGAATCGAGAATGTAGGCACTAATTTGCGTTTGTGCTTGCAGAACCGTTAGAAACTTATGGAAAGGGGCAGTTTCAATCTTAAGCGAGGAAAAAAAATTAAAAGAAACAGTCATTAGCTCGCGTTCTTCATAATTTTTTTTTCGCCGTAATTTGTCGCGTAGTTTTCTTTTTTCGCAACCGAAAAGCACATTACTCCGTGAGGGCAGCGGCAACCCAGTAGGTTGCGTGAGTTCACCATTGCGTTCCTGCCTTGCCACGATGGCTGGAGATTATGGACAGGTCCTGTAAACAATAGTAAAATGAGCGTGCAAAAAAGCGATGCCTATGATTTCCGCCAAGTTTCCAAGTGCACGCTAAACTTGGCGGCAGTATATGGAACCGTTGCAACGCTCAGCAAAGTGCAGCTGGCTGCTTCAACGTTTATCTAATCGAAACTCGTATCGGGGCCCGGTTGTTTTCAATTATCGCAGCTGCAAAAGCGCGAATCCGCTAGGAGGAAGGTGGACGTTACGCGGTATTCTTGCCTCCGTCGTTCACGAAAGCGCTGTCTACATTGTAAGCAAATGTGTCGCGTGGCATTCAGGAGGCGGCGGCGGCCATTGGCGTCAGTGTTTGCGTATTTATAACCTAGCCGTATGCTATGACAGGTCCCAGTAACGACCATGTCAACTGGAACAACGTCGCAAAGTGGAGTGACGTACGTGCTGATGACGACAGCAAACGATTGGGCGGAAACCTTTGCTGTTGCGTGATTTATTGGCCAATGTTCCCATTGTCCGAGCCGTTATTCCAACCACTGGTGCACGGCGTTCGAGCGTCGATTCGCGACAGGGGGCGCGGGGCATATCGCCGACACAGTCGCGAGCAACTTGTTCGGGCTCTTCGCAGACAGAAAACACTGATTCCAGTAAGGCCCGGGGGTCGCTGCCACAAACCGTAACGACGGATTACACGACCAAGGCAGAACCTTGGAGACCCGATAGACGTCTACTCTGACGTGGGGAAGAGGGTAGGAATGCTGCTTGGAGCCCGGACGAGCGACGCTGCGGCTAAGTTGTTGCGAGAGACGGACGCGAGTGCAGAGTCAACAGAGGAGCGCTATTGTTTGTTCGCGTGCGTTTCCTGACAATGCCGATGGCTTGTTCGCCGGTCGTGTCAGTCGTTTCAATTAACACCGTGCCGCAGGCTTGAGGCGGGCATAGAACAGACCGACCCTGCGTCTGAGAACTTCGCTTCTGGGCTGACCATACGTCGGCACGGACCTCGGAGGAGAGCCCCTGGCCTTGTTCCGCGGTCTGCCTGCGGGAGTCTCCGAAGGTACTACTCCCGAAGTGACCTCCGGAGGGAGTCCCACGAAGACCCCGCTCAAACAAGCCGGCAACCGAAGCGTTTGCCGTTGGCTGCACGGGAACGTGGCACAAGGGCGGGTGGGCTCTCGACCTGCTCCTGGAATGCTTCCGCAGAAAGCGCCCCTCTCCTCCCCGCGGGCCCCCGGGCGCGCGCGCTACACTAAGCCCCCTTTCCCCCCTTCCAAACCCCCCTCCCGTGCGAAGCCTGTGTCGCCGCCTTTCTTTGCGCCGCCGCGCTCCTCGTCTACTACCTGGCCTCCGGGGTTGTCCATTCATTACGGCCGCGGTCCTGCCGCCGCAGCTGCCACCTCTCGGGCGTCGTCGCCGTTCCTGGAAAGTCGCGGAGTCATGCACGCGCCCGCCGTTGTCACCAGTTGTCGACAGTACGCCTCAGCGCCGTCAGGCCGCCTTGTTAGGCGGCCGAAACAAAAACAACTCCCGCATTGGCGCTATGGAACGACGCTGTGCAGCTGCAAACTTGGAACTACTGCTGCTTTGAGATTAGCTCGAGGTGAATCAAGGAGCGGCTGTTTTCCGATTCGTGTTGTCACTTCATTTCTTTTTAGTACCTTCGCTCAGCGTGGTTATCAGCCGACTGTTTAGTTGTCTTCGCGAACTGCTCCAGCATCACGTGTGCATGCCTCGTGTGATCAGTCCACCTCCTCCAGGGCTCCTTCTCATCTTTCTCGCGTAGCATTTCAGTGGTTGGGGTGCTCGGCTGCTGAGCCGGAGTACCCGGGTAAAAACCCTTCACTACGGCACCCCTTCTTTTCATTCCCACCTTCGTCCCTCCCCTCACGGCGCGGTTGAAGTGTACACCGAGAAGTGAGACAGTTACTGCGCCAATTTCTTTCCTCAAAGACAACTAAATTTAGCATTGCGTATTCCTAGTGCCTCAACCGTTGGTTTCCTTTCTTCTTTTCCTTCAACGATACGGCCGCAGTCTTTTCCTAAGCAGATAGCGTCATGAAAGTTGAATTGTCTTAACTTATCTCGCGATCGAGTGATAACACGTCTTTTTTTATTGCCAAAGATGGCTTCAGATCGCCCTGAAAACATCCTTCGTTCATTTTCTCTTCTCATGGTTTCTGCATCACGGGTATCTGCTCTGTTGAGCGCGCACGTCGGGTTACCGGTCGTGAGGTGTCCATTATCCTATTGTCCATCCGCGCCCGTGGGTACTTCAGACTTGCGCAGTGATGGATGACGCCAGGAAACATTAGCAGCGCTATCAACAGCTAGCCATTCAAAAGCATCGCGCGACTGCGGCGCTGCTGAAATGCCAGCCACTGGCCTCTCGGGACAGCCCTCCGTTTTAGAGCATGCACTCTTTTGTCCGCCTTACCATTGACAGTTCGTTTTTAAGTTCGCCGACGACAAACAGTGCTTTCGCTTGTCCTTGTTGGCCAAGATCCACCTCCGTCTAGCAGCGACTTCCAGCTTGGTGGTACCCTACGAAGATCGCGCACGCTCGTCCGATGATCAGGATTAATTATTCGTTTTTCTCTTTTGTCGGCCGAATAATGTGGTATTCGGGAAAAGTCCGATACTGTGGGAAAATGAACGACGCATGTTTGTGGAGGGACCAGTTACCACCTCACTCCGCGTTGCTGAACGTCACATCCCAAAGGCAAAGCTAGCACATGTAGCGGCGCTGCACCGTCTCGGGTGCCTCTGAAAGCAGCGCCAGCGGCTAGAAGCTGTTGCTGGCAGACGCCTGACTGACTGCCAGTTTCCATCTCGGGATGGCCCGTTGGGGCTTCTGGTTTCGCAACTGCCGTCGTGTATATGGAGCGGCGAAAGCTCACGCGGTCCGAGCTTGTAAATCGGACACGCTGATTCCGCTCTCAACACTGTCATCCTTAGCTCCACGACGCTGACACGCCAGAAAGAATCGCGGCTCTCGCAAGGCAGGACCTGATGTGGTACCTCACGCACTACGTTGCGCAGAAATGTGTTCGGCCCCCGTGCAGGAAGCGCTGCCGTGCCCCATTCATGGTTCCCAGGTGTGAAAATGTACCCTGGACTTCTTGGAAGCCAGCTTCAATTCTCACCTTTCCGCTCCTGTTTTCGCGCGGTGTCATTTTCTGCTCCCCGTGCCCGCAAATGAGTAGGCGCGTATAATACTGCGGATCAGTTCAGCCACCTCTACTTAGAGTTCCCCGTAAACGGCTCCCTGGTCGCCGATAAGCGCCGCCGGGCAGCACAATTACTGATACGGCCATTTGTCTACGGGCCGAGGTGTTTTCCCTCTGCGGCATTGGCGCCTTCGCTCGAAGCCGCTCTCGGGCCCACCTCTCCGCGCACGCTCCAGTGGTCCACACGCTCGCTCGGCCGGAGGCAAGTAACGCGATAGCGCCTCTTCCATTTACTTGCTCCTCTCTCTCAAAATTGTCTACCAGCTTTAATAGGGCATGACGCCGCGGCGATAATTTTGCTGTCGTCACACACTTGGGGCCTGCAGCCCGAGGGCGGGAAACTCTGCACCTGCCGTAATATCGCTGCATGCGCACCTCTGTGATCTATATACACTGGCAATGAAAACATGAACACGGCCGTCACGACTGAGGAAGGAATGTGTTCACCGGCAAGGGGGACTGCTGCACGTGTTCGCTATACGATCGGTGCTCTCGAAGCGCAACGACCGCTTCTCCCTGCTTGCGTGACCCGATCGCTATGGCAGCTAACACGTTTCCGCAACAAACGTGAGACCTTCACCCTGTAATTGAACCCCGGCATTTCTGTATTGTCTTCAGGCGCACCGAAGGCGTGGGGTACTCGTTGTAGCTTGTTGCAATGCAACCACGAGTTGGGCTATAAGTTGCTACGCATACGCCCGTCCCGAAAGCGGTCGTACGCAACGTGAACGCCTGTATACCTTTCCAATGGGTGCTCCTTGGGCGTCGAGCACTGCAGAAGTGGCACGAGCTCTCTGCACCTGCTCGCATCAGTTTGAGGGACAGGTGCTTAGACGTCTGCGTGGAAAAAGCAAAATCTCACTTTGCACAGTTTTATTCTCATCTCGCAACTTTATACGTTAAATTTCACTGGGACAAACGAGTGCGAGACTGTCAACGTGGGCCGTTGGCACGATCAGCGTAAGAACTAATCGGTCAAGAAACGAATAAATCAAGTTTATTTCCTGTTGTGTTGGATGATAGTCGGAAATGACGCTGTATATATCCTTAAATTATAGATTAAGAACAATTAACCTGCATTAAATCAGAGCCGCCTACTCTACAGTCCACAATTTGCTTCGTTTTTTTTTTATATTTTTGCGCGCATTTTTCGAACTCAGCTCTCTCCAAATTAATGCTGCGTCAAACTCTGTCTAGATAATTACCCCCCCCCCCCCCTTTTTTTTCACTTGTTTCGGTGCCATATACAGACCCTTAAGACAAAAGCGTGTCGTAGGTCGGCAGTGTTCTAGGAGTCATTTGTTGTTTTAATTTTTTTATATAATGTAACCTTTCGCTATAACAATCAATATATCCGCAGATCACCAGACGGCAGTCTTGAATTTTTTTGCTATTGACGTTTTTCCTGTCATCAAAATCGTTCCTCATTGGTTTTCTATGGCAGTCTTAACTGTTTGATGCGATTGATGAAAACACTGTAAAACAAAGTTTTTGTTGTGTATCAGAAGAATGGACCATTAACTTCAATATCTATATAACAGTATCATACAGTTTTTCCATTTTTAAAATTTTCATCCCACAATGCTGGACATGGGCCGTTCTTTTATGAGAAAACGAATAATAAAGTACTATAAAAGCTCCCTTTCAGTTCATATTTGCGAACGTTCGTACGTGTAACTTGGCTTCCTTTCGTCAATGACGGGCAGCATTTTAAGCAAGTATAAGTCACCTGGCGTCCTCTCAAGAGGTGTGACGTTCCGAAGTCTTTGTGGCCACGGTCGTGTCGAGACATATGCCGAGAGTAGGAAGTGTGCTTCCTTTCAGCTCTGCGGTTTATTATTATTACGATTATTTTTATTACACCACAGCCTATGGACATTTCGCTTACACCCCTGGACAGGGCCGGCATTTCTTTGCTTTTCTTCTCGGTTTCCGTTTTCCTTGTCGGTTGCGCGTCGTCGATGCAGGTGGCGCTTCCTTCGTTCCGCTGTTTACGGCCCTCTTGCCCCTTTTCTGCGATGTCACCTCAGGATAAGAATGGCCCAAGAGTGGCCAGCTTCGAGGAAAGCCGAAAAGGTGCTATCACCGTGAGCCGATGACCACACACGCCGTCAGGGGCTCCACTACTTCTCGGATGGCTCATTAAAGGAGACTCTTCGTTGAGCGGAGCCGTCGGGGCGCCAGGTTTATATTCTTCCGCCACTTCCAGGATACTCGGCTACCGTTTTGCCACGCGGGACCTCGTGCCGGTTTTTATTTTCTCTCACCGGTGCCCTCTGCGTACACCTGCGGCGCGGCCCCTTCGATCTTTTAACTGCCCCGTCGCACTCAAAGCGCGCGCTATCTGCCCCCGTGACCGGACCATCTCAATAAAGCGCGGCTTCCCCGCGGCGCTCGTTACACCCGGGAGGCCTTGGCTCAAGCGCCGGCCGTTTGGGGACGCCCGCGAAAGCCTTCTTCCCCCGGCATTTCCCCCGCCGCGCAAAGTGGTCGCCGCGTTGGCACGCTCGCGTCCGAGGGCGTCAAACAGGTTCATCTGCGCGGGAACCTTTAGCGGGACTGTCTCGGAGGTGACTTGTCTCTCGCGCGGGCCGTCGTCGTCCCAAAGAGCGCTTCCCTCGCGCAGTGACCGTTCAGCGCTTGTCGGAGCGTGCTTCTGACAGCGGGCCACCCCCGGCACAGCGCGGCAGAGACGCCGGAGTCTGCCGCAGCGAAGGTGGGCGGCGAAGACGAGCGTGGGAGGAGGGGCGGCAAGAAGTCGCCCCGAGGACAGCGGGCAAGGGCGCATTGTCGCAGCCGAAGAAAAGCCCGCTTCTCCCGAAGGGGGGGCGACAGCCGAGTGTTTGCCAGAATAGGAACAATGTCGGCGACTGGTGCGCCTCTGCAGCGCCGCCCGTGTAACGAGGCGCGGCAGACGAGGGACCCCGGCTCAGGAACCTGCCTCGAGCCGGCATGCCTATAAATTCCTGCGGCGGACACTTCAAGGACAGGTGCGGGAGAGGCCGGGGCGAGGGCGCACTACGGGCCAATAAAGATGTCTTGGGCCTCCTTTTTGCCGTCTTTATGCCCCAGCAGAGAATGCCGGGCCGAGAACCTCGAGGAACCGCGCGCGGCGTGAAACGAGTTTCTTCCCCGGACGACGGCCAGACTCTGGGGCGACGGCGCCGAACCGGAAGCCCAGGCTCCGCCGTCCTGTGCCTGCGGCGCCTGAACCCCGCCCTGTGGCGTCTGACGCGGGACCCGGCGGCCACCGTGCTGTCGGCTCGTTTTTTTTTTTTCTGCTCCTTTTACGTGGTAGACGAATAGCGAACTCTACACGGAGCGGACGCGACTCACGAAATCGAAGACACTTGTTTTCAGTAATGTCACTTGTGCATTTAAAGATGCTCAAAATGTGCAAGAGGACTGATGGGGAACTCGAAAGGTGAACTCATTCCTGTGGATGGTAGTCGGCTACAGGAGAACCCTGCGCTGAGATTCGTGAAGCGGTCCTGTGCTACAGGCAGAAGGGTAGTGGCAAAAAAAAATGAGGCAGAGAGCGGGAAGTGCTGGCTGTCATAAACAGCATTTGCATGTTCCCGGCATCGGTACAAGAGTTGCGGAACATGCGGGAAAGAGAGAGCGTTCCGGCGGCTCTCCAGGAGCAGCGTCGGAGGCTGCAGAACCGGTGACTCCGACACTTTGTTTTCTTCAGGCGTTGTGGGCGTATTCTCCGCTGCACTCACTCGCGGACACGTGCCAAAGAAACGTGCCCAAGGTTCACGGCTGGGCACTATTGATTTGTCAATCAAGCGGCAGGGAAAAGTGGTGGCGGGAGGGGGGAGGAGGCCCGGTTTTTTTCCGTCCTCCGATGCTCGCCTTTCACCCAAAAGAAAGCGCCGGGGCGTTGACGCGGTGACGCTCCAGATGTGTATAATGTCCTCATCACGCCTCGCGGATGGCGCGCGCACGGGGCGAAATTTCGTCGAGTTCCGTGCATGTATAATGCATGTGACCCGCCGCGCGCGAAGAAACCACTGCGTGCTAAGACGAAGGCGCCCTGACACGTGCGCCAGAGAGGCGACGCGCGAGCCGGGGGACTCCGAAACGTCCGCGCTCGAGCGTGCCGATTATACTTCCAAATCAGGAGAGCGCGCTAAGCGGTGGTTTTGCTGGGGCCTCCGATCAGCGCTAAAAAGACTTCATGTTCCTGTCGGCCGAACAAGCGAACGATCGCGCGCGCGTTCAACACAACGACGATCCCCGTGGCAGGCAGTCAGCCCTGCCCGAAAGTCATTTCACAACTGCTTCTTTCTTCTCTCTCCCTCGCCGGGGTGAGTATGCAGGAAAAACACGAGTTCGTCCTCTCCCCAATTCCCGTTACGAGAGCGCCATTTTATGGTCGCGGGCGTCCGCCGTCGCATACTAAGCACGGTACACTTTCACTCGCCACATCGGGCACCGCCTCCCATCGCCCGACTCGCGCTTTTCCTCGCTCGAATTTCTTCGCTCGGGCGCCGGAGAGTCCGCTTGTGAGCAGCCTGCGCTCAGCCCTCGCCGCGCTGACTTGCTTGTGCGCGCGCGGAGGTGAGCTTTGCACGTAGGCAGGCATTGTTGCGAATCTCGCTGACGTCTGCGGACGATACGCGTCGCCTGCGTGCATAGTTCAAGGCAGAATAATGTGGCCGTGGGGATGTTCAGTGCGAGTTCGATCCCGGTGGCGGCAGCCGCATTTTGGCGGAGGCGAAATGCAGAAACGGAGGTGTACACCTGGGTTTGGAGAACAGCAGGTGTTCGTAGAATAACCCCTTCTTGCCTAAATTAATCCGAAGCCCCGCCCACAGCGTTGCTCTCGCCCGCGAGATTCCACGAACCTGTTTTGTCTTTTGCCCGCGAACGTACTCATGAGGCGCGTTCCAGCCAAGGCTCGGTGTGGACTTTGTACCCGAGCGAAGCGCAGCTGCCGGTAAATGCGAATAGTGTGAAAAGGGCAAGCCGAGGGCATTCCCCTTTTAGTCTGCACTTCGGGACTTGCTTCCTGTCAAAGGTCCCCGTGCAAGCACTGCACGCCTCGTTAGTCACTCGGTGCCCTGCGAGCAGCGTGTGCAGCATGTACGCGGGAGACGAAAGAATTAAATAGGGGTTACTACTCTGACACTCTGCAGTATAATGCGCGACAGCGTCTGGCAAACTGCCCTTTCTTTGGAAATACTTTGCACTGTGGACGTCTTGTCGGTGCAATTCCTTCGCATTTTCGATACTTGTTTAATGCATTGCAATGGCCATAGCCCGTGGCAGCGGTGCGGACATTGCGGAGAATGCAGCGCGCAACATAAAAGTGCACGCGCAGTTTCCGCTGCTGCACAACACTGTCCGTCCTTCTTGCGCGGGCGAAGCCTGCGAGGCTGCCATGCTCGCGTGCTGCCGGGGTCGCGCTGCTCCTCGATAAGGCCGCTTATCTCGGTCTACTTTCAACACCGCAGGCGGCGATCGTCCGCAGTCTCCAAGGGGCCTCCCGTAGCCAATCAATCGGTGCCTCACAGCTGCCCCGCAGCGCTGCACAAAATAGATTACGGCCCCGGGGGAGGAAGAGGCGTTGACGCAAAGCTTCTTGAAAATTCGCCCAGGCATCAGTTTCGACCCGGACGCCGTGCCACCGCTGCTATGCGGGCGTGGGAGGCGCCGGTCCTTGGCTGTGCGTGCAGTGCGCGCCGACGCAATGCTGCACGTTTCGCACGGGAACGTGAGAAGAGGACCCCGCGGCGGAGCCAGTCACGCTGCCGCCGCGCGAGCACTGCGACCGCCACGTGCGTCGTGCAGCGTACAAAGGGACAGCCGCTCGGCGGCATCGCTTTTGCGCGCTGCGCGAAGCTCTCTCTTTGCTGCCGGCTCGTTGGCTGCCGTCTTTAAAGTCTCGGCGACTGCTATGCACGGCCGGGTTTCTCAAAAAAGAGAGCGAGACACATTTTCACGCACCCGTTGGTTGAAAGCGATCCGTCGCTGCGAAGTGAAAAAGCCGGTGAATGCGTTAGGCCAGCTAGCTTCCAGCCGGTGGCGGCAGTGCATCCCGCTTCCTCTCTTCTCGGTGATCGCGAGATTGGCTGCTCGGATTGGCTGCGTAATTACTGACATTCAGTGAAGTTCAGCCAGGTTGGCTACTGGAGCGGTGCAAATGATAAGAGTTTTCGCTTCGTGTGTTAGAGGGAGAAGAGAAAAAAAAAAAGGGGGGGGGGGGGGGGGGTAAACGAGGGAGCAGCGAAAATGGCTGAGAAAAGTTGGAGCAAACCAAAAAAGTGTGAGAAAATGGGCTACTGATTGATGCGTCTGTCACGATCTCAATCACACCGTGCTGTATCATCTCATTCTGTTAGCATTACACTGCGAAAGGACCGCTGAAGAACGCGGATGCGCGAATGCTATAGAACTACCCCAAGATGTGTCTTGCAGGACAATCGTAGACCTGAAAACTGTGCTCTAGTTTTTTTTTTTGTAATTTGTCCTCGCAGGATGCTATAAAATTCCTTTAGCAGCAAGTTCGACGTAGCAGTCAGTGGTGTATGTTTTGCGCTTGCCATTCCTTGCGTAGTCTTCCTTGGAAGAGATCTTCGACGCTATAGGCATTTTTACTACCTTCGCCTTTTCACTTTTCACTTTCCGACAATGTGTACACGACTGTCTATGCCACGTCGCCGTTGCTGCCGCTGCATCGTTGTCGCTGGAGATATCAGATTCTAATCACACCCATTTATGTTGAATCTTGCCTATCTGCGCCTATTCTCGAGGCACAACCATCCGCAGTCGCCATCGCAGCCTGTCGGTGTGCTTGTTTAGGTACCACACGTTTTTAGCATACCGGCGACGTATTAGCGGAAGCGTATACCGGCTCACCGGATGCTTTCTGCGCACGAGCAGTGGCCCCGCGCATGTCACCGCGCATGCGCAGTAGGCGTCCGGTGAACCGGTATACGTCTCCGGTATGCTAAGAATGTCTGTGTGTGAGGTTTGCTGATCCTTGCTGTTTCCGTAGATATGGGGAGTCGGAGACACAAATGTTCTATTATCAAGTGTTTACTTGAACAAAAAAAAGTATATTTTTCGTCTCATTTCTTTTTTGAATGTCGGAGCAGCCCGGCAATAAACAGAACGTAGTAATCCAATGCCGGAAAGACTTCGCTGTTGCTCCTAGTTCGGGCTAGCTGGTGTGTGCTATTTTTAAATAAAAAGAATTCGCTTTTTGCTGGCGCAATGCTGGCGAAGTATAGTATGCAGGTGTTTGTTTGCAATGTTGGCCGGGATCGATCAAAAGTTGACTGCCTGTCAACACGCCTACGTCCAGCTCCAGACCTTTCGGCCTTGGTTTCCACTGCAGAGAATCGATCAAGCACTTTTAGGTATTTACGGCGACAGCGCTCTTCTTTTCAACCGGCAATTCTGTCTTTCATATTGCACTGAAAAAGTTTCCTTCTGGCTCGCCAGTTGACGTCCTTTCATTTGTTCCTAACAGACTATGACAAGCCCACAAAACTGCCCTCTGCCGACATAAATTTGTCTGTTATGGTTCGCGTGCGATGCGCTAGCTTATTTCCTTCTTCATCCCCCTTCTCCTCTGTCGTTGCAACTTGAGCCTCGTCCTAATCGTGCTTGCCATTTTTTCCCCTTTTGACTTCCTCGCCTGCCCTTTTGATACTAGCTGGCTGTCTAGACGGCCATGGCCACTAAACAGGTGCCAGTTCGTGCAGCAGCACTCCTCGTGATAGGAGGAAGAGTGTAGGAGCAATAATCCGCGAGGGGGAAGTTGGCTGCGGTGGCGACATCTTGTTCGCGTCTTCGCAGCCGGCTGACATTCCCTCGGCGACAAGGGGAAGCCGTGTTGTCGCCGTGCACATGTGTCCTGTCGCGCGCCAGCTTGACAAGCGAGGCCTGCCCTTGGCTAATGGGCGCCTCGCAGCAGCCCACACACCGAGCTGCTGGCGGCCGCACTGTTCTGGTGCGGCGAAGCGAACGCGCGAGTGGCTGCTACTTGGCGACCGCCGGTTGCGAAAGCCCTCCCCCTGGGATTCCCTGGTGCGGCCTTAACCCGTCGCCGTATCTGTGGCCGCTTGTTGCGCCGGGGCTGGCCTTTGACCTGCGCCGCCGAGCCTCCTCTTCTGCGGCGTGGGCACCCGAGCTACTTTCTATGCGCGACTGGGATGCATCATCGCGTCGCTCTCGTGTGCCGTACCGCGAGGAACACTGGGGGACCTCGTTTTTCTTCCAGCGCGCCCCCGCTTCACGTCGCGCGCTGGGCGCCGCCTTATCGCGTCGCCTCTTCTTCTTCTCTGCTTCCTGCCATACTTCCGGAGTTCATTGTTTTTATCTCTCAATAATTTTTCCCTTCCTCGAGGCTTACGTAAGCGGGGGCACCGGCGGCGGGTGCGTCAGATGTACGCGCCGAAAGAGTCACCCCCGAGGCCCGCCAAATAATCTTCCCGTCAGATGGTCGCGCGGCGGCCGAGGCTCCGTCGGCGTCGATGACGTAAACCGTCTTGGCCTGCCGCGGTCTTGAAATGGGTGGGCGGTGCTGGCGTCGCAGGCCCCGCTCGTCCATCGGCGCGCTGGTGTGTGTGCCCGATAAGCGTGGCGGGAACCGCGGCCCGCGCTGGGAACCACCGCCGCCGCCAGGTTGTCGCCACTGTCACCGGTGCGGGGGCCCCGCAAACCGGCTGCTGCCCCCACAGGACTGTCGCTTTCGCACAATAATCGCCGCTCTTATTCGCCTCGGCTTGATGTCATCCGTGGAGGCGTCGCCGCTCGTCCCACACTCGCTAACCGGAAGGCGCCACTGTATAAGCACCTTGCCCGATTATGACCGCCGCGTCGTTGACTATAGCACTTGCTCATTTTTCTCTTTTTTTTTGTCTTACCAAAACTGCCCTCTCCTACTGGGCGTCTTGGCCGAGCCGCACAAGTCTTCGTGACAGCTCGTGCGCACTTGTATATATCCACTAGTCTTTTATTTTCGCCCATGCATGGTACATTTAATTCACTTTGTTCGAAATTTATTATTTTTTGCTCTGAAGGGCCGTCTAGCCATCCATAAATGGTAACAGCTTCATCACAGGCAGTCCGATTAAGGTGACATTCTGCAAAATGTGCGCTTCGGTGTGCGCACTTACATTGCACAGCACATGAGTGAGCGCGTTCCGATTTAACGCAGCCTGAACGGGGTTACTTTAGACGTGGGATTAGTTCCTGCAATTTTAATGCCTGCGCAACTAATAATCAATCCCAACTGGCCAAGTAATAAGCCGCTGCCTACCCCAGCCGGCTCTCACGAGGTAAAACAAACTGTGCCCAAGTGGCGGAAGCGCGAGTACTTCGTGTTCGTGGTTATCGCATTTCTCCACGCACGATTTCACTTCTCTGCCGTGCAATGGAATAGTGTCGCGTTACCAAAGTCCTGACGGTGTCACTTTCCGAATAGAGTTTTGGTGTTGTTCGGTACTACGAAGGAATGTTCCGAAGGGGCGTATTACGTCTCAGGCTTATGTTACGAGGACGCTTTCCTCCGAGCACATCTGGCTAAATACCTCAATCGAAAGAAGCCGTTTGTGTGTACAGCGTTTCAGGAAGGATGCGCTGACGGTAGAGGAGCTTAAAATGTATATGCACACGTCTATATGGCGAGTGTGATTCTGCGGTGCACCTGCGCATCGGTGTGTGGACTAACGTACCAGTACTCGCACCCGCGGAGCTAATCGTGTGTGCCCGAACATGGTGCCAGAGCCATGCGGCAGTTGCATTGTGCAGTGTCATGTCAGCCTGCAGATGCGACGCGGCGCAGTCCGAAGGGCGACCTCACTGGCGTGGTTTTGCAGCGCGTATCGCGGTAAACTTCGAAATTGCGCGTGCGCAGTCAACAGGAACGCCGTGCCGGGAGACTGAAGCCGCGTCGTCCTCGCTCCTTTGCGCATTCGCTCGGCTTGCAGCGCATTTGCAGGCGCGTATACGCTGCCTCCTGAACTTGGCGCCTAGGCGCCGCGCAACCGGCGAATGAAGGCCGGCGGAGCTTTGCAGCCGAGTGGCAAATAACAGCTCCCTGTGCAAAGTCCGCAGCTTGTATCTGCCAGCGATAACGCTAGCCGCAACGCGGAACCGGTACGGGACCTCCTGCGCTGTCGGTGGGGCCGCTGTTGGGCGGAGATATTTCATTGCATAACAACTTTTCGGAGATGCACTGGCCTTTCCTTCGCTCTTCGCGGCGCATCCGTTATGGCGGAGCGCCATGTGCACTCGCAGCTCGGGGCGTGAACCTCGGACCGCGTGCGCCGCAACGGCAACCGGTGTTGTGCGCCGGCGATAAAGGGGCGCCCAGCCGCGGCCAGGATTTGCTCAGCCGCCTGTATCGAAGCAAATTATCTCAAGTTTGTGTTTATGTTTACGCTCACTACGCACTGTACGCGGGGACGACGCTCTTATGGTGTATACCGGACCATCGTTCGCCCTTCGCGTTTTCGTTGTCGTCAACGGTCGGAACGGTGAGTTCCAGATTACGGTGGGTCCCTGTCGAGCGTTTCACCAAGGCTACGACGGGCCTTTTGTCTCCCTGTTTGTCGCCTTGATCAAGGTGTCCGCCTCAAGCTCTACCACGTTGAGAAAAACTTTGGTTCCTCCTCAAAGAGAGCGAAGTGCTTGTTTGTATTCGTCACAATTACAAAACCGCCTAATATCCACGGTGTTTCTTTTGTCTTGGTTTCAAGCCTTACTTTGTCTTAACTAACAACGAGTTACTCAGTTTGCACGGCACTGAGACGGGGTTGTCACTAATTCGAGAGGCACTTTATTTGACAACACTGAAAGGACAAAACGCAACGCTCACAAAAAAAAAGGGGGAACTTTTAAACTGTTCCCAAATGAGGCACCAAATAACGCAGAATTATAAGATGGCAGCCTCTGAGTGTTTTTTTCCAGACGGGCATTCTTTCTTTTTCGCGCGTTGAAGTGAGCGGACTGAAATACCGAACATAGTCGAGATTTCGATCGATCTCGTGAACTGATGAGAGACTTCACCAAACTGGGCACTCCGCGGCAGCAACCCGTAATTACGTGCCACTATTCGCATGAAGCGTTCAAAACAGGCGCCCATGCCGCTGACGTTATTTTATTCTGGCCCACACTGTGGGGAGCGTTGGTTTTTGTACGCGCTTTCAGTAGAGCTGCGTGTGCAAACGTGGCGTGCAAACAGCTTTCTAATGGAAACTCCTCTCATATGTCGGTCGGTTCAAATATTCAGTTATCATCATCAACTGCCTAGCAACGTCTACTGTAGGACAAAGGCCTCTCTTACTGACTTTTAATTAATCCGGTCCTGTGTTAGATGCCACCACCTTATCCCCGCAGATTTCCTAATCTCATTCGCCCACCTAACTTTGTAACGCCCCCTGTTAATCGGCTATCTTGCCGTCGCATTACATTTCCTGCCCTTGCCCCATTCTGCTTCCTGATTTCGACACGGATATCTTCAACTCGGATTTGTTCCCTGGCCCATTCTGCTCTCTTCCTACCTTTTAAGTTTCACCTATCATTTTCCGTTCCCTGTATCGCTGCGCCGTCCTCAGTTTCAGTTCAACCCTTTTCGTTAGCCTCCGCATTTCTGCCTCATATATGTGAGTACCGGTATGGTATAGCTGTTATATTCATTTCTCTTGAGGGATGTTGGTCAACTGCCATTCATGGTATGAGAGTGCCTGCTAAATTCACTCCACCCGATTCTTGTTCTCCCAGTTATTTCACTCTCGTGGTCGAGATCTGCGGACACTGCCTGCACTAAGTAGATGTATTCGCTTACCTCTAGCAGTGCCTCGCTGCCTATCGTGAACTGTTGCTCACTTCCAAGACTCTTGAACATTACTTTAGATTTCTTCATATTGACTTTTAGGACCACCGTTGTGCTTAGCCGATCATGTTTCGTAATTCGGGCCCTGAGTTAATTTGCAAGGCAATGTCATCAGCAAATCAGAGGTTGATCAAGTATTCTCCATTAACTTTTATCCCCAGCTCTTCCCAATCCAGGTCGCGGATTACCTTCTGTAAACACCTTCTGTAAGCACGCGTTCGTGCAAGCCTGCTCAAATGTGCCGCATACTGTTTAAAGGTTGCTGCGTACATCGGCCTTGTGGCGTGTTGCGCCCGGTCGTGAAACGCTCGGTGGCGACGAACCGAGGTGGCCAGACGGGCGTTTCCGAGCCGCCCGGTCATCTTCCCAGGGACCCCTCGGGGCTTCCGGTGCCGAGAGAACGGTCCCTGAGGCAAACATCAATTCGGGTCCCCCGGCCGGCGAGCGCTTATCCTCGCCGCCTGCGCGAACCTATCTGGCGCGCAGCTCCCACCGCGTGCGCTGGCGTGGCGGGACGAAAGTAGATCGCCTTATCGCGGACATTCCTTAGCATTCCAATCTCAGCTTGAAGAATGAGCCGCTGCTTGGCGGGGAAAACCTGGCGTGCCTGGTTGGCGAGACCCGCGAATTCCGGCGGACAATAAGAGATGCGCGCCGCCATTAGGAATTGCGTCCGGGCGACCGCGCGGTGATTGCCCCGGCCGGGCGAGGGCCACGGCGATACTCGCGCAGCAGTGACAACATTCCGGAAGAAAGTGGGCGAGCGACGGGGGTTATAAATAGCGCGCTAAGCTGGCCGACGCGATTGTTTGCGGACAGGGGCAGATGCAATTACGCCCCGCTAAGCGCAGAATTAGTCGCGCCGATCGATCCTTCAGCCCTAAATTGGATCTACGCCGCTTCTGTGCTGACGGTTTCGGCGAGGCGTGTGATGGAAGAGTCAACCCGTCCTGGGAGCCGCGGTGGCACTGCGCGGCGATGGCTTCGTGTTCCCTCGCGTGCTCACGGCTGCCCCTCTGTGAGAGCGCTGTTCCACCTCTCGGGCGGAGCGGAAAAAGGCCTGCTTTGCGCTCATTGAGCCGAGCTGCGTCGCATCGTTCGCTCCAATGTCGTCAGCAATTTCTGCGGAAAAGTTGCGAGCACCGTGAGAGCGGCTGCATTTTTCTTCAGTGTTTTATCTGCAGCCATGTTCGGTCGCTTGATCAATACGCTGAAAGCTCTTAAATCGCGGCCGAAAGCGCTGTAAGGCGACAATCACGGCTGCGACCTGTTGGTCAGTGCTGGCGGCGTCGCGATGTGAATGTGAGGAGTCGGACTGCTGACACGCGTTTCGTAAGAAGTAGTCCGCAGTTATTTTCCCGTAAACGGACGCGTTTTCACGTAAACTCTTGAAGAGGGAGAAAGAAAAACTGAGAAGGCTTGCACTCGAATAGAAAGCATTCGAGTTTGAGGAGTAGCCCTTCTCTAATGTGGCCATACAGTGGGCAGCCTGCCACTCAAGGTTTCACCCGCGGAAAGAGAGCCAGAAGGGAAACCATTTTGTGCACTTTAGGCGCTTGGCGTTTGTAAGGAATTGAGGATTCCTTCTGCTCACGAGACAGTTGCTTAGGTTCACGCGTTTTCTAGGAATGCAAACGCAGTAGCGGTGATAGTAACCGCTGGGCTTGACTGCATCAAGCAAACACTCCAGGAGGAGACCTCCCAGCGAAATTCTCCGAGTTACTTTGCACCACATAAACGCCTCGCGTAGGCTGACGTATGAGTGCGCTGCCGTGATTCGGTTACACTGCACCGTCGCTATCTTGGCCAGAACGTCGTTGTTCAGAAATTGCCATGGTTTCTCTCAAATGAACTGCCACTGCAGTTTTGTATCTTATTTAACTCTGCTGAGCTTGTCAGCAAATGGAACCGTGGCGAGCACTTCCGGCTCTTCATGTTCATCGCTGCTCGTTTATCCTAATTTGGACTTGCATTTTGCGCCCCAATAAAGCGACAAAACAGACCCCGCTGCACCCTTAGTTTCCAGTATAATATCTCATCATTTTACAAATGACGCCTTGCGTAAGAAATTCCAGATGAAAATCAGTCGCGCGCTTTGCCTGCTTTCTCGCATTTCAGACTGTCATTGTTCGTTGCACTTGTTCTGATTGCTTTAATTAAAATAGAGGGCACTGTGCAGTCCGGGTTTCCAGCTCCGGTGTGTGATATGTCTCGCTTTTGCGGCTTCTTGAACTGAGAGCTCGAAGTTTGTCAGCGAGACTCAGAAATTTGGAAGGTTTTGTAAAACAGCGCTGTCATTAAATCGAAGTGCTATCAATTTAACTTCTCTCACATTTTTTCTTGATTACGTTCAGCCAATGAGCCTTGTTTTGCGGGCATTGCGCATACTCGCGAGTCAAAAAGCCGTGATCCACTACTCCTGTAGTGCAACTTTACAAACACGTGGCGAAGCTGCGGGAGAACTGCGTAATTTTCCCCGTCTGGCTTACGCACTGTACACTGCATTGGTAATCGCCGATCTGCGTACAACGCAAGCCTCTGTCACGAGCGCGCGCTGCGCCCGAGCGTGTAAACACGACGACGACTGCTCGAAAGCATCAGCGACGTGCAGCATTCGCATTTAAATCACGCGTCGCTCTTCACCTTGGCTACGCGCGCCGTTCTTCCGTGGTACGTGCGCGCTTCAAAGAACGCAGAGAGGGGGGGCTGAGGCCTGGGCAAATATTCCGCCTCCATCAGCGATTCCGGCAGCGTGAATAGCACGAGTCGAGGCATGGCACTCTCTCGTCGCTCTGTCCCTCTCTTTCTTTTTACGCAAACAAATTTCGCTGGCTCATGTCAGAGGGAATTATGTTTCGCGCGCCATTCACTCTCGCATTCGCACTTCTTTTCCTGCGCGCCGTTTCGCCGCGTGTTTAGATTGGCAGAGTTGGAGGAGCAGTTTCGGGACACACCTTCGGCTGCCTACATTTTTTCTCAGCTGCGCAGTTTTTGTTTTTGCGTTTTGTTTTCACCTGCACGTATGCATACGTGTGTATATATTGAGCAAAACGTGAACACACACCGAGGCCGTGTACAGTCTTGCGACAAAACTGTCATTTCTTATTGCTCTCGAGTTCTTTATGATTTTTCCACGCGGTTTCGGAGAAGAGCTGCCGCACTTGCTCCTCCATACGAGTGAGGTGCGCGCCACTCCTAGAGCTCTGAGCGAAGAGCTTTTAATGCGTGCTTCAGATTTTTCAGCTTACCCTTTATTTCACTTTTCACACTACCTCCGCTAAACGGGATGCTGAGTTACTCTCTGCATTTTTTTTTCATCTCTTTCTTGAACATACGCTGTTAGGCAGCGCTGCACGGTTGTAGTGTGTTTGTTTTGGACTTAGTCGGGCGCTGGGCGGTCGGCACCGTTCGGTCTAACCGAAAGCAGCCTGCCCGCTCCGTTCTCTGGCGCGCTAAATGCTGCTTTGGCCAGGCCTGGCATTGAATACGACAGATTATTCGACCCCCCCCCCCCCCCCCCCCCCCCAGCTTTTCCCCTATTTTCTTTCCTTGTTTGTATTAAGTGTGACGCGATATTGGCAAGGCGAAAATGGAACAAGCGAGGCTGGCTATGCGGTTGTGTGCAGTTTATCACGGGTAAGCAACCCAGAAATGATCGCTTACGAGTCGCAATCGGCGTGTTTCGTATTCACGGCGTGTTCTTGCACCTCCCTGCAATTTGGGCCTGGCGTTCCTTTTGCGGGTGTCGCTCTGTACGGCGCCCCTTCCGACGTGATTATCCGTGCTGTGTGGTTGGTTGTCGATCGCCTTGCTGATGTTCCCCTTTTCCTCTTTTCCAGGTTCGTGGTACCGATCACTTTAACGCTGCTCGTCAGTCTTGTCATGGTAAGCGCTATTTATATTGCCTACACTTTTGCGTCGGTGCTTCAGCTTGTGCTGCTGCTGCCGCTGCTGCTTTTGTTGGGCTCCGCGCTCTTACGTTCGCTTCCAGGGCGTGCTAATCAGTTTCTCGCAGCGAATAGGTTGCCACACCTTGAGCACTGTGCATTCAACATTGCAGTGGGCATGCCACTGAAATTTACCAGGCGTTCGCCTTGAAGCTTTCGGGGCTTGGCCCTTGAACCGTTGCCACCGCCACCAGTTAACTCGCTCACAATTGTAGTGAAACATTAAAAACAAATAATCTTGAAGCTCGACCATAGGCGAAAAAATGTGCGCTTCGACGAACCAAATGAGCTCCTGAAGTGCGGATGGCCCTTCCGAAAACCACCGCACGCAGTTGACGAGCAAGCAGAGGATGAACGATCAGAGTCGCTGTTTCAGGACCCCTGTCCGTTCGTCCCCTTCCTTATTTTGTTCGTTGTGTCTCCTTGAGCTGGGAAGTATGGCGCGGTCCTGTCGGCGCGCTACCGGCCGCTCAGACTGCAGAGGGCACTCCTTCCTTCTATGGCATCATCAGGTCGTTTCCAGGCGGCCCGCAAGACAAGACGTCGGAGTTGTTCCGCGGCGACAGCGCGCTCGTGTCACGTCCCGCCTTTTCACTCATGTGTGGACCAGAGCTCTTGGTAGGCGCTGCAAGAACGCCCAGCTTCACAAACGTAGGAAGCAGCGCGCAAACAGAGCGAATCTTAAATCGATTCTAAGGACAGTGCCCCGCAGTTCAGGAGTTTGCGCATTGTAAAAGAAAATCTGTCTATGTTTGCTGTAAAACAGTGTATAATTCCGCTTCAAAGACTGGACTATATGTGAGCTACCGGGGGTCCTCCGCAGCCCCCACGATGAACCATGCGAATGCTTCGCACAGCCAAGGAATATCTTTAACTCCGTTCTGCGGTGGTTCATAGACGACGTGTCGAGCGCGTTCAGGCGGCACTGCTGTAGCGGAGGGGCCTTTAACCGCTTCACTGACAGCGCAGCTGCCTGCTCCCGCGAAACGTCCTTCGCAGAAAAGAATGGGCAAGGAAAAAAAGCCTCGAACGACACACGCGCGACGAAATAGTGGGTAGTTCTAATGATGTTCCTTGACCAGTCTCTGCAAGCGGCGCCACTGTGTAACGCGTGGTACACCGACCAGGCTCGCTCATCTCCTGGTCGGTTGCTGTCGACCGCGACATTACCCGCCCGCCCACGATTTGTTCGCGAAGTTCTCGAAGTTCAGGGCCTCGGCGAATGGCGGCGGCAGCGTCGCCTGTGGTCGCCTTCTCTGCGTGGTGAGCGGTGGCCCACCTCCGCGGACGAACGTAAAAGGAGCCGTAATTGGTCCCGCAACGGGGCCACACACTTTGGGGACCAGGCTGTGGCGGAGCAGTGGACCCGGAAAGGAGCCGGGATTTCCCCGACCGCTGTCGGAGCTCTTTTCCGCCCGCATGCCGGCTTTGTTTGTGTCAGCTGTTGCCTGCGCCGAGTCCTTGAAAGCTGCTCAAGATTAACATAACTGAGTCCACGCGTTATTGCAAGGGAAAAAGCAGCAGAAAGAACAGTGAGTGTTCGCTAAGTCTTGATTGTCACGACCATGTCCTTACCCCTACATAACCGAATCGCTGTCACTACGGAAAAAAACTACTGTTATTACCTCATTAGCGATCGGAAGATGTTTTTGAGCTGACCCGTTTACCTCGCCTTTACTAGCGACTTTCCTTTTGCTATCGTGTTCTTCTCCGGTTGCTTTATTTTGAGCCCGCATTCGTTCTTGCTGCCTATTACTGCAGTCCGGCAACGTGTCCGCTATAATTACCCCACCTTCGCTCTCATTCCAGGAGCAGCGCTTAGGAAGCTGTAGCTTGCTTTCAACCTTGCATGCTCGTGTTACAGCTACTCGCACGCGTGAAGCTATGTTGTAGCACATAGCAATGAGAGGCATGACTGCACCGGGTTTTTCGGGTCGTTTTAGTGTAGACGTAAGCTTATAGATGTACCCCCTCTGCCAAAAGTAATCGAGCAACAGGTTCTTGCCTCTCAACCCTATAACGAAGCCTTTACAGCAGCCCTAAAGACCGAACGGTGCCATAATGTAAGGACAAGGTCTCACCTTTCTAATCAGAGCTGCCATGAGTGCTTCGCTACGCGGCTAAGAAGCGAACCACCTGTGCCGGGTTACTTTTGGCAAACACTGTACATTGTTTTGCTTTAAGTAGCTGGTATATTGAAGTTTCATCCTAGCGTGTCTCTCTCTGTTTGTCTTAGTCGCGGCACTTGTAGTTTCGTTTAACAAATGTCTTAAATGAAATGTGGAGGACGACGACTTTCAAGGGATACTGTATCTTTGGGTAGCAAGTCACTACGATGGCTAGTTTCCAGCCGAAACGATGCGCATATATCACACCGACAAAAATCGTTTTTGACACACTGCTGACTCCCCAGAGCCCGTTAGGCTTCTCAGTGCGGTTTGCTCGTAGCAGTGCGGGCCATCTTCACGTGTGCTGAAGTCTCGAATTTTCTGAGCAGGCCGCAGTCCTGGCAATACGTTAGTGACACTGTATGGGTCACCTGTGCCGACCGACCACGAGAGCGCTCTGGCGACTGTCGAGTTGTTCCCGGATATGTTTGCCTTTACTCAATTTTAATTGAAGCGCGGAAGTGCAGACCCGAATTAATTAATATCGAGACGGAACGTACTAGAGTTGGAGCCGACGGTGGTTGCATCGAAACGTGTCCACATTGAACGAAATAGAACTCGTACTGTCGTGAACCCGCGTGCACGCACTTTCCGTTTGAACTGCCAGGTGTTGTGCTCGAGTCTGGCCACGCTCTCTTGACTGGCCCTGGCGGTTGAAACGACAGTGGCGCACACTGATCCTGTACCACGCAGGCCGTGAAGGAAACGCGTCTGAAAGAAACGTTTCAGTCTCCACAGTGGCGGCGCAAGCACGTAGAATCTGAAGGGCGAAAGTAAATAACGAATATAAATGGAGAATGTGAATGGACATGTGAATGTGAACATAGAGACGGGCCGCGAAGGAAGGATCGTTAAGCCTGTCCCAGCGGGATGGGGGAAAGGGAATGCTCGTATATGGTCAACTAGCTGTAGCCAGCCCTTACGGCGGTCCTTAATTGAGGTGTATGTACGCCCGTCAACAAAAGAAAGCGACCCTCGCGTTTTTAATTGAATTTCTGTGCCGCTTAAAGTCGCTACTGTTTTTTTTTTTCGGCGTTTTGTTGCCATGCTCGTGCACTTTAAACGACAACTTCAAACAACAATGTTCTCGGCTGTGACGTCCACACAATTCAAATCGCGAAGGGGAGCCAAACCCTGGCCTTGCTCGCTACGGTACGTAGCTTTATGGGGAGATTTTGAATATACTGCTTCGACTACTACATCTACAGTACACTTCTACTGTACATCTATAATGTACTCTGTACTCTTGGATGACCTAAATGTACTGAGCGCCGCTTCATCAATGCTGCAAGCAACTTTTCCACGAGCAGAAGTGCGGTCTTGGCCTGCAATCGCGATGTTTTTGCAGTCTTCAGCCTGTGCCTTTTGTTATCTCAAGCGCCTATCTCTTCGAGAAAGAACAGAGTACCGTGAAAGGCGCTGATAATACTCTCATCAAATTGGGAACGGCGCCTCTGCGATATTTTCAACTCGCAGCAGCGTTCTTTAGAGAGCTAACATCCGACGGGATGGGAGTGAGCTGTACGAAGTGTTACTTCGCCTTTTAGTACAGCAGGTGTTAGGAAGGAAATGGCGCGCAACTTACGCCCCAACAAATAAAAGAGCTGAAATCCTCGCTTCGGCAAACAGGTCGTTGAAAGTCTCTTACTGCGTGTCTTAGTGTCGCGCATGTGCTTGCTTCTGTGTTGTAAAGCTAGATCGCTTGCTCTTTCTTTCTTTCTTTCTTTCTTTCTTTCTTTCTTTCTTTCTTTCTTTCTTTCTTTCTTTCTTTCTTTCTTTCTTTCTTTCTTTCTTTCTTTCTTTCTTTCTTTCTTTCTTTCTTTCTTTCTTTCTTTCTTTCTTTCTTTCTTTCTTTCCTTCTTTCTTTCTTTCTTTCTTTCTTTGTTGGTTTCTTGCTTTCTTTCTTTTATTTTACTTATATTTTCTTTCTTCTGGTGACAGCGGATACCTCCACTGCATGCAGTTCGGTGTAGTGCGGCGGAGCATGGTGCACGATTAGTCATCCGTTTCCCTGCTCTGCGAGCACGGTGTTTTGCGACGCGGGTTTTTCGCTAGCTCGGCGGTGCGCGATGCGATGCCGACCAGCCAGTCCGGGTATGCCACCGGCGGCCGTTCCCTCCCGCACACGTCGGGCTGTCGCACCGCGCTGGTCGCGCGCGAGAGAGCCCCCTCGCCGTCCCTTGATTCGCCCTGTCGTTGGCCGGGGTCAAGGTGCGCCGAAGGCGCTCCACCTG
Organism: Amblyomma mixtum; assembly: GCF_055824585.1. Classification (NCBI taxonomy): domain Eukaryota; kingdom Metazoa; phylum Arthropoda; class Arachnida; order Ixodida; family Ixodidae; genus Amblyomma; species Amblyomma mixtum. The sequence goes on along the minus strand of NC_143014.1, from coordinate 71,703,226 downwards.
GCCCGGCGGCTGCCCTTTGTCAGCGCCGTCGCACTGTTGTTTCGACGGAAAGCGCGAAAGTTGAGCCCGAGTGGTATTCCGTCTCGGCAGTAAATCACTCGACGCCGCTCATTGTGGACGGGTTAAACCCACAGTCGTCGCGAACGGGCCTGCTCCCCCTCCACCAAGGCCGGGAGGCGGCGGTGGCAAAAGGATCGCGGCCTTTTCCGCGTGCCATCATCGGCCCTTTTCCCCAGTCCTTCGGTGGTGGCCGTGCGGAAGAAGGGGCCCCGCTTCCACGGAGAGCTGTTTTTGAAAGCTCCGAAAATGCCATCCGCGGCGGCGGCCTTCGGGACCCTACGGCCAAGGACGGCCCTGGTGGCTCGGGGAAATGTCAAGGTGCGCAGAAGGACGACGCAGCGCGCAATGCCCGCCGGTGGGGCAGCTTTCAATTAACGAGCTGGAGCATTTCGTTGAGACGCTGGTTTGGCCGTTGAGGCTCTCGAGCAAACAGCCTTCGGAGGACGTCTCTGCCTTTTCCATTGTGCCTTCGCGCCGGGCACTCCTCAGCGGGGGCTTCCTTTGTCGGCGTCTCTCTCTGCGCGTGGGGGAACTTTCCGATGGTCGGAACTGGCTGCGTTCGATAATCGACTCATTGTGGTCCACGGCCGTGCATTTATTGCGTACCTGTTGCAGCCAGAGTCGGTAAGGAAAACAAACATTTCTGTTTGAACAACGCCAGCCATCTACTGCCGCAAGACATTAACGCGTGTGCCGCCGCGGTGGCTCAGTGGTTATGTTGCTCGGCTGCTGACCCTAAAGTCGCGGGTTCGATCCCGGCCGCGGCGGTCGAATTTCGATGGAGGTGAAATGCTAGAGACCCTTGTACTGTGCGATGTCAGTGGAGATTAAAGAATCTCAGGGGGTCGAAATTATCCGGAGCCCTCCACTACAGCGTCCCTTATACGTTAAACCCATAACCCAAACTTGTGTCCCAAGCTTTGCGCCGACAGAGGTTCGCGGCGAGAACTGAGCAATTTTTCGCTACACCGTGCAACCGCAGCATCATTCCACCAAAGCAATGTGTTCTCGAGTTTACGTCAATTTTTTTGTCAGCTTAGTTCATTTGTTTTTCTCAACGCCGCTGAAGAGAGATGTCCCGCTGCGTCCTTAGACTAATCCGTCACTGGCATTATTTTCATCGATGCACCACGGTCACTGTATGTTTGTCACGATTAGAGTGTCGTCTTTCGCTTTCTTCTCTGAAGCGGCTGGACGCTCTCCACACAGTTGCATTTCGCGCTTCAAAAAGTAGACACAAAGGTTGTAAATAACCTGCTTTAGTGTTAGCTGCCTTTATAAGCGAGCACATACACGCCTATCAATGATCACTCCCGTGCCTTTTTACTTTTCTTCTTTCAGTCGCGTCAGTTTTGGCGGCGCGCTCTTTACAGCTATGCGTGTGCCGCGGGGAGCTGGAATACAGGTATCCTCTACTTGGCAGCGCCAGCCAATAAATAGTGCTCTCCTCTTCTCCCTCCCACGGGCGGCGCTGTGAAGTTCATTCCGCGTTTAGTCCACTGTCAACAAACCTTTCGGAGCGCGGTTCCGCTAAGTGGGTCAAAGGCAAGAGTGCAGATGAATAGAAAAGGCCGGCCTGCCACGGTGCTGTGTTCTCCTCAAGAGAGACGCCCCGTGAAGGCGACCACGGGAGGAACGCCGTCCACTCGGGGCGCCTTCACGGTCACAGGCGCCGCCAAGTGGGCCTCGTCTCGCAGAGAATAAACGGCCGCCAGGAGAAGCCTCACTCGGCGCACTCCCCTGCATTTGCCTTTTCATTTAGTACCTTTCTGTACGGTACTCGGTTGGCGTCAAGGACTCCGCCAGAGCTTACGCACACATATGCGCTCGCGCGCATTAAGTGCCAACATCAATCAGCCGGTTTAGAAACGCGCCGAAATGGCCAATCAGACGACTTGACACCTGAGCGGCCGAAGAGCCACGGACACCGCCTTGCAGACGCCGCCGCCTCCAATGCCTGGCGCTCTTCGGTGCGTGGCAGTGAAAGCTTCGTTCGCCGGATAACAGCACAATGCGCCAAGTACATTGATTACGCGAGAGAATGTCCCGATGCTAGCGGCCGATTATCGGCGGTGGTGGGGCTTAACTGTGGAATGTCCCTCAAGTTACGATAATTTCGACGTCGAGTTGCTACGCCTGTTTCTTATCTCCAAAGCTGTGCGTGCCTAGTTGGGGCATTTCTCGAGTAAACACTTCCTTCGTGCAGTAGTGCCTTTTGTTTCGTTTTGCTTTCCTCTCTCTCTTCCAGCTTGTGTGAAACACTCACCTGGCCGCAACCTTTCCCCCGCGCCTTCGCGGTCGCAGGATCCGAGCCGCCGTCGCGCTTCCGTTGACGGCGCTAGTAATTAGTCGGAGCCGGCTGGCGAACGACGTCAACGCCGGCTGGCAGCGTCTTGACGGCGGCAGCGGCTCGCCACACTGCCAGTCGCAACACGGACTTTGGCTGGGGTCGCGCGCCGCATCCAAGCAGCACGCTGTCGAGAAAGCGGCACGGAGGGGGCGAGGGTGTCGGGGGGAGCCCGTGCGCGCTCCTCGCGGCGGCGCCTAGGTTCGCGCCTATTGACGCGCATTCTGTCCGCCGAACCCGCGGCGGCGGCGAGAGCACACAAGCCGACTGCGCGGGTCGTTTGCCCCGCCGGCGCCACGCCAGACGTGTGTGAGCACGTGTGTAGCATTAGCTTTTCTCTTCCTTTCCTTTCTTCTTTTTCTACCGGCTCTTCGAAGCAAATTTTGCTCGCGGATACTACACACTTGCTGGCCTCTTTATTTTTCTCATCGGGGCATAACTAACAGCGCCGTGAACTGGCTCATGACGTGAGCGGAAGAGAACATCTTGGAAGCATCCACTGCTTTCCTCTGCCCCCCCCCCCCCCCCCCCCCCGGCTCCCTTTTTTTTGGTCCTTCCTGTTTTTTTTTCTTTTTTTTTTGCTCATGCGTTATTGCCAGCGCAACTAGCGCGATAAAGGATACGGTGACGAAGTGAACATTGCGCACTCTGCGTTTGAGCGATGGCTCTCGTTACTTGATGCGCGGTTGGATTGCGCCTGGTGCTTTCGTGTGAAGTCTTCGCTGCAATAATATCCACCCCGGGGTACCTACGAGGCGATGAGTGGCGAGGTTCCAACAAGTTAAAAATTTTCGCTACGACGCGTCGCTCAATCGCTCAGTCGCTTGCATGTGAACCAGCCTTCACACAACGGTGCCTGATAAATTTCTTACGCCAAACGAAGTATGGGTATGGGAAAAAGTTTTCTCGAACCGCCTTGGATATGCGTCTCTGCTGAAGAGCGGGAAGGAATAAGCGGCATTTTGCGAAAACTACAGCCTTTGTCAAAAATATACAGTCCGCCTAGATTGCTCCATACACTGTGACTGACTCGTTTTGCATTACCGATGTCCCAAATTTCTCTGAGGTGAGAACTCTTTTCCTCACCCCTCGGAAGACTCGGGCTGCCAAGAGGGCTGGAACCCCAATGCCCGGTTCAGAGGCAAACCCATCGGGGACAAAAGTGGTATACTCCACTCGGCGGGAGCCGGAGCAACGGAAAACTGTGTTGCAACCCCATCTACAGGTGGCATCTGGGATCGAGACAGCCAATGCGTGACCTTTATCATCAGCAGGCATGTCGCTTGGCTCGTTTCAATGTTTCTTGCTTTAGCTCGCCAAAATGCCGCAGTTTTCCGTTGCTCCGGCCGGCTCCCGCCGCGTGGAGTATACCACTTCTGTTCCCGATAGTACATCCGTGCAATGCACACCTATGAATGTACTGTACTTGCGAACTGCATTTTTTTTTTGTGATAGTACTTCTTTCATTGACCGATTTGTAACATCTTCGCCTGATTCGCATACTGGTTAGCATTGGCGCATATTAGTTAAAAACCAAGTTTTTGCCTCAAATGTCACCACCACCCGTCGTAGTTTTGTGTGTGCGCCGTTCACTTTCATTTTCTTTTTGGTCTGGTGCTTTTGTTCTTCAAATGAGGCAGAACCGAGATTTCCAGTCCGTCCAGTTGACCGTGGTGTCGACATCGGCTCTGCTTGATGGGATATTTGACGCCCGTGGGTTCCGCAACGACACGATAACGCACTTAAGCGGAGAGCTTTGTTTTGATCGTTCCACCCTGTCTGTAAGTGCACTGTATTAGGTGGGCACACCGAAAGTGACTCAGTTGATTGCTCCCGTCCCGTCGAAAGCCGAAGGCACTCGCATAGGTTGCAACTTTTGTAAGTGCTCGAAACAGTATAAGCCTGAAGGGAAGTACGATAAACGGTACAAAAGCGGAAGCTGCCCATTGTGTTTTTCACGCCTCTAGGGGCGCTCAGAGCTCCTTTCGCCCAAAGTGTGCTTTTCACACCTCTCGAAGCCTGCCTCGAAAGCCAACGGGGTCCTGAAAACACTTCCCTGAGAGTGCACTTTCATTGTCTCCAGGGCCTGTCTCCTCCTTTCGACACTTGTAGCGAGTTTTAAATGGACGCAACACTGAATTTTAAGTACCCAATTTTTTTCAGCCCAACGGAAAGCTTGATGTCTAAGGCGCTGTATTCCGCAGCGGTTTTATTGGAAACGCTGTGGGAAATTTTTCCGAAAATTTTTAAATCAGTTCATGCGCCCGTTTTTATGTAATCCCGATGTTGCGTCTTTTTTTTCTCTCTCTCTCTTTACTTCGCATACCCAGCACTTTTGGGTGTGGGCATTGGATTGGGTTGTATTGGAGTCATTGCAAGGGTCTCTAGGTTGGATTGGATACTGACGCCATGGGGTTCCCGTTTAGGGATCATATCTGTATAACTAACTCTATGGAAGCCTGACGCTGATTACGACTCGTGGAATTTCACTTTGAACGCCCCGATTTATCGTGGTGGATCCGGTAGTGTTTTCATGAAATCGCACTGGGTGGCAGGGGCGATCCCAGCGATTGGTTCTAGAGGGGGCGGACGGACTTTTGTATAACAAAAAAAAAAGAAAAATTAGCAACAGTGATATTTTTTTATTTACACTCTATTTGTACAACAATTTTTGTGCACTTTGTGGTTGAAAAAAAATGGCGAACGTTATGAATATTATACCATAACTCATGTTTTGAATGTTAACAGTTACGTCAGCAATATTCATATATAATTCATATATATTTATGAACTATATATCTGTATCGCTCACGTAACCGTTAACTTATATAATTCGCATATATTTACGCGGCGGTCGAATTTCTATGGAGGCGAAATTATAGGGGCCCGTGTACTGCGCGATGCCAGTGCACGTTAAAGAACTCCAGGTGGTCGAAGTTTTCGGAGCCCTTCACTACGGCGTCCCTCATAGCCTGAGTCGCTTTGGAACGCTAATCCCCATAAACCATGAAGTGGTATATCAAGTGCCTTCTTTGTTTTGTTTGTGTTTGCATGCAATGGATTAAGCGCAGTAGATACACGGCAGAAGCGTTCATTACAGACGTTCTATGATGCATATCAGTCACGGATCCAGTTCTACGGAAAATGCGGCTTCGTCGGCGGCATTGTTAACGGAAAAGCAGGTGGACCACCTGCCCCCTAGTTCACGTGACCTTGTGGCGTTGGCAGGTGGCAGACACCTGTTAAATGCGTAGTAACCATATTCTCGGGTGAAAGAAAAGAGACAAGGTGAAGACAACACTGCCTAGCCCTAGGCTGGCAGCCTATATATATATATATATATATATATATATATATATATATATATAGGTTGCGAGAGCATAAAGTACTTGACTGCTTACTAGAGTATATAGCGAAGTATACGCTTCGTTAAAGGAAACATTTATTCGACTCGACGTTTCGAATATCGGTCTTAAGATCGAAACGTCGAGTGGAATAAATATGTTTCCTTTAACGCAGCGTATACTTCGATATATATATATATATATATATATATATATATATATATATATATATATATATATATATATATATATATATATATATATATATATATATAGCGGCGAAATCGATGAGTGGTGCCCTTAGTGCTAGCGCACTATAAAGGGCGCAGTACTATCAGAAATGGTCGTATGACAGCGACACTTCCCTCAATGTCTGCCGAAGGGCATGAACGGGGTGGGCCAGCCATCCCTGCCCACATCATTTGCAAGCTGCGGCAAATAGCCTAGGAATTTTTAATTTATTTCACGTGTTCTGTTCCACCCTCGCGTGCATATTTTCAGGGCTACGTCAGCCCCATGTGAGCTGACCTATCTTAATTGTTTTTTTTTTAGTTTCAGTCCACATTTCCATTCACAAGAAGAACATCCTTGATGAAAGAAGCCAGTGTGCTATTGCGATGTGTGTGCACCCTAGTAAGACAAAAGATTTGGACTGAATTCATACAAATTCAAATTATTTTCCTTTACGTTTTCTTATGTAAGTATTTCTTTCCTTTTTTTTTCCTACGCTTCCGGGAACACTATAGGGTTTTCGCCTCTCGCACCTCTCCTCGACGGCTGGCACCAGTGAACAGTGGGCGCGCATGAGAAGGACTGAAGAGAGCCCAGCCACACGACTTCCGCACGCGACGTCCGCTGCTCAACTCGTAAAGAGATCTATGCGCAAATTAAAAAAATAAATGACCTCATACTGGAGAAGTCACTGCTCCTCGCGCGATGGAAAGGTCTCTGCTGTGCGCTTTGCTTCGCTCAACACCACCGGTTAACCCCAGCCAGGCAAAACGCTCGTGTCACCGAACGAACATCATCGATCGCGTGCTGCTCGCCCTTTGAGCAGGAACCGAGACGCGTGTAAACAAGCTGTCGTGTGCTAACTTATTTAATTGATGGATGAGTCGTTATTCCGCTCTCCTCGAAGACTCCACGAAGCTGCCCCAGGTGAGGTCCTCTCGAGCTGCAGACATGGGATGTTCTCCACGCCTGCAGAGCCGCCCTTCCATCTCCCGTCGAAGCGTCTCGTTTTCTTTTTTCTATGCGCTGGAGCGTTTGCCCCTCGCTCTTTCCGCGAAGTATGATGGATGGGCTTCTGACGAATACCGTCACAGTAACACGTATGCGTTCAGCTGATGATAGCGCGGGCCCGACGTAATTACTGCCGCCTTTGCCCCCGGTTTGCCGTGCCTTCGGTTTTCTTTCCTTTCATCGAGAATCGTTGAGTCAACCTGTCGTGTCGCACTGAAAGGGGACGCAGTGTTGCCGAACCGAAAGCGGGCATGCGACGAATTGACGTCAGCGTTACCTGAATAAATGTTTGGACGGCAAGCACGAGCGTACGTACAGGGTATTTTTGGAAGGATTGGAAACGCGATTTTGATCGCGCAAGGAAAGAACGAAGAAAATGCGGTCGAGGAACGGTTCTCGCGCTGGCGCCACGAAGAGCAGGACAGCGGATAAGGCCGTGCCGACACTTGAGTACCTCGCTTACAAGTATGTGCTCGCGCTCATCTCTTGCGCGCCCTGAGCACCGTCGGGCACCGCGTGAGTACGGACCTGCGCGTATCGTGTCACGGGCGAAAATGACTGACCGACGCGCTTCGGCGCTCTAGCCTTCTGCACGTGCTTCGAGATAGAGCATATTCGCATCAGCAGGGCATTTGTTTTCCAGTGTGCCCGCGAGTGTGTTGCAAGTAACTTTCTCCCTCTGGCCTTTGTGTATGTAGTTGCTATCAGAGGCGCGGACACAACAGCTGAGCTGGCTACATGCGGTCGCGATAACGAATTCTACTGCATCTTATCGAATCGGCGCTTCAGTTTTGATTGGATCCGCAAAAAAAAAAAAAAAATAGAAAGACCCTCATCGCCTTGAGATTGGTTGGTATGGCTCTTGGCGGAACGCGTAATGTCACCCGCGATAACGCCGTGCTTGCGGGGTTTCTCGTCCTTCGCGCTTTTCACGAAAGAAGAGCAACTGTTGGTCGATACACGAGTGCTACACATCTTGAGAAAGCACGTGCGTACCTCAAGGGAGCGCGATAAGGGATCGGAGGGGCCGGTTTTATGCGAGACGGAAACTCCCGGTAACCAGATGCAGTTTGCTTCCTGTCGTGTGCGCCTTTTGCGTAGTCGTATTCAAGTGAGGTGCACACTCTTAGCTGATGCGGTAATCAAAGCCATTTTTGTTACTTATGCATGAAATGTAACCAAATTTCAGGCAGATATGTAGCTTTTTATTCCTATTTCAGAGCTGCGTTTTATTTGAAACTAGCTTGTATAGTGGTTGAGTACTTACAGTTAAGAACCTTGTAAGGCCTTTCCCTGGGCGTTAAATAACTGACGAGAAAGTGCGCGAGTTTTTACGGCAGCATGCTCACACAGCCCAGTTGTGTGCTATAAAGCTATTAGTTCTTCTTTAAGACGGCTAGTAGTCATGGGAATAAAAGTTAAACTCCAGCATATATGCTTACATGAGAACGTTTCTTACAAAAATATATTTCAAAAACTATTGCGCGTGCACGTCTAGTTTTATTGCAGTCCTCAACTTCTCAGGATTCATGCGCGACAAACAATCATCCTACTGTCATTCGTAACGAATGACAGTGATAGCAATGGTAGAAAAGGTGAAGCTGAGAAATCTCAACCTTAAAGTTTATTCCCTCGTTTGCCTTATATATCGCCTTGTATGCTGTTCCTTTTGTTCAGAGAAATGCGGCATTGCATTGTAATACCCCCCGATACAAGGGGGCCTTTAAGGTAAATAAACTGAACTGAACTGAAGCTGTGACCTTCTGATTTCTCTTCATTTTCTTCATATTGACACTGAAGCGGTGGTGCTCCGTCCTCGGAAATGTGCAGAATTTGCTCTGCGCTGGGACCGTCAGGGGCTTGCTTCGCTTGCATTTTTCAAGTACGACACACAGAAAAAAAAAATTTTCATGTAAATTTTTTTGTGCATATTCCAGTATAATTTTTCGTCGCGAAACACATGTACATCCGGGGGTTGCGATATATATATATATATATATATATATATATATATATATATATATATATATATAGCTGTAGTAGCGGCAAAATTACCGAACCACCGGCGTAGGAGCCGAATAAAAAAATATAACACGTATATTTTTTAGGTGTACGTATGCAGAATCGTGCTCTGTCCGAGCGTTAAGGTCATTATTTGGGTTGCGTACAAGCACGGCCCGTCGGTGAAGACACATCACAAATGCTCGTTAGGATCAAATTCAAACGAAAGGAAGATTAATCGCAAACAAGCCGAGAGATACAGTGTACATTAAGGTTGCACCCACAGCGTGTTTGCAGTTTCGTTTGCTTCTCTCCAAAGTGTCACAGCTTTATTTGCTCGTAGTCAAAGCCTGGTTAACATCCAGTGGTGTTCGCGGATTCAAAGTGCTTGACGTATTTGACATACGGTTGATTTTTTAGGTCAAGGAGCTCAAAAAGCGCGGGCTGTTTGCGGCTCGCGCGGCTGTTGCCCTGGCGCCGTCATCCCGCCTCGAACTGAGAGACGTCTTCGTTAATCTTTGCGCCCAATACCAAATACGGGTTTGATTAGCAATGAAGAACAAGCACTGGGAATTCTTCCGAACTTCATTCTCTATGGGGCAGCTATTCATCGGCACGACAGCAGACCTTCCGAAGGCTACGAGAAAAAAAAAGAGAGCTAAACATATTAAGCCAACTTTCAGATTCAGGGCTACTCTTTTTCGCTCTGGTTTAGATGCTTCGAATGTCGATCAACCAACTTTGAAAACGATACGGCGCACGCTTGTGCGAATTAGGGTCGGCAAGTAATCAAATAATCGAGAACTTGCCTTGCATCGATCTCACGTGCTCGGTTGTAAAGACTGCGGTCGTCTGTCTGTTCACTGATATGAGCAGGGGTTATCCGTCTCTGATCTGCTAGCCGGGGGCAGTAACCGCGTCGCCCACTTCGTGGTTTGTACGTGAGCTGCTTTCATTCGGTGACGGCTGGCGGCAACCGCTGGTATGCAGAGGTGACGAGCTTATTGCGACAGCGGATACGGGGTCCGCGCCTGAAATGTATTCGACCAGGTTTAACCCTTTACTGACCAGAATTTCGAAGGAATCAAAGAAGTATCATTACCTCCACGTTACGCTAGCTGATATAGCGACATTGAAAAGCTAATATCTGAAATTTTATTGGCGCATCTAAAATCTGAGAAATCGCCATGTCGCGAATTCGAAACAATGGGCGTTTCGTACATTTTCGTGCAGCTGGTTTGAGTTGTGAGAAAGACCAACTTGCAAGCCTCGAACCAACTCGTAGACCTAGTGAGAGACAATTTTTGGATCACACAAATGTTTTCCTATTGTTCCCACAAAATTTGTCAGGAAATGAGAAACAAAGAGTTTTTGAACGCTAGCTGGAAGTCGCACACTCGAGCCCCTCCCCCCCGACATTCAAAAGCTAATATCTAAAATTTTATTGTGCACAGGTTCCTCACAATGACGCCAAGCATATTGCATACTGAGAACATATTGAGATTAAACCGTGTACGCGAACTCCACACAGTAATGGCTACAGCGGCGTACAAGCGGTATGTACCGAATTCGCAGCACTGGGCATTGATGGGCTAATATGTCTGAAAATTTAGCTCGGCCTGTGCCTTGTTTGGCTGCCTTTTAAAGGGCAACTTCATAGGTTTTAGAAATTGATGTGCTTGAAGTAGTCGAATGTGTGAAATTTGCAGGTAAAGCATGCGAAGTCCTTCTGGGCTAGCATTTGAAATGGCGACGTAATCGACGATTAAAATCGCGATGGCCTTCAAGCTTCTCCGCAGCGCACAGCGCCAAGTGTGTGTATGTGTGTGCGGGGGGGGGGGGGGGGGGGCATGATGACGTCATCCAAGGTATCGGTACATTTACGACGCATGAACGCTTACTTTGAAGCAAAAAAAAAAAAACAACGACAGGGAAGGCGAATTGATCGTCGAGAGTTGAGTGGCAGCATCAAACAAGGCACGGCAGGGTGTGTTGACGGCAGCGGTAGTTTGAAATCTCACCTTCCGTGACGTCACATTGAACTTGCCCGCACACCTTCGGCGCCTTGAGGAGAAGTTTAAAATTCAGTCGTCAATTACGTCACTATTTTAAATGCTAGCACAAAAACACTTATTGTGCTTTACGCACAGCCTATACAGATTTGAATCCTTGAATTTCAAAGTATCAAAGTGTTTATTTAGACAACTCAATGTTACAGTTGCCTAGGGCGTAGACTAAAAGGCAAATGGATGCCTGACAAAGAGTCCGCGCCCTTTCTCCCATTCGAGAGCACAAGACATTCAGCGCATTCTCGAAAAGTGGTGCAGTTGTCATTTAAAGTGGACTCCTCTACACACGCGTCAATCGTCACTTCTTTTTGTCACCTCGATCGGGATTGGAAGAGCTTGAAGTCGCGTTCAGAATGCCCATTGACAGCACCTCGTGTTGGTTTCTTTCTTTTTGCAAGGCATGGCATCGCAGTGTTATGTCAGTCTTCCTACAGTCGTTCGAATTCTGACTATTCCTTAAAGCTTTTTAAGTAAAAGTAGGTGCGAGGAATAAATTGCTTTCTGAGCAGATCGCGTTTATCAGAGACATGCTCGGCAGGAAAGTAGTCGCCACAGTTCGTTGGAGGGTGTCAGGGCAACGGCTGGTTAATGACGCTTTCGATTATAGAAGACATGGCAGATGATGCCGGTTTATCAGCTTTCTTTCGAGGCAGGCATTTTCGTTTTCAAAGTCGGTTCTAATTGGCTGCTTCGAAGCATGCCATATAGCCAGGTGAGGCTGCGTCGAGCTCTTGATTATCAGGTCGGCCGAAATTGGAGGGTGGCGCATTTTTCGCTACCACTCACTATGCCACCAAGTTGAAACAAAACGGCACGCTTCAGATAATTAACGCATTAGGTACGCATTTTCAACACTATGAAAGCGCCCACTTATCCGATACCGGAATACGAAGAGGGTGTACTCACGTAAGCCTTACGAATAAACGTATCTATCCCGATCATTCAAAGCGCACCCAGCATTGTTCTCCAAGTCACTGAGGGGCTGGTGGTGTTCTTTCCTGCAGGCACGCGTGATGCCTTGTTCACTTTGCTCGAATTACTCTGGCGGCCGTTCACAGGTAGCTGTAAGCTGTCGAACACCACAGCAGAGCATGCAGTCGCAGTGCGTAGGTCGCCACAGGCGGGACGACCGGGTCGGCGTTCATAAAATTACGACTTTGCGAGAAAAAAAATAAAAGGGCCCAAGGCGGCAGTGAGGGCGTGCGGCAGAGCCCGAGCATGTGTGTGGGCGCTATTAACCAGCTTCTCGGGCCAGCGGCGAGGAAACGGGGGCGAACCGAAGCGGTGCCCCGGTCCGGATAACGCGCGCGCCGAGAAGGGAGCAGGCTGGGGTGTGCTGCGGGCCGCGCGCGCTTGTTCGACAGACAATGTGGCGCCCGCCGTATCGAAGCTCGGTCAGCGGACGACGGCGTCCCATGCGACCGCCGCCGCCGCCGCTCTAACCACTTACGTAAGACGGGGCTCTCCTCGACCGCAGCGGCGGCGGCTCTGGACTGCAGGCAGCGCCCTTTACGGCGGCGGCGGCGGCCGGGCAAGTGCATCCACTTGGGCAGATCATAAAAAAGCGAGTTATGGCTTTTCACCTGCCCCTCTCCCCCTCCCCTTCATTCTTCCAGGAGAGCAGAAGGCGAAGCCGGGGGCCACTCCCCCCCCCCCCCCCCCTCTTCTTTTTGCTGAGTAATCCATCTTTCAAAACATCCTCGTTTCTTCTCTTTCTCTCGCGTCGATCTTCGTGTTCATTTTTGGTTGTACTAAGGAAAGAACACTCTGACCGATACGTTGGTTGACTTGACTGGCTTCCTGCGGCGCGCACCGCCGCTTTATTTTATTCGCCTAATGTCATTTACCGTCTCCCTTGACAGTCTCATCGCCTGTCCTTTGAATGTATCGGGCGTCTTGTCCTCTCCCTCCCGTTCCTTTGCCCGACTGGCGGCGTTTACTTTTTGGTCACACATGCGGGGAAGTTGTTCTCTCCTTTTGAATGTCGCACTGCCGGGCGTCACCCGCACGCAGCTGCTGCTGCTGCCCCGTCGGTATGCCCCTCGATGTGCTTCACCGCAGCACCGCCCCGCCTGCCAAGGTTCTTTTCCCGGACGGCTGTATAAACATAGCGGAGCGCAGCAATCTGGCGCATTTAATGTCAGAGCAGGGTTTTAAAACCGCGCCGCAACATAATCAGCGCGATAAGCGCCGAATTAGCGCCTCTCTTTACGGCCGCCAGCGGGTGTCCCCCTCCGTTCGGTTCTTGGCCGGAATGTGAATGAGCGCGCCTGTAGCTCGGCAGCACCGCATCGGCCGCGTGCCTTGCCCGGACGGCGACAGCGCGCTGGCGGAATTTGCGCGAGCGATCGCCGCGCCAAGAATGCACGCGCGCGCCGTGGAGCGGCGGCGTGTCGCGCACGTCGGAGGAGGCATACGCGCGCGCGGGAGCCGACACCAGCGAACCCGACACTGCCGCATCCTTGGCGCAAGGTCGTTCGTCGCGTCCTTGGAGGGTCCTTCGCGTGAAAGAAAGCACGGCTGCCACAACAGTGTCCGGTGTCTCTGACTCGTCGTCGCCGCCGCCGGGTAATTGTCTGCCGCTCCAGGTGCGTCCCGGGCGCGGACGTGACTGACTGCGTCGGCGGTCGGCGCTTCCTGCGCGCGCTCGACCGGCGGTTTCCCGCGCTCGCTTGCGCGCGGCACCCTGCGCAGCACGAGACAGCGACGTCATATTACCGCACTTTTTTTTCCCCTCTTTTTTTCTTTTTGCCGCGTCCGTAATGCTAGCACCGCCGTTCCTCCCAGCGCGCTAGGTGTAAGCCCACACCGTGAACCATCGGGTGTGCTCGCATGCGGACGGGTTATCAGTCGTGTAGCGCGTGCGCCAGCATTGCATGGATAGTGAGAAGATATTCCTAGCGCCTGGTCCTTCCTGAGGGCGGCGTCAGTTTCTTTTCCGGCCATTCAGGCGGCAGTTTTTTTCCTGATCTGCACGAAAGTGAGGAAACTCGAGAGTAAGCGAGCCGCCAGCTCGTGCCGTTGTGCATGCCATTTACTCTGGGCCCTTATCGCCGCACGTCGTAAGCCTCGTTCTTTTCCCCTCTTTCCCTTTCCTTGCGCGGCCAGATTATTAGACCAGAGGTGTGTGCGTCAGCACGACGTATCTGCATGTCTTTGCAACTGAATGCCCTGTCTCTGCACTGATTACGTAAAGCGTGTGACGTCAGGCATTTTACTGGCAAGATTTAGACAGGGCTCTCATGTGATGTGCAGCAACTTGTCTATATCTGCGCTTGCGCATAGGCGGCGGGCGGCCACATTAAGCGGCAACGGTAGATTGCATCATCATCATCATCATCAGCCTGACTACGCCCACTGCAGGGCGAAGGCCTCTTCCATGTATCTCCAAGTAACCCTGTCCTGGTAGGCTGTATACGCTGTCCTAAAGCGTTTTGTTATTCGGGGACTCCAAGACTGCTGCAGCCGCTGCTCCGTACTGGCGTGTTTCCACTCACGCGTGTACACTCTTTGGCCGCATGGTTTGCTGACACCAAGCTGAGTGCGCACAAAAATTTACTGCCATGGCACTAATGATGTTCAGTGCAGTGGAGTGCGAAGGACACCAGTGAGTATACGGCGAGACGGACAGACGTGAAGTGCGGTAACAGCTCGATGGCTTTCTGCTGCACCGCGTGATAAAACTTCTTAAGCTGTTGCTCTGATTTTTTTTTTTCTTTTTGGTCAGATTCAGTCCTTCTGTGATCGCCCGTTGAAAAGAGTACGGCCGTTTCGCCATAGGCCCTTGTGCAGGGCTACCTGCATGCGTTCTAACGCCTGTTTTTTGGTCTTGGAGAGAGGACGGCAGAACGCGCAAGAACGGACCACCCATGACAGCGCTGCTCGAGTACTGGTGCCCATAGAAGCGCAACTGAAAGGGAAGAAAAAACTTAGGGGTGGTCAATTGGATTAATGCGGAGGAAATGTTATTCTTCTTTCACTGGCCATTTATTCCGATTCCAATTCTGCTGCAATGCTGAGCTCAATGTGTTCGAATTCTGATTCTATTCCAGTTCCGATTAGCAGCTAAGCAAAATGGGTCACACTGATAGATTACGGCGACTACTCGTTCAGCTACCGGCTCAGCTACCGGCATCAGTTAAGCGTTGCGCCACTGCACCGGCAGGTGGCTGTTTCGTACACAGTCACCGGTGGGGCTTGCGAGACCCATGTTGCTCTTCCCGAGCTATGCGAGAAGGAACATCCCGCAAGCTTAATTTTTTACAGATAGTTCTTCGGGAGGCTGTATGTTTTGCACGCTGTTGCCTGGGTCATTTTAATTTTTGCCGAGTCATTCTTAGTCCGGCATCTCCCTCATCTCCTCTGCAAGTGTAGAGGGGGGGGGGGGGGGGGGGGCAGTTTGCAGGTTGAGAGAGGCTAATCCCCCTAAACGCCATCTGGCAGGTGCAGATTTCACACAGACGCCGACGTCGCCGGACAGGTTTCGCCTTATGGCCCTCTTGATGCTATCGCATTAAAAGCTTTCGTTGTGCGTGCGGCGTTTAATAAACGTAGGGTGTGCTGTAAGCAGCTCACAGGTTAGCTGGGAGATGCAGTCTGCGTGGAAGATGGAACTGAAACTCGAAGATACACTCCGCGTGAACATATCTCAGTGCCGTGCTGCATGCGCCTCCCTTCCCCTTTATTCTCACAGCACTCGTGTTCCGTGAACCCGTGAACTTTCGTCGCCATGTACCCCTGCAGTTCAGGCGTATTTAGATGTCTGAGCTCGAGCAGTGTCGTCAGCGGGAACAGGCACTGGGAGAAAAAGGCATCGCGAGCCTTCGTCCCAGCCCGCCGACGAATTTTCGCGCGCGCCGGTGGCGAATTTCTGGCCGAGTGGCGGTGGTTTGTGCGCGCGGGGCGGCAGCGGGGCGTAGCTGCGCGCCGTGTCCTCTGGCGCGGCTCGTCGGAACTGGGGCCGCCGCGCGGCCGTATAACAATAGCTCGTTGCGCGGCGTACAACGCGAAGGCGACGTGCTGCCTGTCAGCTGGCTTTTATGGCCCGGGAGGGTAGCTTTATTGTACGAGCAGTGGCCGAGGAGCCCGCGGTGTGACTGCGATAACTCGGACGTAGAAAGTTGTCGGCATGCGTTATCATCACGGCGACTAGTAGTATATGTATGTGCCCCGCTGTGTGTGTCTGCCTGCATGCCCGACACCCGTGTACGGCGTGTCATTGCCGGCCAACGACGAGTACGATGTACTGCCGCGTCCCAGCGAGGGCCAGTAGATAAAATGTCTGCCGCGAGCGTGGTTCGAGCGTGATGACAAGCGGCACGGCCGGCTATAACGGCGCCGAAAAGAGGTCTCGTTAGCCCCTCCTTGTGTTTCTGCCCTTGTTGTTTTTCTGCCGACTTTGAAGCCTTGCACGGCGATCGGCACCTCGTCTGTCCGGAATGTAACGCAGTGTTTCACCAAGCGCGTGCGAGGCCTCGAATGGAAGGACATGCGAACGCGTGTCCCTGGGGTCAGTCGGGTCGAACGCTAGGCTCGCAAAACGCTTTGGGGTATCGTGTGAACATAGTTGCGAACGTGTGTGATAGTAATGGAAGGGAAGAGCCGCGAAGCGGTGCAACGAGGGAGAGAGAAAAAAAATGGAGTATTACTTGCACTAGTTGGTCTCTGTGTTGCATTTATGCATTGTTTAGCTATCGCTGCTCGTCAAGCTTTCAAACTTACGAAATGATATAGAAGAAAACAGGTAAAATGCTGACGAGATCGAGCCTCAGGCTTTAGCACGTGGTTTTACGAGTGCATACATCAACTTGTAGATGATGTTGTTCAAAGTTTTTTTACTTCGACGTATGCTGCATATGCTTGGCACAAGACGGCTACTTCACGGCTTCTCGGATGCTCTGAGTGGTTGCTAGGGGTGATTAATCGACTTAATCTGACTCGACTTGCTGCTAGGGATGCCGCGTCGTCAAAGGAAACAAACATGGCAAATGCTAAATGGCGCTGCAGAATAGTACCCCGTGTTCGCTTTAGGCGCGGCTTGAGGTCGTTATCTCCAAGGCGGTCATTTCGAGTGTTTGCCGAGCAATAACCACCGCGTGTCGCCTGGTTTCCATGCTGCCGTGCAGAGTGATGCCCAACAATGCGAGCGTGACATCAGCCTACGTGACATCATCACACGTGAACTCCTTATCTGGGAAAGGAACTGCGGGGGTTCTCTTAGGCTGCGTACAAACTAGCGCGTTCCAAACGCAATGTTATGCTTTCCTGCGTTCGGAGGGCCTGTGACCTGTTGAGATTTAGGTAAAACGCACAGAATTCTTCAATTCTTACAGAGGCGAAGTGTAGAAAATAGCGGCCGTAGAAGGAAATGGTTTATGGGGTTTAACGTCCCAAAGCGACTCAGGCTATGAGAGACGCCGTAGTGGAGGGCTCCGGAAATTTCGACCACCTGGGGTTCTTTAACGTGCACTGACATCGCACAGTACACGGGCCTCTAGAATTTCTCCTCCAAAGAAATTCTAGCCGCCGCGGCCGGGATCGAACCCGCGTCTTTTGGGTCAGCAGCCGAGCACCATAGCCACTGAGCCACCGCGGCGGCGTAGAAGGAAATAAAAAGGGAGAACAAAATGAACGAATCACAGGAAAACAAGCAATACGGTAATAATGAGGTGTCAACTTGACATTATCGTAGTTTATACCAGCGTATTCTGTGACACAAACCCGAGTCCGTCTCCTGAACAGCCCACAGAAGACTTGCCACAAGGTCCCATGTTGCTCCCACCTTTGCACAGTGACTGTAATGAAGTTTGGCAAAATTTTTGAACCCATAATGTACTTTATGAAGCGTGACTGTAGGGGCGACGGGTTAGCGAGCAGAGGAGGAGACGCGGGTAGAGGTTTTTCAGTTGGAACCACGACTCGACGGTGCGCTCATCGCGGCGAATGAGTGTCCGCCTTAATTGACTCTGCGAAGTTCCTCCCGCACTTCGGCCCGGGGAAATAAACAGAGCCAGCGGGGAAGGAGCAAAGTCCCGAGCGGGCACGTACGCGCAGGAACAACCGCGGTTTGAGTGGCCGGCGGTGGCAAGCAAGCCCGGAGAAGTGGGACCCTGGAGTGGATTCTAGAGGCGCGCGTTCGGCGAAGCCCGTCTGGAGTCCTCGCTGTGCACACACTGGTGGCGTCTTGCACTCGTAGCGGAGGAGCCGGGAGGGGGGGTGCCCGCGTGGCTTCGCCGTATTTCACCGAACAGGGGCGCTTCCTGCGAGAGATGCCACCGGCGGAGCCCACCACCACCCTCTCTCACTGCTTGGTTGGCCACCTCGCCCCCCCGCTTTCTTTCGTTTTCGGGCGCTATTATTATGATTACCGGCGCGGACCGTTCTTTTGAAGCCAACCGCGGTGATACACGTCGCCGAGTTCATCAGCCCTATAAACCCATAGAGATAAGCGCTCTGTTTACCTCGCG